>NC_136950.1:14929127-14954127 GCF_949987615.1 Pollachius pollachius | reverse complement strand
GACACGGACGGACAGGCAGTCGGCCAGGCAGGCAGGCAGACAGACAGGCCGACGGATAAACACGTACACAGAATCGTTAAAATATATATTATAACTAAGTGATTAAATGACGATAAGACCCAAGCACAGGGTGTTCTATGTTTAGAGACAGATAAGGCAGACACATGGCTAGTCACTTGGATCGAGGTCACGGTCCACTGCATTCTATTAATAAATCAATGATTTCATCATTAAGGAAGCACCTTGGATACGAGGGTAGGCAGAGCAAGGTCGAGGCTGTGACTTAAGGTAAAAAGATGACCCGGAAAAGATTTGACTGCAAAGTGTTCCCATCCAACATGCCTGCCTATCTGATCAATATGGGCTCTGCATGCAGTCAGCGTAATTTGTAGGTTTCATTGTTATGTATATTTACATAATTGTAGGAATGGCATTTTGTTGGTCATTTAGCAGAGACATTTTAAATCCAAGAGACAGTCAGTCATAGAAACATGTAATTGAGGTCAAGGTGTAAGGTTAGACATTTTGTTCTGTAGGATGCCTATGTGGACATTTGGGGCTTCAAACCCAAACTTTCTGACTGGGTGTCCAACATTAGCCACTAACCGGGGTCGAAATTCCCTGTGTGTGTGTGTGTGTGTGTGTGTGTGTGTGTGTGTGTGTGTGGGGGGGGACGGGACGGGATTGGGGGAACGTGTCCGCATCAATGTTAAAGAGAGCTAATTTGCCCCCATATTTTAGCGTAACGTCCGGCGACCTGACTTAGCGAATGAAGTGCATTCACTGGCCGGTCCATTACAATTTAAGTTTTAAGTGCAACTCTACGTGGCTTAAGCTGTTTATGTAATCGAAAGATCCCACACTCCTATCCCGATTGATCCCCTCCCCCCAGCCCACCCCATGAGTGACTCACTATTTTCGCCCTTGCACTACTAAACCATCCTGATGGGAGAATCGATTCAAGAATAAACTACCATAGTGCACCCATCATTAGCCACAAGGCCTTCCATATTTATCCGGTACACACTAAACAGTACAGTCTGTAAAACCACCTCCTAAAAACACAGGCTGGAGTCTCGCTAGAAATGTTCTCTTTTTATATCTGCAAGGTAGGCCATCATTCACGAAACACAACAGGGTTCTGGAAGACATTATCCTGAACTCTGAACGGCAGCATGACTTCACGTGGCTGGAATGATCAGTAATTGATTCACATCTGGGGTAAGGAATGCAGGGGATGCAATGTCCCAGCATCTAACAGGACATTTCCTGGAATAATAAAAACAAAAACAAAGTATGAAACAGTTAACTGAGGCGTATGAAAACAAGAGAGATCCAGAAGAGCGAGCGAGAGATAGAGAGAGACGATTTAGTTCCTGTTCAAAGTAATGTATACCTCCTTGACAGATTGTCCAGATTGTCCGCTATATCAACACATCTTGATGCTGACAACATTTCTCACTCCCTCTCCTCTCTGTCCGCTGTCTGGATTTATTTTAGCCCAAATAGAGCGATGCACAAATAACACTAACACCCACAGACGCACACACACACACACACACAGATTTGCAGTGGCAATAGGGTTAGGACACAAGGATTCTTCTCCTGGGGATGATGTATGACTCATCTCCGCTCCTAAACTATCCCACAGCAGAGACCAACGGAGCACAGAGCCATACACAGTACATCATCCCCCGCCCCCACACACACACACATGGACACACACATATCCATACCCACACATCTACATACATCTACACACACACACACACACACACACACACACACAAACACATTTATATGGATATATATGTCCCCCCCCCCCCACACACACACACAAATACACATACATATCTACACACACAAACACACTGGTATGGTATACCTGCTCTCCACAGAGCCCCCCCCCCCAAGAGGGATCAGACCATAAGGGGACAGATGGAGGGCCAGATATACAGGGCCACCATCTGGGGGCCAAACCTGATGTATTTATATACCTCCCTGACAGCTTTAATCAAAGACCTCCCTCCAAGGTATGAATCATATATAACAGCATGTGACCACATTTCAGAAAAAATCTATATATGTTTTGGAACGCTGGAATAAAGGTTTAGAGGAGACAATGCAACAGTGAGCAGCATATTTGTGTCTAAATGCATTAGTGCGAGACAGCTTGAGGGCTGTCTGCCTCTGCTTGTACATGTTTTGAATGCCCTACTCTTTGCTCTGTTCCCTCACTTCAACAGTCATCTCTGTTGAGCATCAGCAGTCAGGAGAGACAGAGGAGACATCTCTCTGATCCTGTGTGTGAGTGTGAGTGCGTGTGTGTGTCTGTGTGTGTGTCTGTGTGTGTCTTTGTGTACTGTGTGTTAATGTGTATGTTTGTGTTGGAGTGTGTTTGTGTGTGTGTGTGTGTGTGTGTGTATGTGTATGTGTGTGCACGCGAGTGTATCAACATATGTTTGTGCGCGTGTGTGTTTAAGCGCATACACTTGTATATGTGAGGGCTTGCATACATATCTATGTGCGTGTGTGTGTGTTTAAGTGTGTGTGTGTACTTGTGTGTGCGCACCATGTGCCAAACAAAGGCTCTTTGTGGCAGAAGTGAAGGGCGTGCTGTCTGAAGGACCCTGTTTGTCTCTGGTACCGAGGCAGAACTGGAGCACGTCAGATGCACAGAGAAGGAAAAAATAATTTAAATGTCTTTGTTTCACCCACCGCTTTTTACCTTCCCTCCTATCATGGTGTTCATCGCCCTTATCATTGCTGTCTCCTCTCTCTTTCTCATTCCTTCATTTGTAATTCCTTCTCTCCTCGAAATTCATTGTTGCCTCTTTGGTTCCAAACCTAGAACTCCTTCCCTCTTTTTTTCCCTCCGTCTAGTGTTCCCCTTCCACACCCACAAACAGTTGTGCAGCCCTTGCTGTGTTTCCTAATTACTGTGCGGTGTTGTTGGCTACACATGCTATCTGCTGTCTGAAACACGGTGATACATTAACCATGGCTTGCTTTTGCCCTCTCCAGTCCTGCAAAGATGGATGCTTTCCATATGGCCTTTCTTCTCCTTCTCTATAACATGAGCCTTTGTCTGTCTCTGCATGCGGTTCCCACCTACACCTTTCGACACAATGTCCTCGTTTCACTCTAATTAGGAGTATGTGGCATTTCTGTGTGCACACACGCGCAGGACTTGTGTGTGTGTGTTCCTGTGTGGGCATGCACATTAGTGTGTGTAATGAGTCTGCATATACACATGGTGAGTGCATTCATGTGTGTCTGTCTGTGTGTGCATGAATGTGTGTTTGTGTGTGCGTGTGTGTGTGTGAATGTGTGTTGGTGTGTGGGTGTGTGTGCAGAAGTCTGTCTGCTTGCATGCGTACGTGTGCGCGTGTGTGAGTGTCTATATATATAGCCTTGTGTGTGCGTGTGTGTGTGTGTGTGCATGCATGCGTGTGTGAGTGCGTACGTGTGTATAGTGTGTGTTTGTTTGTGTGTGTGTATGTTTGCGTGTTTGCACATGTGTAACGCGTGTGTGCACGTGCGTACGTGCATGTGTGTGCGTGACTGCACACATGCAGGCATACGGCTGGCTGCCTCGTGTAAGTCGGAGTATACCCCGCGGAGACAGAGCTGCACACTGCGGCGGTTTACAGCTAGCTGGTGGTGGCTAGCTGGTGGTAGCCGGGAAGCATGCGGTGGCCATTACTTCTGGATCACCGCTAACCTTGTCACACCACGCAGAGGACAGCCCAAGAAGGATGGGAGGGAATTCACCCTCAACAGTATAGACTATATATATAAATATATATATATATATACATATATATATGAGACTGTAACTGTGAATCAGGGCAATATAAATTAAATGTATTTGACCTGACTCAGGTGATACATTTAATGCAGGGGAGGCAATGGTTGAAAAACAAAAAGCTAACGTTGCTTCTTGCAGTTGAGGAATTTAAAGAAGAACTAAAGAAACAGAGGCCAACATCTTGGCATTAGGCCTTGCTGCACCATTTAACAAATTAAATGAAATGGTGTCCTTTCTTTTTTCTCTTTAAGTGAAAACATTGACCCAGGATATATACAGCAGATAATGCAGGAACTCAAAAGGACAATTGGGATTTAAATGAACTAGGTCAGAGCAGGTAGGATTTGATTTGTTGCTCCATACTTGCAGAGTGTCATGGGTATTGTGCTAGAAAAGGCCAATAAATGTGACACAAAATGCAATCAATGTATGTAATCAAGGCAAGATTACATTTTCTTTGCAATATATATTTCCATCTATATTGTACATTATGCGTACTATGACCAGCCTACTGTGAATAAATTATTGGAAAATGTTATGTTAATATGTCAAAAGAATATATCATGTTATATGCCCCCTCATTGATAAATGCATGATATTTCAGCTGCTCTAGAGCAAAAACAGAGGAATCAAGTCAGCCTAAATGTGGATTGCCGATCCAACTTTTATTTTAGTCTGTGCTAATGGACCACATATATAAATCGCTTGCTTCATTAACCTAGAAACACTGTTCTATACCGCACTCTACTGGTGAATATGTGTCACTGCAACTTATGTATTTCTCATGCGGATATTACACGTACAAATAAAAAGATAAATTGTTTCTGTAAGTGACATATTTGAAAACAGAACAGGTAGTGAACTCTTTTAGACAACTACATTTATTATGCCTTTCATTTAGTCTGGGAATCAGACAAATCTGCAAACTCGTGTTTCATTTGTCTGACATCTGCGTCTGGCCCCCCTCCCATTCAGACAGATTTTCAGGTTGTGCTTATCACAGCCGTTAATCTAATGAGGGGGGAACATCTATGAACAGAGAGGTTCCAGACTAATGCACATTTGCGAATAGCTTGGTTGATGTCAGGCTACCTTCCCTGTGTCTTCATTTTAATGTCAGTGTTTCAGTGGATCATGTTGTTCGTAGTTAAACAAGGGGGAATCTATAAAACATGTCAAACATATGGCAGCAGGGAGCAACAGGGCATGGGAGAAGTTGATGATCCAAAGGTGAAGAAAATGCTTTCTACTTTTCGGTGGTCATGTTTGGGTCACATTGTCACAGCTGATTTACATTGTCGGATCGACTTACCATAGACTTTCCCCAGGAATAGCGTCTTGACCTGATTCAACTGTGTGTCTGAGGCATCCGGCAGGGTGTAAGTCACTGGGGGATAGTGGTCGAGCTGTAGGAGTGAGAGACAGAGGTAGAGGGAGAGAGAGAGAGAGAGAGAGAGAGAGAGAGAGAGAGAGAGAGAGAGGGAAAGAGTTTAATTTGTGCAAGAGATTTCTAAACAGAAAGACAAGACAAGGCCACACAGAGCAATTCACTAAGCCTATTATGTAACCCTGGTTCTTTAGTGAACAATCTCATTCAAATGTGACATTTAAACAAAGTGGGCAAATTGCAATCAGTGAATAGAAGGCTCTTATTTTGGGAGGGTGCTTATTTTGAAAAGCGAGCGCAGCTTAGGCATTATGTAAAAAAACAAAAGGGGACTTGAAATCAATCTCAAGATGTTCTGGGAGCCAGTGTAATGATCTAAGACAGCAGTTGCAATGTTTTCCTGGTTCTAATCCATCTGCTCCAGCAGGGGTTATGCATATAACTTTTTTTCTGGGGTTTCTTTTGGGCGGGCAATTTGCAATCCCGGTGAAGCTGTCTTATGCCCGCCTGCTGTTCAACTGAGAGAAACAATACAATAATTATCGTTAGCTGCATGGCAGAAAAAAGGTTGACTTGAAAATAACACTTAGATAATACAAAGCAAAAACTGCTCTTTCAACTAAGTATGCACAAGATTCAAAAGCTAAATTAAAGCGTTATTATTGACACAACTACAACGGAATTAGGACACTGAAAATAGATTTATGTCGTACCCTTGTGGTGCAAAAATGTAATTCACTTTGAGTCTTCAAATTATAGCGCATTGGCGGCCCCAAGTGGCGTCCTGGGGGTAATTACAAGCACCACTCTATTGCTTCACACCAAAAATAAATGAACCTGGGTGTTCATCACGTTAGGACTGATTAGTACTCATTACACATCTCATCTAATGCTGGAATGAGCTCCAGTTCGCACATTTGATCCAATTTACTTCTGTATCAAATTTGCATCCACTATGTAAATGTATATTTTTGGCTCATCCTGATGGAATCCCTGAAGCACTGTATATAATTGACAAGATATCATTGAGTTTATCAGTGTAATTATTATTAATTTTACCAGGCCGGTAGCGGATGCACGCAAACCCGAAACATGAATTTTCATTAAGGAACTTGAAAACAATCTCTCACTGATTAAACCTGATAAATAATTGCACACCATTCGCCAGATGCAATTTCCGCATTCTACAATGGCTTCAATAGCTTTCCCCCGAAGAAATTAAGGCCAGGTAGAACACAATAACTTTCACCAAATGAATTATCAGCAGAGGATGAGACCGAGAGAGAGGGATAGAGAGACGGGGAGAGAGCTGGAGAGGGAAAGAGATAAAGGGGGAGAGAGAGAGAGAGAGTGTGAGAGAGAGAGAGAGAGAGAGAGAGAGAGAGAGAGAGAGAGAGAGAGAGAGAGAGCTGGAGAGGGAAGGAGATAAAGGGGGAGAGAGAAAGAGAGAGTGTGAGAGAGAAACGCAAACAGGGAATATACAACTTTAATATCAGTGTGCCATAATGAACATGTTATTGCTGTTTCACCCAAATTCCTAATTAGCCTGAAGGCTACGTCCCACGCTGGTGAATAGAATTATTTCAACTCAGCAAATTGCTTTCAGTGCGTTCCCAAATATGGGCACGCCTCAGTCTCCATATGGCGCTCCCTCCTACTGTCTCATTCCATCTCTGACTGTACCCCCCCCTCTCTTTCACTCTCTGTTCCCTCTCTTTCTCTCTCTCTCTCTCTCTCTCTCTCTCTCTCTATCTTCTTATCACTTTCTCTCTCATTCTCTGTTCCCTCTCTGTCTCTGTCTCTGTCTCTCTCTCTCTCTCTCTCTCTCTCTCGCTCTCTCTCTTCTTATCACTTTCTCTCTCACTCTCCGTTCCCTCTCTGTCTCTCTCAGTCCCGCCCTCTCTTCCAACAATTAATGGTATGGATGCAGACCAAAGCACACAAACACATGCCCGTAAGCGGGAAGTCGATTTTAAAAGATTAACCTATGTATATAGCTCGTGTGAGTGATCAAGTGGCCTGTAACACAGTGAACGGTGGCAAGAGGTATATTGACTGTACCGCGTGCCACTGTGCTTGCCAATCAAAGGGCATTCGGCTTGTTTACCATCCGAGAAAACCAGCCGAAAAAGTCTTGACTTTTCCGGGCTTCCGCAAAGGAATTCCACTGAACGTGACCGGAACTAATCGAACCAAACATTGACAATCACTGCTGCAATTATCGGGAGGCTTGTCTCTTAAACTGCTGTGTTTAGTGTCCACATTAACGCTGTATTTGCATTATTGGCTACCTAAAGGTCACGTAAACAAACATTTGTGGTGTGTTCAGAATAAGAATGACTAGAGTTTCCTCCCAACTGTGTTGTTACAGATGAGCTTATACCATTTATATGGCTTTTAAACTTTCCATTTAGCATCGACCTCAGAATCTTTGAGTAGGTGTAGCCTAATTAGTCTTTTTGATAATCCCATTCCAAATGAGTCTGTTTCCTCGCATCACATTATAAAGATCAATGCTCTGGGAAACTTAGTTACTGATGGTCTTTGAACATTAGCTTTTCTCCAGGGAGTGTGTACGACTCAAGAGGGTATTTTTGTTGTGAAACCTTCAAAATATGAAAACTAAACATAAAACGCTTTTCAAGGCTAATAGAAGCAGGGAGATGAGTCGCAGAAAAATGGAAAAGGTCAAAAGGAGATAAAGAATTACGAAAAAGGCAGGGGACGAAGAAAAGAGTCGGGGTTGGAGTGCGTGAGGCAAGGCAGCGGACAAGGGCGGAGGAGGAGCAGGAGGAGGAGGAGGAGGAGAGGAAGGTTAAGGATGAGAACTTTTAAGAAAGTTGAAGACGCTCCCTTTCACCTCCAGCAACCTTGCAGCGGCAGCGAGAGCAATCATACAAGAGGCCTAAAAAGGGCAGACATGTTGAAAGTTGTGGATTAAAAACAGGGGGAAGTAGAGAAGTGAAAGTGCTCAACTCAACGTACTGATAAACACCCTGGTGTCAGTACAGCATGTGCAGTGGGTGCACATCATTGTGTACAAGCAGGTGCCTGCGTGTTTAGGCAAAGGGGAGTGTGTGCGTGTGTTCTATGTAGAATAAAGATGGGCCGTATGAACGTAGGTCTGCAGCGTTTACGCGTTGTTTATAGTGCACCGTGGATCCAACTGGCAGATTACCGTCACGACCTTGGCGTTAACATTCATGGTTTCACGCTCCGGTGTCTTGCCCTGCCTGGATATAGATTTCAAAGATGAGAGAAAAACACTAATCCATGTTTTGTTTGCGGAAACACCTTCAGGGTCCACTTCACAGGCTCCATCTACAAACAACCTTGTCCCTCCCCCCAGAACCCCTCCTTTATCCCCCCGCCCGCCCCACAAAATCCCAATTAACACACACACCGCAACACTCGTTATCCTTCCCTTAACTTTTTGGGCAGTTAAGGGCTAAACTTACCATCGAAGGACAAAAAAGAACCTAATCGTGGCTCTCGTTTTTTTTTTTTCCCTTTTTTGTGGAATTGCCAAAGGGCTGCAGATAAATGGGCGGGCCCCGCGTTAAAAGGCCCTGAGTGACTCAGATGACCCCGATGGTTTGTAATTCAGTCACACCCCAAAGACTGTGTTAAACATTTATACCATCTAGGAGAAACGGCCAAAGCTGTCATCAACCCCCAGGGAGTCCTCACAATTCGATTATGTGTGTGTGTGTGTGTGTGTGTGTGTGTGTGTGTGTGTGTGTGTGTGTGTGTGTGTGTGTGTGCGTGTGTGTATGTGTGTGTGTGGGTGTGTGTGTGTGTGCGTGTGTGTATCTGTGTGTGTGTATGCGTGTGAAAAAAGTGTAATAAGTGGGTATGTGTGATTGAGTGTGCGTGTCTAAAATGTGTGCATGTGTATGTGTATGTGTGTGTGTTTGTCTGAGTATGTTGGTGAGTGCGTGTCTATGAATGCGTGCGTGTGCATAAACGTGTGTGTGTGTCCGTGTGTGTGTGCAGAATAAAAAGCACGTAATCCTGCTCTGCAATCATTTCCCGTGGCGGCAGGAAGAGATGCATTGTGGGGGATTCTCCCCACTGCGGTAATCAGTGGTGGGTAGTTGCGAAGCCGTCTCCCAGGAAGATCTGAACAAATACCCGGGCATTCTGCATACATATTTCATTGTAATTCGACCTCTATGAGCTTTTACTGCTCCACCGAGTGAATGTTGGGTAAAGTTCCCCATACCCCATACCGCCTCTCTCGCTCCCTCCCCCCCCAGTATTCATAGGCTTGTCATTGCTTTTGCCAGAGCGGCCTAGTGAGGGATATAAAGGGACTCCTAACCGGCCCTCGCTATAGACAGTCGCGTTGTTTTTCTTTGGTTTCGCCGTGATTCTGAGCGGCCCGCAATCTCTGAAGCCATCCCAAGATGTACCTGCTGCTACCCCCCTAATGGAGGGCACCAGCCTCTTCTGCTGAAGCATGTCCCACTTTGCGCGGCGGGAAAAATGTTTTCCATGCAAATTCTCTCTTGCTGTTCCGCAACTAATGGTTGGGGACAAAAACGATAAAGAAAAATTACGAGGTTCTTCATTTTTATTCTTCGTCAGCTCGAACAGAAAGTTTACTCTCCGACGCTGGCCTTTCTGCGCCCCCCCATTGAACAGTATGCAGCAGTTGCACACTGTTGCATACCATAGTAAACAGTCTCGAAAAAAGAGCGGTACTTAAGAAGTGCGATGATAGGGGAGAGAAGTCTATCACAGTGGTCAAGAGTTCACTCTATTGAACCCTGCTGCAATTCACAGAGCACCCTTGCTCATAAGCCACGCTTCCATGGGTTCCCATTGAAGAAAGATACAATCCGATTGCAGTTAGCAAATGTGACCGTAGACACACATTTTGACCCCTTAAAATATAAACAAAGACACAGACGTGGATAATAGAAGAAAGACACCTAGAAATGTAATTGTTCCATCGGTGGAATGAGTAAGAGCTGAGAATATACTGACCTCTAAACTTTTTTCTGTACGGTTTTCTAAAATTGTTCCACTCAGTGTTTCACTTTGTGGCAAAGACCCATACGTCTTATACTGAGCCAGTCAGGGCAGGGCTTATAGGTACTGAGGGGAACCATGGCAAGTACTTTAACCTGTGCAAGGTCGATGGATAGGTCTAGGCGCTGGAACTTTCTTTATGGGACATAATCCATCCGTTTTTGTCGCATCTGAAACTAATGCGCCGCGCCGAGTAGTAATCGTAATATTTCATTTCACGTAATGGTGTGTAATAGTTTGGCTGAACGCTCCATCCCTCCTTGACAAGAGGAGGCTGCAGGCTGAGTGTATTGATCTGTACTTAGCCGTACAGCTGTGCACCCAAAGCCTAGATCACACAAGTTAACAAATGCATGTGTACACAAGCACACTCAAACAAGCACAGCCATGCACACAGGGACACAAACGCACACACGCACAAGCACAGACGTACAGGCTCACACACACGGCAAACAGATCGATGCCCTCTCTGGGTTGCCATACTTAACTTGTCTATTGGAAGTGGATTAATGGTGGAAAGAGACAGGCGGCATATCGCTAATACATGGACAAACAAACGGGGGACCTTTCTGTCAGTCTGGTATTTGACTATGACATAGAAATCAGCCTTGATTAGATTGTTTCGTACATATAATCACACAACTCTGTCTCTAACAGAGAAGAACACTTTGGTGAAAGAACATATGGTACCAGGTTACAATAAGAGAACATTAATTAACCATAAACTACCTTAATTAACATGGAGACCATTAGGACATTTACGAAGATGAACACCATTAGTAAACTAGAAGAGGCCATCTCTGAATAAATTGAGAGACAGAGGGAAAGAGAGAGAGACAGAGAGAGAGACAAGGAGAGAGAGAGAGCTTGAGCGAGAGAGATTGAGGAGAGAGATATATAGCCTGTACTGGAGGTAATAGTTTCTCTCTCCAGCACAGCGCGAGCGAGGGGTGAGATAAGAACCGGGTGAAGGTCAGTGGCGTGAGCGGAGCGGAGATAAACGGGTGTAAAAGGCTCACAAGTGGAATGTGCTCCGGTGATTTATCTGGTACACAGAGTGGAACACGGCCTACCTTGAGATTCACAACAACTCAAGCAGCCTCCAGGGAGACCGCCCCAAGATTCCTCTTCATTATCTACGCACGCAGACACCGCATTTTACATGTGTGTGTGTGTGTGTGGGGGGGAACTCCTCACAGAGAGTGCTCACAAGTTGAATGCCTGTGTATGTGTTTTTGTATTTCCTAGTATGTCCATATATATATATATATGTGTGTGTCTGTGTTTTTTTCTCCCAGGTTCTTCAACATACAATTGAAGGTTGTATGAACCCTGCATGAATAGGTGGTGTGTACGACACAGTTACACACCACACAGGGGTCGACTCCTTCTCAGCGGCCTTCAGTCCCCTGACAAATGTCTTGCCTGGCACACGGTTGGCAAGGAGGTCAAACCCTGTGCAGGGGTCTGCAACCTGTCCCTTGGACAATGGTGAACCTCAACAACAGTATATCAGCTCAGATAGGCTGCCTGTTCCATACAATCATGTCTAGATGGACCCTGGAAAAAGTATAAAGTGACCAGATTCTCAAATTATTCTTGCATTGTTTTGGTTGTATGTGTGTGTGTGTGTGTGTGTGTGTGTGTGTGTGTGTGTGTGTGTGTGTGTGTGTGTGTGTGTGTGTGTGTGTGCGTGCGCGCGTGCGTGCGTGCGTACCTGTATGGTGACACTCCGGTCGAGGCGTGACATGTTGAAGGTGTGAGGCTGTCCGTTGGCCAGGTTCCTCTGGTCCACGTCTATAGAGGAAGGCTCCCTAAGACCCCCCAGGTGGTAGCGCACCTGTAGCGAGCCTTGGGATGGAACCACGGCGGGTGATTGGTCAGTTGGGGTGCATGTATTTGCTGTGATGCAGGGCGATTTACAATCACCTTTTTCCCCATGAATCAATGAATCAATTCATTATTTCGCCACAAAAACGAGGAGCCACAAGAATGTCCAATACTTAGATACTTGCATTACTAAAGTTTTAATACAGTATAAAGCTATAGGCAGTGTGGTCATTCTGAATCCATTTTTTTTCCTTAAACTACATTTATGCATTTTTAGGCTTTATTCATGACATACACTGAGGGTTAGACAGGACGGTATGGGAGAGAGAGGGGAGGACATGCAGAAAATGACCCCGGGTAGAATCTAATCCGGGTCTCTGTAAGGAATGAGCCTTAATGGTACGCTCTCTACTCGGCTCCTTATTCTGAATTCTGAGTGTAGAGCAACCTTCAATAAGCCGCAAGGGTCAGTGTAGAAGGGGGTAATGATTGGACCGCAGCCTAAAGTGGTAACTTCTGAATCAAATGAAGTGCTAGGTTCCCGGTTGTATGAACGTAGATCAATACCTTTAATAAATATTGATGTCGATATATAAATATTTAATAGCTTCCCCACTGAGCAAGTTCTTTGCAACCGGTGGAGTCTTATAAATAAAAATTCAAAGCTCATATTCATTACCGGTCTCAACCATGACCAGGAAATGTAACATTCAACAACTCAAGAACACAGAATCAAGAGTTGTGGATTTTTTTGTTTTGTGGGCACTATTTGAGAAAACTACCTTGCCAGGGCTGTTCATTTGCATTTAGTTATGTGTAAAAGAAACATCGATGTAGGTTGGAAATAATGGTTGTCAGTGGATTGCCATTCGACTTAGACAGTCAACAATCACCTGGGGTCTTAGCAAACTGGACAGGCCTTCATCAGCAAAACTATTGACCACAAACATCTTAATATAACATCCCTATTGCTGAGTCTAAGTGTGTCCTACCGTTCTGCTGTAACAATACAGCCAGGTAGTCCTGCGTTTTGGAGCTGACATACATCAGGATGGCCGGTGCGTTGGACGTGCTGAAACTGAAAGCCACTTCCTCCTGTTCCAGAGTGACTTCCTGCGACGACAGAGGATGTGCCATGCTCCAGGCGTCCCTATTGGCTGCAGCCGCTGCTTCGGACAGGAAGTTGTACCTGACCAGTGTTCCCGCCTCAAAGAATCCTCCAACCTCTGGTTGGAGAGACAGCACAAGTTCACATGTAACAATTTAGATTAGTTTGGAACATTTTGAATGGCTTTTAGTGGTTTCTTTATAATATCTTTTGTGACGAACAGTTAAATGCATTTACATAACATATGGCTAGCGGAAAGTGTAATTTAAATTGTCCAGAAAGAATGGACACACACAAACCCACACAAGCACACATGTAATACAGCCATTACAGGGTGTGTATGCAGCGTGAGTTGAGGTACTGGGTGTTAAATTAGCCTGCTCTTTAGCATTGCAGCTAAAGCAACATGTTGTTTACCAGTGCATTAACACGGCTAATAACAAACTCCTGCTATTCCAAGCTGTCCATTGATTCTCTTGATCAAGAGCGTATCAACGCCATATCTTTCCTATAGTGTGCCTGTTTGTTTGTATTGCCGGCTTTGGTGTGTGTCTGTGTGTGTGTTTGTGTGTTTAACTGTGTTTATGTTGTTGATAGGCACATACACACTGTGTGTGTGTGTGTGTGTGTGTGTGTGTGTGCGAGCTTCAATCAATAATCAAATCAATAGATGGAAGGTAAATGGTATAGTGCGCCTTCAATGCAAATAAGTAAGTAAGGGTGAGGGAATAAGTGTGTGTTGTGTGTGTGTGTGTCTGACTGTGACTGTGTGCATGATTACGCGATCACGTATGTGTGTGTGTGCATTCATGTTCAAACACCTGCGTGCCATGTAGCAGTCAGAATACTTTTGTATGAAATTGGAAATTTGAATCGAATGGCGAGGCGATATCATTGGAGGTTTGGTTTTTTGGTAATTCGTTCAACCGGATGCTATTTCTTCCGAAACATAAACTAGAATAGCCGAGTACGCTAAAACCTGGTATTGTGTACACCTATAAAAATGTGCTTAAAACTTGCCCCTCTGCTCAAACTCAGGCAATGCTCGGGGAAAACTCAGTGGGGCACAAAAAGCTGCTCTCGCAGTCCCCAGCGCGAGGCCCTTAATCACATCATTTTGGGCTCGTGCACGGCGAGACAAAGAGACTATAAAAGGGCATTTACTCTCATTCAATACAAGATTCCTGGTCCCCAAAATATATCCCGGGAGAGGTAAGAGTAGTGCTTTCCAAAAAATCCAACAAAGTGGTTCAAATTCCAATAGGTGAGGTCTCACGCCTCTGACTTTGCACATCATGAACCATGGTCAATGATTCGGTTTTTATTCACGTACACTCCCAATACAGCAACCCTGGCAGGGAGAGTTTTAAAATATTTAAACAGCCTGCTGATAGCCTTCGCTTCACTGACACCGACGTCTGTTATTCAGAGTTCATGCTGTTGGCGATTACCTATCTCCCCCAGACTTTACATTTTTACGGAGTGATAAAAAACTACAAAACAACGCGGTCGCCTGCCACCGTGATAGATATGCTTATTAGGGATTCACATCCGTTTAGGGGGTGTTAAATTGGCTGCTACCAAGGCTAATGCTTCGATGGCGGGGCCAGCTAATCTTTTCTTGTTTTCCGGTGTTATAGAACTTTAGGTTTGAAAACTCTGTCAAATTGGAGATTTTATGCTATTTTAAAACGCAAATGAGTCAACCCAGACGGAGCAGAGAGACGGATTTAGCGCCATGGTAACCAGCTTCATTAAATCTGATTTTGTCCCATTATATGATTTCCCTAACTGGATTCAATCGACTTCCAGTTTGTAATTCCACGTCTTGATATTGAGGGGAGATGAGGGCTGGCGGGAAATATTGCGGGATTCATTACATAATCCTGACACCGTTTACTAATGCAATTGGTACTATTCATTATTTGCTTTATAATTGATGAATTGTTCCACATAATGCAGGCCCAGGTGTGCTGTGTGTGTGTGTGTGTGTGCATGCATGTGTCAGCGTGTGTGTGTGTGTGTGTGTGTGTGTGTGCATGTGTCAGTGTGTACACTGTGTTGATTGTGTGTGCTTCTGTCAGCGTGTACACTGTGTTGTGTGTGTATGTGTGTGTGTTTGTTTGTGTGTGCATGTGTCAGTGTGTACACTGTGTTGTTTGTGTGTGTTTCTGTCACTGTGTGCACTGTGTTGTGTGTGTGTGTGTGTGTGTGTGTGTTTGTGTGTGTGCATATGTCAGTGTGTACACTGTGTTCTTCCTGTGACCCCCGAGGGCAGAATAGCAGAAGAATGAGAGACTATAACAACAATACAGTCAGGTCCTCGGGGCAGTCTGTAAATATGGATACCATGGAAATGCATCACGCAATTATGGTTCACTGCACACGCTCTGCAGTCGCAGCGACATGTGGGAGAGAAGAGGGGATGGATTAACGACAGGGAGGAGAAGGTCGGTGACGCAAACAATGGAAGATATGAAATCACAAAGGGGTTCTACAAGTTCTTGAATCTTCAAAGCTTGGGTTCTGATTCCGAAAGCTACTACTGATCTCTGTAGAGTCGTTTGTTTTTTGCCCATAAAGCACTTTGAATTAGATGTAGTGACTCCAACATGGGTAGCATGCTCTGATCGTTCTCAACATGACTTTTAAGATCCTCCTCATCCTCATCCGTGGTCGGGCCACACTATTAAGACGCTTTGGATAGAAGCTTGATGACTCAATTAACTAAACGTAAATGTAGAAAGAAGAAAAGAGAGAGGATAGGTCCAAATAAAAAGGAGTCACACTGAGGCAAAGAGGTGCACTTAGAGAGAGACTCAAAATGTCCACTGAATCCAAACTTTACATCCTGCGTCATCAACAGACGGTCTGTAACCTAGCAACCCGTCGAGCGCTGTTTGACGGTCAAGAGAGGCTGCGTTTCCAGCACATCTTTTAAGAAGACACTGAGCGATGCGCCCCCAATACGCTAAACGCACAGTGAGTAACGACCAGACGCCCCTTATCTAACTGGTCAACAACAGGCGGCCGGCCACCGCTGTTACTCAGGTACACAGGTGGCATTAGGGCCGAGGGACTCCTCCTATATACAGTCGGGGTAATTTTGTTCCACTTTGACAGGGGTCCCTTTGTTGCTCTGTCGTTGTTTGGGAAATGAATAGGCAGTAAGCTATTGCATGGCTGCCAGGATGCTTGCAGGTGACCGACACCCCATTGATAAGGCACCTGAAGCCGGCTGGATAAACTGTTAGCGAGGCAACAAAGGAGACCGTGGAGGAGGAGGAGGACGGGGGATAGCTGAGCACAGGGGGAAGAGGGAAAAAAAAGGAAGAGGAAGGAGGAGGAGAACAGGAAGAAGGCAAAGGAAGGGAAGGGTAGGCAAAAGAGGGAAGAATGAGAAAGAGGAAAGAGCAGGCATTGTTCGCCTCCGGGACATAATTGAGGTTGAGCTTCATTTACAACACAAGGCTGCGCTGGTATCCTTTCAATTGCAACTGTATACATAACAGGCTGACACACACACACACCTCATGAAATTAGTTCTCGAGGTCTTGAAGTGTCTGATTGAGTGTGGCAGAATTCAGCGGAGGTCCTTTCATGTCTCACAAAAAGATTTTCCCACCATGTCACCCTTTCGGGCGTGATGCGCGCACACACACACACACACACATAGACACACACGCACACACACACACACACACACACACACACACACACACACACACACACACACACACACACTAATACTGCACAAGCTCTGCACTTCTTCTGTCATCTTGTCTCCCCCTGCAAGATATGCAGTGGGTGGGGGATTGAGGGAGCAGGAAATGGGTTGGGGTGGGGGGTGGGGTGATTGGTGTGTGGGTGTGGTGACTCAAACACCCATCCGGCTTTAAGAAAAAAATTAATTCATGTGTTGGGGATCAGCTCTGTGACTAGTAGCTGAGAGAGGGAGAGAGAGAGAGAGAGAGAGAGAGAGAGAGAGAGAGAGAGAGCAGAAAGAGAGAGAGAGAGAGAGAGAGAGAGAGAGAGAGAGAGAGAGAGAGAGAATCTGACAACATGGCCTCTGCTGCTCCCCCCCCGAGCATTTCATATGAGAACCTGTTCAAGAGCAGGTGGAGGAGGAGGAGGAGGTGGAGGAGGAAGAGGTGGAGGGGCAGGAGAATGTGGGGTAGGAGGAAGAGGAGGAGATAGAGGGACTTGAGGCAGAGGAGGAGGAGCAGATAGAGGAGGTAGGGAGGAGAAGAAGGAGATTGATATCGAGGAGGAGGGGGGAGAACGGGACTTTGCCAGTGCACTCTAATGACGCCCTATGAAACAAACATGAGCTGTTTGTCGCTCCCCGGGAGTTCACTGTATGACATCTCGTCGTCTCCCCCCCAACCGGTAATCCTCCCCCCTCCCCTCCCCTCCCACCCTCACCCCTGCCAGTCAAGTGACGGATCGTGTCGCGTAGCTCGAATCGCTGCAAATAAATACTGCTGCGGTTTGAGCGGTTGTTTTGGGCTGGTTCTTTTTTCTATGACTGTTTGGTCACAAACACAGAAACGATCGGGGAGAACGCCTCCCGCCTTCAATCGATGCCTCCTCGATTGTGAGCGGCGCGGGGAATCGAGGACGCAGCGGGGTGGGGAGGGGGGCACGATTAAACACATCAAGCGCTGTTGTCGTACGACCAGCCAGGGGCGAGAAAAACACCCAGATCTTGTTGTTCAGGATGGTAATCCCTCGGCTGTCGGGGGGCTCTGTGGAACAGGCCTGCTGATCTAAAGATAGGAGCCAAACAATGGAGGGGCCAGGGCGCCGCCGCCGCCTTCTGACGGAAAAGCGCCAAAAAACACGGATGACAAGGGAACGTGTGAGCCCAGAGATTATGCCTTGTTTTGGCACAGACTGCAGTGTGCTGTGCCGAAACACTGGCTTGGACAGGGTGGCCTGTGGGTGTGTGTGTGTGTGTGTGTGTAGGGGACGATGGGTGGGTGGGTGTGCACGTTTGTATGCATGTGTGACTGTGTGTGTGTGTGCGTTTGCGTGTGTGTATGTGTGTGCGGTCTCTTTGTGTACACAGGGCCACAGATGACTGCATTTGGCATTGGGTTTAACGGGTATTTGATTATATTTACACCGATTTTGGGTCTATAACGCCGTTGGTGTCAACACCTGGTCGAGAGGTTTCTAATAAAACTCTCCCCAAACCTAACACATGAATTACTAATAGTTATAAAAAGTATGTCATAAGTGTGCCTGTGTTTAGTGCACTTTATCAGGCAACTGGCAGCAACCAAGGCCAGTACTAGCGGATACGCCTGCAACGGATTTTCAATGGATCCCATCCAGATTCACAACTTTATTTAGCGTGTGTGAAAATAGCCGACAATTTATGGGCGATGAATCAAGTACATCCAAGTCTCAACGGAGAGAAATAGAAATGCTCGGGCGAAGGCTGCGATGAATAAATACACATTTGTATAGAAATATATTGTATGTAAATATATAAGAACACTTTGTGCAGTAAAGGAACTCACATCAACTGCATTGGACCTGTAAAAGCGACCTTCCAACCACACATGCAGCCCCAGACCTTATACACCTTCTGACCCCCCCAGACATACACACACACACACACACACACCAACCCCCCCCCCAACACACACATACATACCAACACCCCCAGACACACACATACACACACACACACCCCAAACTCACCGAGACACACAGACACACACACACCAAACTCCCCCAGACACACACACACACACACACACACACACGCCAAACTCCCTGAGACACACAGACACGCACACCAAACTCCCCCAGACACACACACACAAATGCCGAACTCAGCCCCCCGAACAAACTCATACATACCAACCCCCCCCAACCCAGACACACACACACCAAACAATCCCAGACACACACACACCAAACTCCCACCCTCCAACACACATACATACCAACCCCCCCAGACACACATGCAGACCCCCCCCCCCCCCCCCTCCGAATCACACACACACACACACACACACACACACACACACACCCACACACACACACACACTACAACCCCCGAGACCCCCACCTCTGGTGCAGAAGGGTCCGTCGTAGGCGGTGGCGGTGCAGTCGCAGGCGTAGCCGTTGTAGCGCTCCACACACTGGCCCCCGTTGCGGCAGTAGACGCCGTAGCTGCTGCAGTGGCCCTGGCAGCCCGACTTCACCCCCGGGGTGACCTTTGCCCTCTCCTCCAGGTCAAGGGTCACGCCGTTCATCCGCAGTGCCCGAATGCAGCCCAGGAAGCCGCGCTGACCCCCGGCCGCACCTGTTGAGGTCAGAGGTGAGGGGGGTGGGTGATAATAATAATGGATTCATTCATTATTATTATGTTGTTGTTTTTTTTTTTTTTTCACAAGACAGAAGATACAACAACAAACAACAACAGCAACAATAAAAACAACAATGAAGACATATGGACACAAAATAGGGGGGGAGGGTGGGGGTACCAGTATGTTGAAAGCACTTTCCATGTTAGGTAGGTCCATGTATTCCCCCAACCAAGAGTTCCTGGAGAAAAATGCTGGTTTTCTTCCCTTCCCGTTCATAAGGATTTGTCTCTTCATTGATAAGCAATGAAGAGACACTTTAAACTCAGGAACAACTACTTAGTTTAAAATTTAGTTTAAAATATATTTTAAACTAAGTAGCTGATCCTGTAAAAGTCTCTGGGAGGAATAACGTTTGTCCGTCAAGAAAGCCACAGCAGATAATACAGGAGCATGTGCGGAGAGGAGGGAAGGCTTGAGAGGTATTCGGACGATGTTTTAATGAGCATGTGAAAATGAAGCTAAGGGGGAGAAAAAAAATCATTAACAAAGTTAGGGTGGGAAGGACGAATGAAAGTCGAAGCATAAAGCAACACGATTTATATTACTCATACCGCTGCCTTGAGGAAGCCACTGAAGTCATGTTTATCGTTTTAATTGTTACTTTGTTATTCAGACAACCTTCCATTGCTTTGATTCCTGGGCTTTTTAAAACCGCGTAATGATCGCCGTGTGATCGTTAGCAGTTTTGCATTAACGCGCACACACACACACACACGCAAACACGCAACCTGTCACCGTGCGCGCACACACACACACACACAAAGTATGCACACACACACACACCGGCAGACACATACCGTTGCTTACTCTCGGCAAGCAGCCATTTCTCCAAAGTGGCAACATTGTCATTCCGTCCCTCATCCATTCCCCCCGTCTACCTGCTCGTTAGCGTGGACAGGGTTTGTACATAACATGGAAAAATACCCACCGCAATGACAGGGTGAGGTAAACAAAACCATAAACATACACCTTTCCACATACAAGGCAACACGCACTCTTTCTCTCTCTGCCTTTCACTCGTTCTCGTTAATGAGAATCTAGGGCCGTATCGATAAGCAAGAAACTCAATTATATCCCACAGATCGTAGAAGGATATCTACCACGACTTGTTAAGAAAAGCTGAAATGGACGCACACACACACACACACACACACATACACTACACCACCCCACACAGATGCACACGCACACACACACGCCCGCACACATATACTCACACACACACACACACACACACACACACACACACACGCACACACACACAAACACATCTTTGCGAGCCAACTCATAAAAATACTTTATAGTTGTCCTGCACGGACGCCATGTTCCTCTGACTGGGAGCAGTCCTGCACGTCGCCTCCTAACTGATTTGTCTTCTCCCCGCCGCTTAATGAATCTGTTGTATCCTTGATTGGCTTGCACTCTCTGCCACCTGTTTACTTAGCTCTTAAATCAGCCGCTAATTGACTGGACAGCAGGCTGGGTGGGCTAGGGGGGTGGCTGCTTAGCGGGAACAGGAAGCTATACACCCTTCCATCTTACACACACCCACACCCACAGATTAATGCACTGGCACTCATGCATGAGTCACATGCATGAGACATGTGCACACTTGTGCATATGTACTCATATTGTGTACTGGCACATTAACACACACAAATACACACACACATACATAAACCTGTAGAAAGACACACATGTAAACACACACACACACGCAAAAACACGCACATGTAAACAAACAAACACACACAAACACACACACACACACACACACACACACACACCTATAAACAGATGCGTGCATGTAAACACATAAACTGAAACCAGGTGAGTGTGTGTGTTGAAAGTGCAAGTGTCCTTTCTGTTTCCCCAAGAGCAAGATAAATACATCGCTATACAACGGAATAACATTTCCGGAGCCCAACAACCTCTTAAAGTCACGAATGCAGGATCTACAGATTCTACCAAATAATCCCATGTATTAGTTTACAGACAAGCTACCTGCAAAAAAGCAATGTCGCTGTCTGTTAGGTAGGGAGTGTGTGGGTGCATGTATATTAATACACAGTCGGGGAACCCATTCTCCGGAGCCATTTCTGTCCCCATTCACATTGCATTCTAACTACTCTAGTGTGATGGCAGATCCCCCAGAAACAAAGCATCCTCTGCCAATGGCCAGACACACACAGGCTGGCACAGGTGGCTGCTGCGGCTGCCAGCCAATGCCACCCAACCCCATACAAACAACTAGCATTGGTTTGGACGGCATATCGTCTAGGGGTCACACACTCTGCACTGGACCAAAACACAGACCAAAGCCTGTCACTCTAACATCTCCCCTGGGGGGCAGGGGGACAGGAGACACAGAAGATAGATAGTAATACGATCTGCTTTGTATCTTTCGGGGTTTTTGCCGAGATCAGTGGCTTTTAAACGTCTTAAACCGGGGGCTTTCATATATATACACGCGCGTAATGAGCTGCCATGCCATGCATCCTCCCAGTGACAGGAGGGTTTATTTAAAAAAGCTCGAACTAAAGCTTGGCGGGAGCGGAGGTTCCCCTGATGAGAGAGGCGTGTACGCCCTTGAGAGGACGGAGCGCAAGTAACCTGCAAAGCCCTGTTTGTTCATTTGAACCTCAGAAAGACGAAAACCGGATTATGTACCGTTTGTGTTTCATGCAAATGGCTTCCTCTTTTCGTTTTTCCATTTTTCCATTTCCTTTTAGACCATTATATAAGCGTTATTTAGCACCGTTGACAATTCAATCGTTTACCTAACATTTTTATCCGAAGCGATTTATGGTGAATTTCCTTTTAAGATGGATCCAAAATTTGGCTCATTTGAGGCGTCTTGCTCTGGGCTGGCTACAGGCCGCTGGCTACAGGCCGCCGGCTGTGGACGTTCTGGATCAAGAGGATTAAGGCTATCGGAGGAGGAAGAGGGTTCACATGACACATTTAAATGCTACCTACTGTCTTGGCAGGTTTGCGAGGCTGGTTTCCCTGGCGATGCCGCCACACACACACACACATGCAGAGGCGAAGCCAAGATGGCCGCCATGCCATGGCGGATGGAAGCGGGACAAGACGACAAAAACAAACACACAAAAAAAAGAGAAAGGGAAAAACAAAACAAACACACAAAACAACAAGCCAAAACAAGGAGTGAATAACCCCAAATCAAGCAACAAAGAAAAGAGGACAAAACAAACCGTGACAAGCCTATTAAGTAAGAATCAGGCAACAACAACAATGTGATGGGTAGATCGCATGGCGGGGTGATTTATTGTCATATGTGTGCGTGCCGTGAAACACTCGCAGCTAACTGAGTGCAGAGAATGACAGCGTACAGATGGGCCAACATCTACTTCCACAGCCAATCAGAGCAAATGAGGCATTGTTTGGTGAACACTGAACCAGTCCAATGGTTAATGAGAAGCATATTGATCTGGTGGGGGGTAGAAAGTGAGAGAAAGAGAGAGAGAGAGAGAGAGGGAGAGAGAGAGAGAGAGAGAGAGAGAGAGAGAGAGAGAGAGAGAGAGAGAGAGAGAGAGAGACAGAGACAGATAGACAGTCAGAAAGGGAGATAGAGAGAGAGAGAAAGAGAGAGAGAGAGAGAGAGAGAGAGAGAGAGAGAGAGAGACGATGACACAAGGGAGGGAGCTACAAATCAAGGATGGGGGGCGCAGAGAGAATAAGATCAAATCATGCTAGACAAACAAAATAATGGGCCAAGACAGCAGCGGCTCTAATCATGCGTCCTTCATCTTAAAACAACATTAATTCCAGTCAAACACAATATGTGTTCAGCGGCAGCAGGTATTTACAGAGAATTAAAATGGGTGACTAATGAACCAACGTGACGTCGGAGCCAGCACTTTGCCGTCAGTCCTTCACCCCCCCCTCCCCTCCCCGGAGACAAAAACATGAGGAGATCGGTCGCTTCTCCTGAGGTCAACAGTCCATCTGTAAGCCACTTCCTCTCACCGCAGTCCTTGTCACTTCCTGTCGGCTTTCCTGTGTCACTAACCCCCCCCCCCACTCACCCCCCTCCCCAAAGCCAGGTGTGGGGGGGGGATTACCTGGGGGATTACAGATGACATACGAGAGCGTACGATAGCACGATATCTCCTCTTTTTTGGAAACCGAGCCCCAGTAACATAACAATCTGCTTTTTGTCCCTCCTCTGTGTCTGCAGGTAAAGTAGCACTCTGCGCGATGGACCCTGCCATTCACGCACACACGGCTTGCACTGTTACGCCGTTCTCCAGGCTTCTGAGTTGAGCCGGCGAGGCCCCTCAGGTGACATCGGGTCTCCGTTTGGCTCCCGCCAGGTTGGCAGTTCTGCGGTTGCACTAGTGAGATGGTGGCTGTGGAGAGTATTCCCTTGGCAGCGTTCTCTGGTGTCGCATAGGTCACCTCTAACCGTACGATAGAGAGATACATGGAGGGCCGAATTGGGGGTTTGATAAAGACGGGAGTAGGGCCTGGTGGAAGTTAGGCTAGGGGCTGATGAGACCCTGAAGTGATAATGTTATATTCAGAACAGGGATCAGAGCCAAGGGTTTGGGGATATGGGGTTGTGGAGTCTGAACCGTCTTCCTCCAGGCAAGGCTTTTTGTAGCGAGAGTGATAAAAAAACCCAGACCTATCTGCCTCAGCATTTCTTTGACTGCCCATCATCTCTCTATCTCTCTCTCTCTCTCTCTCTCTCTCTCTCTCTCTCTCTCTCTCTCTCTCTCTCTCTCTCTCTCCCTCCCTCCCTCCAAAACTGCAGTTCTTGACTATTGACACCTAAGAAAAGGACTAAGAAACGAGACAGAGATGAAGAGAGGGGGGCCTGGTAGTCAGGGCACACACACACACACACACACACACACACACACACACACACACACACACACACACACACACACACACACACACACACACTCACACACACACACACACACCTCATCGTCTGCCTCCCCTTCTCGGCTCTCTTCCACTCCATAGGAGCTCTACTCTAGCGTGGGGTGTATATATCGATGGAAGGGGACTGGGGACGGGGATAGAGGGGGGAGGTAATAAGACTTTGACAGGCCCAATGTTGTCCCAAATGAGCCGTTCACAGGGAGCTAACCGCTAGCAAGATCCATAGCCTGCACTTTCTATTCTAACTGAAAATGGGCTTCGGTTGGGTGGGAGAACTACGAGGGGAACGAGAGTGAGAGAGATAGAAAAGTAAGAGAGAGAGAGAGGGAGAGAGGTTTTGTGTGTTTGTGTGTGTGTGTGCGTGTGTGTGTGGTAGCAAAATAGCTAGTAAATCTAACGTGAATAAACCTTGACCTTCCAGAGTGAAACAGATTGGTTGTAGGCACGCGACCAACCGCTAATCTCACGTCATTAACAGCAAAACTTTTTTGGGATGGTGCGATTCCGCCGTCATGTTTTGG
>NC_136950.1:14904127-14921627 GCF_949987615.1 Pollachius pollachius | reverse complement strand
GGCATACTTCATAACGCGCTGCAAGGATTAATTGAAGGTCTGTGACTAGCAAGTTAGTGATCCAAAGTCTTACAGTGAGTCACGTGACCTGCAGGGTTGTGTGTGAGACACCAGCCTCCTCGTAGACAGAATCGAGGAAATCCTTTCCTTGAAATCAAGCCGAAAATCAAAGCAATGGAGAATTGTACTTCTAAAAGTGCACGGATGGTTGGTTTGTGTGTGTGAATATGTAGGTGTGTGTGTGTGTGTGTGTGTGTGTGAGTGTGTATAGGGTTGTGTATTTGTGTCTGGGTCTGTACATGCACGTGTGTTTTTTGTTAGCAGTAGCATCCTTGCCCTCTCTTTATCCACATCACTTGACATGAGAATGATGTGAATAATCTGAATGACACGTGATCTGATTAACAATGAATCATCTGCAGTGCCTGTGGCGCTTGTGTGAATGTATCCACGTGAGCCCACGCGTTTGTGAGTTTCCTTAATTGCGCTTTCCTTTTTTTTCCCGTGTATATGTAACCAGGCCCAGAGCCTCCGCTCCGTTGGAATACAAACGGGCGGTTTCGGTAAACACAGATTCATAATGACCATAATTACAGAACACGGTGATTACTCCAAATCTGGGACTGTTCTCCCTTTCAGTGCCATAGAAAGAGTGCAGCGTTCTGAGGAAGGGACACATGTGGTCCCTGGTGCTACCTATTGCGTGCGTCTCTCTGTGAAAGCAGTCAACCGCGTGCGTACTGTGGTGATGCTCCACTATTCAGCGATGGACAGCAACACGTCCACATCCAGTGCGAGCACTGCCCAATGTTTGGAGACTGATCCAGGCTATTTAAGACAAGATACCACTAGTTCCATGGTTACACAGACATTGACTATTTAGCCCTTTTTGCGGACACTTTTAACCAAAGAGGTCCACAGGGAATTTGCTCAAGGATGCCCAAAGATACACTGTGGGCACGGGTTTGAACTAACACCCTAGCTACGAGCCTGCCCTGCTTCTCAGGCATTGATATGTTCACCTTCATCAAGACTAAGATCTTCATAACCACCTCTAGACTTAGACTTCTAATCAGGTAACTAAGGACTCGTGGTTCATGAGAACATATAGAGCAGGCCCGCAACGGACAAAAAGAGGACGGTAAACACGGACACACACACACACACACACACACACACACACAAACACAGACGCCACTCACATTTGAGCTCCAAGCGTATGAAGTCTGTGTTCCCCAGGTTCTCCAGGAACACCCCATAGGGAGCGCTGGTCTTGAAGTAGAAGGAGATGTCAGCGCTGGTCTCTCCCTGGAAGGTGGAGAAGTGGAGGTAGGACGAGGGCGTGGTGAACGAGGCCGCGTTCCAGTAGTTTCCTGTGGAAGCACATTGGACGCATTCAAGAAACAGGAAGGTGTACTGCATAGGGTTTTGGGTTCAAACCCCAATCTCGGCATCCTTGAGGAAGAGGCCCTACCAGCTCATTCAGGACCGGTACATTGATTTATTGTACATGAAAGTCACTTTGGATGAAATAATCTGCAACATGACTCAATAGTAAATACAACTGTGTATAGTGTCGAAAAAAAGTTCAAACATATCTTTTGTCATTAAAAAACACTTTAATCCAAAGTGATTCTGATGCATGTAATTAGAAAGCAGGTTGGGGTTCGGCATAGTGTTTGCACACACCTCATGTCAAACGACACTTTTGAAAAAAACAGAACAGGGACGTCACATTTACGTCTCCATCGACTCCTCATGAATTCACATACTCAAAGCAAACCCATCAATGTGTGTGTTGGTTGAGCGGTGATGCACGGCGGACAGGTGAGGACAGCGCTCTTTGCGTATCTCCGTCTCACAGCATGGATGGTAAGCTGTGGAGATGTGTGTGTGTGTGTTGACATGGTGACGGGCCGGATGTGCCTCCGAGATCACACCGTGCAGCCACACGACGCGGCTGGCTGCGGCCTATTAATATCAGCCACGGAGACAGCACTTGGTTCTGTAGCAGACATAGATCCTCCACTGCATGATTCTGGATAACAAATTTTCTAATGACTTCTGAATGGGGCGAGCCGCTAATGGAGAACGCTAATGAAGACAAAGTAGCGACGCACTAAGCAGCTGCTGATAAATTATTAGAGTGTGGTTGATGAAGTGCTCTTTTTGTTTCTTTCCCCCTCCATTCCTTTCCTCTCTGCTTTCCTTTCCTCAACGCTAATGTCTGTTCTACACTTCCTCCTCAGTCTTCTCCTACTCTCTCCTCACCTCTTTTAACCTATCCTCCCCTCTCTCCACCTCCTCTCTCCTTCTCCTCAACCCGACTTTGCCAGCCTAAGCCAGCAGCCTCCCTTTGTCACTTAGAGGATGAGAGAGAGAGAGCGAGAGAGAGAGAGAGAGAGAGAGAGAGCGAGAGATAACGAGAGCAAGAGCGAGAGAGAGAGAGAGAGAGAGAGAGAGAGAGAGAGAGAGAGAGAGAGAGAGAGAGAGAGAGGGAGAGGCGCTGGGTCATAATTTTGTACAGAACAAGACGATGTCAAGAAAAAGGAAAAGAGGTCAAGGAAGGAGGAACAGAAGAGGGAAGGAGGGGTTTAAGGAAGGGAGGGAGGAACAGGAGAGAGGCTTGGTGGGTGGATGAGGTTGGGCTGTGACACAAAGCCGCAGGGGATAAAGGGGAAGATAGTGCAGCTGGAGGCATTGGGTGAGGGGGTGGGCGGAGGGAGTCAAAGAAGGAGAAGGCGACATGGTGCGAGCTGAACGATGAGGGAGGAACACGTCCGAGCGTGTGGACCTCCACCACAACACCGCTACCCTAACATGTGCGCTGAGATAGTTTCCTATGCCGATGAGTTTGTTCCCCCGGCCTGTTTGGTGTATGTTTAAAGTGTGCACACCCCTTTTTTTGTGTTTGTGTGTGTGTGTGTGTGTGTGTGTGTGCGCGTGTGTGTACAGTTGTATACAAATGCATGTGCCTCCTGGTTCAGTGTGATAAGCCATCCCGAGTGACAGCGCTGGACTCCGCCTCTCCCCATTCGCCTAACATGCTGTCATACCACACACACACACACACACACACACACGCACGCACACACACACACACACACACACACACACCAACAAACATAAACACACATAGAGCAACGCACATTACAAAAAAAGTACCTACTGATGATGGCTTTGTGATAAGTTTGTTTGAAGTCAGCATGCTGCTTATGGCAACATTGACAATTATTTATGAAGGTTAAATCAGGGCGTATCTCAGACACACACACACACACACACACACACACACACAGATGTGCACACACACAAACACCCACATATACACATCCACAATCAACCCCCCTCTCACCCATAGTTGGCGATAAAATCAAGAATGAAACATGCATTTGTTTGTGTTCTGTCTGTTTTCTAGTTGTTCTTCACTTTCACCATCATAAAAAAAAGATTATTATTATTTATGTGATCAGTGGCTCCATCATAGCTCCATGGAAGAAAACCCATATTTGATTAGAATTTGAAAAAAAAGTATTTGTGCAATTATGCTTAAAGGATATTTCAATCCACTAAGGCAAAAGGTTAACCGAATAACTAAAATGAATGCAATGGCATGAAAACCTAGAGGCTTAAAAATAAAATGTATAGGCTTGTAAACACATAAAGTTCATAACACTGCTGCTGCTTACACAAAGCAACAGTTTTACAGCCATGCCTGGGTATAACCATAACAACAAGGACATATATAGCTACGGTTTTCATTTTAATACTCACCTATTGAGCAACACTTAGATCATCTCTATAATTCACTGTGAATGACCGCGAAGCATTCATAGCAAATTAATGCAATGAGCTAATTAATTTCTGCGCTAACAAATCAACCCGGGATGTTTCGTAATTCAGTTAATGCGTCGGTCAGAAGATAAAGACAGCATGGGAAGCTGTCTATCTCCTACACACAGCGACAAATGCCACCAGACTCTGCGCTAGAATATAGTGTCAACTCGTAAATAACATCAAATATATAAATATAAATAAAAGAGAGGGAGCTGGAGAGAATATGATAAAGTAAGAGTCAATCGAATCACACAGAACGAAAGGAGAACGTACACAAGATGAACTGGGAGAAGGAACCGTTGAATCGTTTTTTTCTTTCTTTATTCCGTCATGTTAAGGGAACAAATATCCATAGCGTTAGGACACATTGAACGTCCTTGAGGGGGAGGTTTCCCACTATGAGCCCTTTGGGGGTTTCCTAACTCTCCAACACAGTCCCCTGCTATGCTTGCTTTTCTATACTTTTGTTGTCTCACTGCCTTGTGCAAATACATTAAGTATTGGAGCAGCGTGGCGGTAGTGAGTGGTGGGGATTGAGGACAAATAAACTACCAGCGCAACCCTGGCGAATCGCGCGCTGCCAGAGTCGCAGATGCCGGCGGTTGGCCTGGGGGGCGGGGCCCCTGGAGGGCATTCATCAACAACATATTGGAATGTTTATCAAACAAATGTCTCTATAAAGCCTTTGCCAACACACACACATACATACACACATACACACGTGGGCCAACACCTACACACACACACACACACACAAACGTGCACACGCGCGCATGCACATACTCATGCACGTGCACACACGCACACATACACATCGATGTCTCTCTGGACGCATACAAATGATCTTGTCAACATTCATTTTGTAACTGATGTAACTTGCGATGCGGCGTCATGTATTATTTAGGATGTTTGGGTTGTGGGAATGCATTGTCCTCCTGTAGATATGAGTTTTTTTCTCTTCCCTTTTTCTTTGTTGTTGGAATGCAATTTCTTCGTTGAAATTGTCAGCCCACTGATTAAAAAGGACAACTTCAGTTGAAACTGACCAAGGGTTCCCCCACAAGTTTCTTCTAATAACCTTTAATCTGCAGAACTTGAGCTCAGAGAGAGGAAGGTCTCTCTGAGGTCTCTCTGAATATTAATATTTTTTTTAAGTGTTCATCTCTTAGGTTCAGGCCCCATTGAACCGTCTCCTTCTCATCGCACTGGCCCCTGTAGCCTTGTGGCCTTTCCCACCCTTCTCACTTCGGGATTCTGGCTCTTTAGCCACATATCTAGCAACCTCTTTAGCCACCTTTCTCCTCACTAGGCTCCCCTCTATTCACCCCCCTAGCCGCCTCTCTATTTCCCTCTCTCCCTGTAACGCCCCCCAAGGTAGCCATTGGTAACTTGAGCTCGACATAACTTGTGCACAGGTGTACACACACACAACACACATATGCTACTAGACACACACACACACACACACACACACACACACACACAGACACACACACACACACACACAAACACACACACACACATACCTGGGGTGTATCCATATTTTTCGTACAACGTTGATGAACTGGACGGAAGCAACATAAATGGTTATAATTGCGTAAACGCTTACTGCTGAACGCTTCATTTGGGGACTAATGCGTGAAAATATAAAGTTGTTTCTGACGAGCACTGTTATTAATACAGGACTATGCCCATTCTAATCTTGGTATTGTTTATCCCAGACAACTGGAAAGTAGTACATACTATTGGAGACACTGAGAGGAAAGACATGAATGTTCTTGTTATTAAATGAAAAAAGGATAATTTCTGTGTATTGAATAACATTTTGAATTCCAACTAACAACAGATGGATTTTGAAAACCCTGACAATTTGTCTAAACTCACCTAGTGACCTACCCAGACCGATATTCTAAAAAGAGATCAGAAATGATTTGGCAAAAACCTTTATGTTTTCTTTTTATCAAACTAAAGTGTTTAACTTTTACAAATCAGTCCCACACAACCCTGAGCCATCACCAGTACCGACCCTGATGTTATTTCATATTTCATACCAAGTTACGTAATTAATTAGTTTTTAAATTCCCTGTGTCCTTCAGCTCTGTCTAGTTCTCCAAAACCCTGCCATATGGTGTTTGTTTTTACTGCTTCCTTGCTATACCTCATAAAAGCACATCATTTAAACTGTGAGTTTGCTAACAGATGTTTTTTTGGATGACCAAACACTGTGGAAACAAGATCATAGTTTGCTACGCTGGTTGTTCATGAGCAAAGCACGATCTTTCTGTCCTCTAGTGGTCAAACTTAACTTATTTCGGCTTTACATTCCATACTGACTATACTGCTGGTGACAGCTTAATGGATTTCACCTCTGGCCGGCAAACCCAAGAACCTGGGAAACTTCAGTGAACCGTGGAGGGAAACATAATGAGAATTAGGTGACGCTGGGTCGGGGAGCCAACTGGGTGATTCATCTGTCTTCGCATGACCAGGTGGGTCATGTGCCAATGCATCCAGATGGTAAGGATGACCGACTATTCTGACCCAGGTTATTAACATGGATGTATGAGGGAACACGACCGCAGGCACAATCACGGAGACACACACTGTCAGCCATACGCTGTGTCAGGCCCAATTTCCAGGCACAGTTTGTCCCTCTCTCGGATGCTACACAGTCACACACATATACACTACCGCACGCACAAACAGTTTCACAGTCTGTACCATCAATGTTGATGAGTGACCTTTATTATCTCTGCCCTGCCACTTCTTCCTAATGAGTTCCTGTTGCTTCTCTCATTTGCCTCCCCTGCTAACAGCCAGTTTCACTCTCAGAGCTCAGAACAAAAGGTGTGAGGAACTTTTCAAACAAAGATCCCTAAATAGTCGCGGGTGACAAGAGAGACACGCACACGCAGATGCAGGTGTCTGAAGGTGAGGTGCTTAGTGGTCAAGGCAGAGAAGGTAACGCTTGATAACAAAGCTCTTGAGCGTCTATTTCAAGCTAAAGTCCCCAATTTGTCAGAGTTACCCTTTGTGACTCAAGCGTGGGCTTCGCTTTGTGCAGCGGTCGGTGGATTTAACAAGGATCTTTGTAATGATACTAACATTAAAAAGCAGACCTTTTCTTGGACTGCATGAGCACCCCTATGCTAATTGGGATAGCAGATTCTGGCATTTATTCATTCTGTTGCTCATTGATTGTGTCTTGTTGTGGTCATTACGGTATTTATTTGTAGTATTTTTGTAACTGGGAATGCTAGAGGTGATCAATGGAGGAATGAAGTAAACCCTCTCTCTGGATGCAGAGATGTGCTGAAGTTAGCTCTGATGCAAGCTATAATTATATTCACCCCTTTGCCATGCATTTTTAAATACTCCTCGAGTCCTGTCTTTCTCAGCAAATGGAGCCATCTGCGATGGGTGATTTTATGGTCCAGGTACTGTAAATTCAGGGTAAACGTGGCCCTATCTTTTAGATCGTCCAGGTAATTATTTCACACCTGTCATTTGGGCACTGCAAATAGTTTTTATCTTGTTTCCTAATTAAGGCTCACCTTGGACCATACTGCTGCTGTCACTGGCTAACGTTTATCCAAATGAGACGCCACCGAGAATCAGTTTGCTTAGGCAGGATGAGAGAGGACTTTAGAATTCTTCTAGAAAGATGCTGTCGAATAATTACAATAACACTTTCTAGTTATGGCGGGATATTTGTTATTATTCATTTCTTATATAAAACACTGTTCTTACTGTCGTAATAATAATGCATCCGACAGTCAGGCACGATTCAAGCACAATTTGTTCCTACTGAAAATCCGGCAAATATTGAAATGTGATACTGTTTTTGTCTCAGGGACACTTGCCGTATACAGACGCCAGCGTAAAGACACATGTTACCCCTGTCATCGCCCTACCGAACCAGTGACCTCCTGCCAGCCATGGTCCACTTTGTCTGGACCTGGTGGTACCATGTGACCTCTTTTAATGCAAAGAATGACACATGGACCGAGCATAAAAACGTGGCCTTGCATTATTTGCTATAAACGAATCCTAACTGATGGATTGAGGTTTGGACAGTCATTGGTAACCCCTTGAAATTCTTTATTTGTAGACTGTAATGAGGCAGAGGTTATGGTAGCAGGTACGTTATATTGGGTGGTATAATAACAGAATATAGGCTGCCATGCTTCATTTGCTCTCATCTTTTTTCATTCTCCTCCATTAAAATGTCCAAAGCCTTTTAACGTCCATAAATGGGCATAATTCTTCTCTGTCTGCCTATGACAGCGTAGGCCTCCATTAAACTAGTAATGGAAATGGAAATCATTTTTAGCTTGAGCAAAGACACACAGGCGAGCACAAACACACACACACACACTAAACAGTGCATAAACACAGTAGTTTGTCTGACAAGACCGCCAAACTTATGCTCGCTAATTAATATTTTAGCCATAAAGACGAATCCCAAGAGACGGATAGAGAGATTCATTGACACACACACACACCAGACACACCGTTTTTTAAGACTTTTCATAACTGCCAGAAACATAATCATTTTGGCCATGGAAACCTATTAAATATCGACCAATCGTCATCGTTCTCACTGGCTGTGCAGTTGCTATTCAATTTATCAATCTTATTAGGGGTACCTATTCGCCCATGAAATATTTAATACAGGTTTAAGATTCCCTAATAGGCTGGTGTAGACTGTAAGATCTACTTTTCTAGAGACTATCACCATGACAATATCGTCATATCTCAAAATCATCTCTATTTTGACAACTCATTTATTTAGTTTTTTACTTCATCTCCCTGGGCACACACACATGTTCCACACACACGCAGACACACACCGTACCTTAGTTAATTGAGTAAGAAACACAAGGAGAATATAGCTTCTGCATGTGACAGATGGATCCATCTTTATTAATGGCCTTTTCCATGGAAATAGCACATACCTTCGTGCACACACACACACGCACAGATATATAACATAATAAGTCATTCAATTAATTTAGTTTGTTTTTATGCTGCCATAATGCACTATGATAGAGGGAAACTATTGAGCGTGGCACTGGCAGCTAGTTGATGATAGGACCATAATGAGTGTGACACCGGGGCTGGGGGAAAACGGTACAGCAGGTGTCGTGTACTGCTCCCTTGACAGAACCAGGTCACTTTATGTTTGACTGAAACTCGGACAGACATACATAATGAATGGACTGTAAGAACCATAACTGGGAGATGGCCTCTCTATTACACACACACACACACAGTCACACATGCATACGCCCAAAAACACACGCACACGCCCCCCCACACACACACACGCAAGTACCCCTACACACACACCCAAACACACACACAGACAGGTATATTATATATATTTCAGTAGGAAATAGGAAAAGAGAGTTGAAATGAAGCAAAGACAAAAGTCCAACCGATAATGTGTTCTGAGCTCTATGTAATTGGCTTGATATCAGGATCTAAACTCTGATATCCGGATATGAACTCTGATATCGTCGCTCTGCCTGTCGGCGTGTGTCTGAGTTTCTGTGTGTGCGCGCGTGCAGAACCATGGGTAGATGTGCATGCCTGTGCATACGTGTTTGTTTGTGTGTGTGTGTGTGTGAGTGTCAGTTTGTGTGTGTGCGTGCGTGTGTCCGGGCCCATGGGTAGGTGTGTATCTGTGCCGATGCTAATTAAAAAATACATTAGCCGTTACCGACGGTTCATGCTTACGGCTCCTCTACCACGGTTGAAAGGCCTTGCGGCTCTTCCAGTTCAGAGGAGATTATCTCTCTGCAAAGCGCTTAAACAAAAATAAATACAAAAATAAATAAGTACAAATCTCTGGCGAGTGCGGTGACATCACAAAGCCGATTCCCAAATCACAATTTGATACAATGCCCTTCATGCTGCTATTATCTGTTAAGTCCAAAGAGGGAGAAAGACAGCAAGGGAGCGAGAGATAGACGGAGAGAGCGCTAGGAGGGGAGAGAGAGGAGGGAAGATAGAGAGAAAAAAAGAGGAAAGGAGGAAAGAAGGGAAGAGGGAATCAGAGAGGAGGAGGGGGGGAGGGAGAGAGATAAAGAGAGAGAGAGAGTTTGGACTACACAAAGGAAGAGTGTGACATTACTCCACTTAAAACCTCAAATGCAATTTTCTATGTTGCTATTTCTGTTGCATGAGAATCGCCTGTAATATGAACACAAACAACAATATCTTCTACAGAACAGTAGGGAATACAATTACAAAGAAGGTGAGAGAAAACCACAAATTATTAATGAGGTATATTCCTCAAAAGTGACATTTAAATTCCATATTGCAAACAAATTAGCAAAACAAATTGTGCCTGATATCTAGCTTTTTTTTGTTCCCTCAACTCAGCCTAACATTTTATTCGGCCTGTCCAATTTATTATTTTTTCCTTCTCCAAGACTGATTAAGTCTCTAACTTCCCTGAAATATGACATTTGTGTTGCTTTGTTTTGATCCTACAGTGGACTGGCACCCAGAATGTCACAGTAAAGATAACATTAACAACTTGGATGAGAAAATGCAGGCAAACGTACAAAAAGATAGTGTTGGTCCCAGTGGGTAACACCACCACCCACATAGGCAACAATAAGGACTACAAATAAAAAGTGTGCAACAGCACTTTCATAAAATAATTTATAAGTGCGATGATTCTATAATGGGTTGTGGGAGTGCAACACAGACACACACACACACACACACACACACACACACACACACACACACACACAAACACACACACACACATCTATGAGCGCACAACCACACCCATGCCCGTAAATACACACACATACACTCTAATTAGACCCAGGAGTAACGAGCAACAAGCAACAGCACCAGACCCAACCACAGTGGTTCTAAACTGTGTGCTTAAATTGGTGTATTCTTTGCCCCTCACCTGTGCACACAATGAATCACATTCTCTGGATGACAATGCGCCCGACTACAAGTGGGCTCTTTGTCTTTTGTTCCCCTTTCTCATGCACTAGAACATTTCTAGCAATGCGTGGTTTGCCGAGCAAATGACGGCAAAGTAAAAGTCAAAAAGTCCATTTTATGGAAGACTAACGCTAATGGGGAAGTTCAGAACCCAGGTACGAAATGTGACAGCTCTGAAAGGCATTTACAAAGACAGGTCTCTGTTCCATTGTCTTTAATGGGCAATAACCTTCCATCGACATATTCTGTGAGGGTTTTAGGGTGTTCCACATGCATTTAGGGCTTTCTCGAAAGTTTGTTTATTAAGCATTTAATTTGTTTCACGGCGTGTGTCACATGCACGTCAATCGGTCAAAGTGCCAACCGAAAACGCCTAGCATATGTCCGAGGCATTAAGAACACGCGCTGTTTTATTAATTTGTTTATTGGTTAATTCAGTTTGCCGCTCCGCTAAACCCAATTTCAGCGGAGACAAAGTACAAACTTAGACCGATGTTCGGTAAGATGTGGCGCGGACATCAATCATAGCGCGCCAGTCGTCCAAACAACGTACTGGGTTATAGCGGGACTCTCACTCACCGCCGCACTTCGGCTCTTTAATACACAGGCATTTACTTTTGCAGCAAAATGATCTTCACATCTCATTTCCTCTCCAATCACCTATTGACACGCGCACACACGCGCACACACACACACACACACACACACACACACACACACACACACACACACACGTACACACACACTCAGACAAACACTCGGCCCTATACTCTCGACACTCACCGTCTCCCTGGCAACGGAGCGGACCCACCGTCAGCTTGGCTTCGGAGCCCGGTCGGTTGGTGTCGCCCACGGCAACCTGGCTGACGGGCAGGTGGTCCTTGTAGACCAGGGGTCCTGAGTCCTCTCTCCTTCAGGAGGGAAGCAGATTCGAGGAGGTTAGGAAATATAGGAGCAAAAACTCAGAAGCAGAGGGGGCTTGGCTCTTTTTTTCTCGGGCAGCACTGTTGCGACGGATATGTACGACAATGTAGAAATTGAAGTTATTATTTTAATGAGTTTTTCTTCCATTGTCGCAATAACCATTCTCTTTGTTCTCAACACATTCCAGAAAGTAATGTCCGATAATGTGGTCCAGAGGGAAGTTCTTGAAGTTTAATTATTAATTATTATTATTGTAGACTGTAAATTAAATCAAGCAATCTAAATGAGGGTTTTTTTTTTATCGTCGCGTCTGAGTGTGGTTAAAAGACTGTGTGCTCTTTGATAGGCCACAACCAGTAGGCCGTAGCCACTACATTTACACCTGTTCCACCAACATCTGCACTGTAAAACTCACTAAAAATAGGCGATCGACTCCTTTACCATTACCAGTAGCCGAATATGCCTGTAGTTTTGTTTTCCGGCATGTTCCGTTGGACATCACGAATGCACCGGAAAACGGGTTAGTGAACAGTAGGAGGCAGCACGGAGGTCCAGGAAAATGTTAGCGTGGTTCCTTCTTTTTATAACGGTTACTTATTCAGTTTCTCTTTTAAACTCAGTGCTGACTCATTTGGAACGATACGAAGAACAAAATCACAGTTGCAGGTTGTTCCTGTCTATTTACGTGCCTGGAACCTCAATGCGCCTCATCGTGCCGGACAAATTTAGCATGTCCGACTGCCATGTTTCAATCACAGCTGATCAGAGCGGCAGTCGATAAAGAGTACCGCTGAGTCATTTGTCCTGGGAATGAAGGCCAATTCCCATAACCTTTCCCCCTGAATACAAAAGCCTGATGTAAGTGGGTGTTTGTTGGTTTTTGTATCTGGTGGGAAAGGAGCAAAAAACTAATTGTACACATTTTTCAAAAATAATGAATGCACACAAAACCAAAACTTACGATGCATTTCTAAGTAATACAAGTAAAAACATTAATAACTAAATAAATAGGGTTCTTGCTCCTGCACTAATCCTCCCTTCGGGCAGAGCTAATGAGATATCCATAGTGTTTGGAAATAGCACAAGGGATATTAATCCACACGTTGGCCTACAAAATAAATGACGCAATGGAAACAAATGAGCAAGAGTCCTAAAATAGAGATGGATGAGTGGATAGGAAGGTCGTGGGATGGGAGTTAGATTGGAGAACGGAACGGGTGAATGCTTTCACTCTCCCTACATCTCAACGGAGCAATCTTCATACTGTGGAGGTATGTCTTAACCAATCAATTACAAAAGAAAAAAGTGTGTGACAGGGGGACAAGACGTTTATAGCACAGGGACATTGGCTTTGTGTGATTTAAGGCTTAATGTGAGCAAGTCGTTTTTTATTCTGATTCAACCTTTCCTTTCTAGGGAAAGGCCTCTGAGAATGTTAGCAATGATTTCAAAGGTGGGTACCTTTAATAGGATGTGTGTGTGTTGGTGGTGGCCTTTGTGTGGGGGTTCTGTGTGTGTGTGAGTGTGTGTGTGTGTTTGTTGGTGGTGGCGTTTGTGTGTGTATGTAGGTGAGTGTTGGTGGTGGCGTTTCTGTGTGTTTGTGTGTGTGTGTGTGTGTGTGTGTGTGTGTGTGTGTGTGTGTGTGTGTGTGTGTGTGTGTGTGTGCGCATGTGTCCTCCATTTAAACTGTATTTAATGAGTGGAAATTGTTATGGGGTGCTACATCCAAACTCACCCAACCGAGGAACAAGACATTGCAGACAAGCACATACCATGAGTGAAAGAATAATTGAAAAATAATAATTGGGAATAGAATCACTTTAAGAAACAAGGAGTGTGAGTGTGTGTGTGTGTGTGTGTGTGTGTGTCCTGTTTGTGTCTAACGCACAGTCCCAAAGCTTTGGACAGGGATACAACAAACTCACACACACTATAGATATATACCTCCCTCTTGTTGTGGAACACCTGCATGCACTCACGAACGCACACACACACACACACACACACACACACACACACACACACACGCACACACACCCAGTCCGACAGCCTCTGCTGCCTAAACTCAACACCTTGAACACCTCTGAAGCTATAACACTCCTCTGAGGTGACAGTCCAATGCTTCGCACCCACCCACACATACACAGACACACACACACACACACAAACACACACATGCACACCCGCTATATGGTGAATCAGAGCTGGGGGAGTTGTGTTACGGAGGTGGGTTTGGCTCCGGAGGGATTTTAACCCCACCTCTGAATCCGGCGCCCCTCTCATAATATTATGCGTTTATCAAAAGTTAAACCATTGCATTTAATTTCGTTTGAATAATTCATAACTATAATTATTGATGAATTTAGAAATGGCAGGAAATGGCAATCCCGGATTTACCTTTGGCAATAAGATGTACATTTTTTCAACATACTGCAAATGCACGGTATATCAACGGTTTTTTCGTTAGCTCTCATATGGCTGTAATAGGAATAATGATAGGTTGGCGAATTGTTGCCAGTTGAGAAACCCAAGGATACTTTTCTAGACCAATCTAAATGCTCACCTCAACCTGGACTCAGTGCCAAAAACCCTGGCATTCATCTGAATGAAGCGAATCCCCAACACTTACTTAATTGAACTAGCAGTTACCAGATAATTGAATCAATAAACTGCGATCCACTCTCCCTCAAGTGGCACGGAGCTGCAATAACACTGCCTGGGTCAGGTAGTTTGTGTTCCAAGTGGGGTCTACCAAACGGTATGCATTCACTTATGTCTTTATGGTGTGATCTATGTCCGGTCTCTCTGCTGGTCGTTGGGGGGGGGGGGGGGGAGGCGCACAGCTCACCACTGCTTTTGGTCGGCGTCGCAGTTGCAGTCGTATTTGGGGTCGGTGCAGTTCCGGTCGATCCCACACGCACACTTCTGGACTCCAGGCCCTGAGCCGCCCCAGTAGAAGTGCTTCTCGCTCCCTCGGCCAACCCACCAGGTGTACGGTGTCCCCTCTGCAAGGAGAAACACACACAGAACACGCAACACAAAAGGGTGAGATTCCCAGGAGTAAAACAAGGAGGGCGGGGTGAAATGAAAACATCTTTCAGCACGATATTCTTTTTTTTTTTTGGTATCGCGAAATATCACATAGTGTGTTTATGAATTCAAAATGCTGTTCTAAAAAGGTCTGAGCAGGGGTCTGCTGTAGACATCTAAGGTAGGGTTTCAAACTACTTTTCTTTTCTCTCACATTTCAGATCTCAAATCATATCCTGGAGATAGTGTGAGATGAGATTTTGGTCTGAAAATAACTCCTCACTGACCCCTCACACCCCAATCCTCTGTGTGTGGCCTAATAAGACACAGACAGTTACATGTATCGATGGTGTGTAAGAACATTTTATAGAGCCAAATCCCATTTTTACTTATTTCCATGGACACACAGAATGCAGAATGTCCAACCTGTAACAATTCAAAGTCAAGAAATAACAATCCATTATTGATCTCCTGTATTTCTAATCCTAATGAAGTGATTTCTAGGGGATAATGCTGGATTATGGTGAGCATATTACCACTAGGTAGGACACACACACTGTATGTGTGTGTGTGTGTGTGTGTGTGTGTGTGTGTGTGTGTGTGTGTCTGTCTGCGGACGTTTGCGTGCAACTTCTGTGACTTGCTGTGTTTCAATAAGTGGCTAAGGGGTCATGGATCACTGTTTTTTAATAAGAAATGTAATATTGTTTGATTTGCCGTGGATGGGACAGTAACTATTCAGAGGAAAAAAGGTGAAATTCAATATATCAAAACAAAATTGAAGGACTATATTGCATTCCTCAATTTATTCCAGCTAAGTAGGCTGTGCCGTCAATATTGCTTTGGAAGATTCCATCAAAGACCCCCTGACGCTATTTCATAGAGATATTGAACGATTTCTCATGCAGTGGTGTATAACGGGTGAGTCTGATATAGTATTACACGTATAGAGCCGAAAAGTTGAGCTGGGAATGGATTGATATGTACCTTTGTGTTTGTTTTTTTGTGTATTTTCATTTCCGTCCGTGTATTCACACACACTTACAACACACGCACTAAAGTACGGTAAGAAATATTTCCACACAACCCCTTATTCCACGCACGCACACTTACACACACACAAACATACACACACACACACACACACACACACACACACACCTACCCACCAAACCACACACTCAGACATGCACACACAGACACGCTGCTACACTTCCACACACACTCAACAACCCCCTTACTCCAGTGTTCGAATTGGAGGACATTTGGGAGTGGGCAAACAATTTTCAAACACTGATCTCCCTCGCTGGCGCCCGCTTCCATGGCCGTTTGTGTCTAATGGCGGCGAAGCGAGCTCAAGGCGAGCACATGGCGAGAGCACGGAGAGATGAAAAGAAAGAGAGGGAGAGCAAGAAGAGATGATAAGAGCCAGGCCGAGGGAGACACAGTCGGGGGGGCCCTCTGTTCCAGCCCTCCTGTGTGATCCGGCCTCATCTCCGCCGACACACACACATTTCACAAGTAAAGAGGAGAGAGCGAGAGAGGGAGAGGGCGAGAGACTTAGACTGACTCGGAGGGGGAGAGAGACAGACGGACATACAGTCTGACAGCGAGACGGAGCGGGATACGATCCGACACGGGGGGACTGGGGGGGGGGGGGCGGGGGAGAGGGAGGGAGGGAGGGGGGAGAGAGAGAGGGAGATACCTCATCATGCAGTCAGACGGAGAAAGAGAAAAAAGAAGGAGATGGACACCATGAGAAAAAAGGTGTGGAGAGAGAAAGAAAGTGAGGAAAAGAGAAACATAGAAAGAGAGCATCCCAGGCAGTCAGAGAAAGAGAAAGGCAGACATACTTTGAGGACAAGGGATGGAGAAGGAAAGGGGAAGACGGATAGAGAGAGAAACAGAGAGACCCCCCTTAACGTCTGACGGAGAGGGAGAGACAAAGACATGAAGACACAGTGAGAAGAGGGGGTGAAGGAGGAGAGAAATGGAGAGAAAAAAGAGAGTGACAGAAGGAATGATGACAAGAGAGATAGCCCCTAGACAGAGGAGGCGAGGTGCCAAGCGAGGGAGAGGTAACGAGAGAAAAAAGAATGCACGCATGGCTGGAGATGTGAGGCTGGAGAGATAGAATCACATTGGCAGAGAGTTCATATGCAGGTCCACACAGAGGGAGAGAGAGAGAGAGAGAGAGAGAGAGAGAGAGAGAAAGAGTGTGAGAGCGGGAGAGAGAGAGAGAGAGAGAGAGCGGGAGAGAGAAACAAACCGATTGGAAAAGCACTTTCCCAACTATCCCATAGGCACACAGCTTGTACTACCTATATCACTTTAAAACGATAAGACAACATGTATACATTACATTATTATATGGTGTCCACTTATTTTAGAGTGACCACTATCGGTAACACATGGTTCATGAATTGTATAGGTGTGAAATAGGTGAAAAGAGACTAACTTAATCTTAACTGTACCAAATATAATGAAACCGATAAAATTAAAATCCTTAAATTCACAAACCAAAATTCCCAGCTACATTTACTAAAACTCCAAAAGGACGAGATACAACAACTGCTACTTGGTGGAAATGTAAATGCAGCACAGCTCAGCTGGCTGGGGAGTTTGTATCAGAAAATCAAAGAGAAAGAAAAATAAATAAAATCACAATAAAATCAGAGGGTGAAAAGTCAGACATGCACTAGATTGTGTTTATATTTCTTTTATTTATTGA
>NC_136950.1:14884127-14901627 GCF_949987615.1 Pollachius pollachius | reverse complement strand
GAGGGAAGGGATTTTTCAGCAAGAAAACACAATATTGGATTCGGTTTTTTTGGTTTCTGAGTTTAGGCTTATAGACTACAGAGGCTCAAAGAAAATAGCTGTCAAAGTAATGGTCCACAGAAAACTGTTTAAATTGGGAAGTTAATGGTCCGGAGAAAAAAGACTTACAAGAGAAAAAAATAGAGAAAAATTACATTACAAATCTCTCATCAGACTATTTGATGACTACTGTCCTCTGAGTGCAGACTCTCTGTGCCCAACATTCTGTACTGCAGTTCCAAGACACTTTTTCTATGGACCGACTGAGGCATGTCAGTGGAGCCCAATCTGCGAAACATAAGGCTGAAATCTGGCTTTCATGAAATGGCATCCTTTTCTGAAAACATGAATGTTTCTGTACCCATGTTTCTGGGGGCATTTTTCTGCACATACCCTTTATTACCCGCTTTGCAGCTGTCGGTAAAATAAGCTCAACTGTGCTCAACACCAGGGTTTTAGCGATTCTTACACCAAGTCATCAGGTATTACACATATCCTCCCTGGAAAATCACAACACAAGTATAAAAAACAGGACTGGCGACGAAAGTCTGGAGTCTGTTGTGATTGGTCAGAACATCAGCAGCCTCAATCTTATCCAATTCCACATATCGCTCCCTGAGCGCGATGCCGCTGGTGCTCTGAGCCTGGGTGATCAAGCCTCAGCTCAAGCATTAGTGAAAACTTTTGGAATGTACCCTGGGGGAGTCATCATTCTAATCAGCATTCCTGGCCTGCGCAAGCTGCTTGGCTTGATTCTCCCAAACGTGAAGCCGGTCCACAGAGAAGCGTGAGGGTAGAGCAGGTAGAAATAAGATGTTGTGCTCTTTTCTCAAAACACAAGGGACATCCGGCAGTAGATTAATATACACCTCGTATTACTGTCATGTGTTGAGACAAGCTTGCTTGCTCGCTCGCACGCACGCATGCACGCACGCATGCACGCACGCACGCATGCACACACACACACGCACACACACGCACACACACACACACACAGAGGCACAGCTCAAAATAGACACATAATCCTTCTCCGACCCGGACCAAACTCTGGGATCAATACGACTCTGTCAGGTCCCTCCCCCCCCTCGGCTGGTGCCCTTCTGTCCCATTGTCACGCTGTTTGTGTGCGTTTCACTTGTGTATCACCAGTAGCCCACCCATCTCGCCCCCCCCCCAGCCCAGAGGTCCTCATTTAATTTCATCGTCGCCTACATCTCAAAGTCACTTTTGTTTTTCTTTTGTTTGTGCTCTATCTGGAATACCTCCGGGGGTGGGCTGGGGGAGGGGGGGGGGGAGCCCTGCGTGTCGATCTGTTGTTTCTCAAACTAGTTCATGTGCTGCTCAAGCAACCACTCCGCGGAGCTCTCCTCCGTCTCTTCGTCGACCAGCATCCTCATCTTCATCGCCTCCTTCCCCCTGGTGCACGAGACCTTAATTTATCATATTATTTGCAACCCCCACCCCCCGCCCTCAGCCTAATCAGGCAAACACACACACACACACACACACACACACACACACACACACACACACAAACACATCCCTGAACAGCCACCTGTTGCCTTGTCTCTGTGCACATATTCCAGCGCTTTCTGCCTTCATTTTATCTCCGGGTTTCATTCTACTCATCTTTTTCGTTATTTTTCAAGGAGTTCTTTTCTCTGTTTTTGTCTCTGGGGCCTCTCTCTATTCTTTGTTTGCCCTTTTGGCCTTCTCCTGAGGTCTGCTCCTCTCTGTTTGGTCTGTAGAGTGTCTTGGCCATCTTTTATACATATCCCTGGTCTTTAGAGGCTGCCTTCTATCCTCTCTCCTTGTTCTTATCCATCTCTCTCACTCTCTGTATCCGTATCCTGCTCTATGCATTCTCAGGCCTCCAGCTTTCTTCCTCTCCCTGGTATTTAATCTCTTTATGCTCTCATTAGTTGTGCTGTAATCTGCCCCTCTAATCCACCCTGATCTCTAGCCTGCCCCACTCTCATCCCCGAGGTTGTATTCCACACACACACATTCCCCGCTTTGCCTTTATTCTTTGTGTGTCTCTCTCTCTCCCTCGCCTCTCTCTCTCACTCTCTCTCTCTCTTACTCGTCTCTCTCACTCTCTCCCTCGTCTCTCTCACTCTCTCCCTCGTCTCTCTCTCCCTCGTCTCTCTCTTTCTCGTCTCTCTCTCTCTCTCCCTCGTCTCTCTCTCCCTCGTCTCTCTCTCTCTCTCCCTCTCATCCTCCCATGCCTTGCGGTGATCTGTGAAAATGGGCAGGGCCGTGCCATAAAAGAAGACAAGAAAATGTTAAGAGTTTGAGATGCATTACAAGTTGTACTTTTTGACCTTGGCCAGTATAGGAGGACCTATGTATAGAGAGCGAGGGGGGTGGGGGTGATGAAATAGATGGCACCACAGGGTACCATTGAAACTCAAGGAAAGACCCTGCATTTTTACATTCCATCCAGTTCCACCTCCCCATTAACACAGACCCACGCACACTTGTGCCCCATTCCATTTAATTTGTGTATGACAGGTTGTAAAGAAGTCCCCGGCACGAGGGGTAATGTCCGGGTGGGTGGGCATCAATGTGGCTCTGCGATGAGTCAGCGACTTCCCCGCTGCCCCCCCCTGTGGTATCTGTGTGTGTGTGTGTGTGTGTGTGTATGTGTCTGTGTGTGTGTGTCTGTGTCGCTGAGCCAGAAGGGGGAGGGTTGGGTGGTAATAACGAGCGATTTCAGCGCCTTCTCATCGGAGGGTGAGAAGGCGAGGGTGAATCCCCCTGATTGCTGGGGGGGGGGGGGGGGGGGGGAGAGAGGGGGCGGGGATTAGATGGGGAAATGAATATCAATGGGGCTGCCCTTAATTGGCTTGTCCATGTGATAGAGGACACAATAACGGCACTGGGCCGCGCCGATTACACTCCAGTACTCTCAGCTGGCCCCACGGACTCCTAAATGATTCTCCTTTCAAGGCACGCACACACGCGGGGTGAACGCAACGGAGTGTGCACGTGCGGCAGGGAAACGGATGGTGTCTGCGCCCCCCCACCCCCCCCCAGATGCCCATTAGATAGTTGATTGAAGGTGTACATTCGCACATGCACCGTGATCCCATGACGTACGACGCCTATGCATGGACAGAAAGAAACGAGACGCACGATGCACGCACACACGCACACATGCGCGTACACACAAACACAAAATCAAGCGGGGACATCAAACCCAACAATCTGGGTAAAATTGGAAGATTGGCAAACGGTGCGTTGTGAGGACTATATTCAACCACCATCATCATTACTCAATCAGTGTGTTCCTGCAGGCCATGTGCGCGCGCGTGTGTGTTTGTATCTGAAGCTACTTTTTGTGTGTGTGTTTGATGTTAATCAACGTCACAAATGGCCCAGAATGGGGTCGTGGTAGAGATGGACATGAATGCTGTGAGGAAAATTAGCATTCTGTTTTTCTATCTTGCCTTCTATTCTCTTCCTTTTTTCCCCTTGCTCGTGAACCGTACGGCGGCACAATTTGTCAGAGTTGACACATGCAGCGAGTAACACCCATATCCTAGTGGGGACATGGGAAGGTGTTGTAAACCATACAGCAGGGATAGAGACAGACGAAAGAGGAGGGAGAGAGAGAGAGAGAGAGAGAGAACCAATGATATGCTATATGATGTGCTTCAATAGAGAAACACATGTAACCAATATGCATGGTTAGTCACAGTGTATTGTTAAGAGCAGTTTTCAGAAGAAAGGTAATTCGGCAGAATTGAATGATGTATCTTTACACAAAATAGCATTCAGTGGAACATCTGGATTTCCTTTCCCCCACCACCCATTCAAAGACATCATCAGGTTTTACTGATTATTCATACTTTGGCCAACTGAGCAAAACCAGGTGGACTTTCTGAAGAATAATACTGATTGCTACTTTATTTTCTAAACCTGGAGGCTCCATATTCGGTCACATATTGTAAATCGGTTTCCTTTCCACCAAGATGATGTAGGTCTGAGTATAGCTTTAAGTGAGAAAGGTGTTTAATATGGCCCTTTGCACTGCAATTGATTATGCGACTAATCAACATTGTCGGACAACGTCAAATAAAACACACATCATTTACATATAAATAACTGCTGCAGATGTGCATGCATATGTGCACGCCATCAAACGCAAGCAGCCATACATAGAATAATATGCCCTTTCGGATCACGGTGACAGTAAACAACAGATGGGCTTTTTTTTAACCATCTCACGATTGTCAATCAAAGCATGGCTGGTTCGTAGGATTCTTGCCTTTACCGCGATGCTCCTGAAGGGAAATGGTTGCATCCTGCTGGCAAATCCACTTCCCCTGTGATCCACACGTCACTTTGGTGTGGGAAACTGGCAGGAGAAGTGGTTCATTTGGGTAAAATGAAAAATCTAAAATACATATGTCACAAAACATACGTGGACGACAATAATAAACTCAGTCGTCACATGGTTGTGGGAGGGTTACAGCCTTCCGACCTTTTTCTTTTCTTACTTTCTTTTTCATTTTCAGCTTCTTATTCTTTGCGCTACGGCTTGTTCTGCTTCCAAGGCCCAACTGTGCAGCTATTCTGAACAGCTGTCACTCAAGACGCCTGCAGTCCCTTTCAGCATTAACGAGGGCTGTGTCTATTCACTTATGACCGGGATCAACCGTATTTTTGTAAAAATCTATTTTTATGGAAACACCTGCTGTACTCAATAAAAATGCACTTGGAAAAGTGATAACAGAAACACAACGGTGCACTAAATTGCAATCTTGTGCACAGCTGACTCTCTCTACCCATGCCTTGTAAAGAATAACTGACAACAGATGTTGATGAAATAGTTTAAAATACGTTTAGACAGTAAGACCTTGGCAATAGCATGGCCATTCTTTAATAACCATCCTAGACAGCTGAATCATGAATACTCTCTCCCTCGTCTCGGCTACCTTTATAAAACTAAATTGTTCCAGAGCTTTTTGTTACGTTTTGAGAGTCATGAGCGATAGTCAAAGGCTGTGTATTATTCATTTTTTAAGTACGCAAACAGAGGTTCATGCAAAGGTTGGTTGTCGTCGGGTCACTGGTGTGGCGTTCCGTTCCGAGATCACGAGCCGACCGTGTCCTTGGTCTCACCCTCTCATCCTGTCCCTCCACGCTTTGGTCTCCCTTTCTGTAAGGGGTCATTCTCAGGGGAAGAAGATGACCTTGCACATACGTATGCCCCGACACACGCACACACTTGTACTCTTGACACAAACACACACACACGCACACAAACACACACACACGCGCTCACACCCACGTATGCAGGCACGCACATCCCTCACCCACACGTAACCACTCTCTTCCTCCTATGGACACACATTCACACTTTAACCACACAACACGTCTTCCTCGACCTCCCTCACAGACAACCCGGTTTTATTCTCTCCCCCCTCCCCTCCCCTCTCCCCCCTGGCTGCCTCTGCTCTTATCCCCCTCCCTCTGGTTGTCTCCACCCCGGTGGAAGCTATTGATTTCCCCCAGAACTTTCCTGCCACAGAGGCGCGCCTTTCTTTTCACACCCCTCTCTTGCCCATTCGCACCACCACCTCCATCCTCCCTCCCTCTCTCGACCTTCCTTCCCCCCCACCCATCAGCCACCATCCTCCACCACACCAGCCCACCCACTCTCCCTCTACTTTTCCCTTTGTACACTTTCAAGAAATCTCTCTCTCGTGCTCTCTCTCTCTCTCTCTCTCTCTCTCTCTCTCTCTCTCTGCACGTGTGACAGAACGTATAAGAGAGTATTTTCTACAGCAGCTCCCGGTACATTTATTATGGCCGTTGTCGGGTATTGCTATGGAAACTGATGGAGGGGGACGGTCTCCTGTGTCTCGTTGGGTGTACACAAGTTACACACTGTACTATACTATACCATGCTCAGCTCTGAGTGAGAAAAACAAAAAGTGTTCACCCAAACGCATGCAGTAAAGGGTGCAAGGTTCATCGATGTCTGAATTGCTGCTCTGCAATGTTGACAAAATGATAACATCAATTAACCTACTAGAAAAAAAGACACATTTTTCATAAAGTATAAATTAAATGCGAATGTTGACGTTCAGGAAGGTTACGTTGTATTCATCATCGTTTCACACGGCGATGTACGGTTCATTCATACAAAAACCAATGCTGATGGGAATTAAAGTGAATTGTGTGAAATCCCAGCTCTACTATTCTATTTGCAGTGAGCGCCAATCTGCCTGTCAGGGCTTATTAATGTGCTTACATCATGCACTGTATTTATATGACAGCCATTTTATTAATGTGTGTGGGGCTTGACAGACGAGAAAGCTATACCTAGCCACTGGAGGCTCATTAAGGGGGCCCTTAACAAGCTATCATTAGCCCTTCACTATTGGGACGTGTGTGTGTGTGTGTGTTCGTGTGGGTGCGTGTGTTCTGCGTGAGTGTGTGGGTCACCATGCACTCCCGTTGGGGCGTTGGTTGTATGACAGAGTGAAGAAAAAGGGCCTTTTCTGGATTTCTGGCATTTTTTGTGGCACACTTATCTGCACTGTGGACGTCGTGTGAATGTGTGTGTGTGTGTGTGTCAGTGTGTTCGTGTGTGAGTGAGTGTGTGTGTGGGAGAGAGAGAAAGGGTGAGAGTGAGGTTGTCGATGCCTGGAGTTGAGGACATATTTATAATCTATCAATATGTCCGAAGCAATAACCCAAATTAACGATGAAAGATGTCTTCAGGGCCTTCATTCTGGCGCTCTCGGACAGCGAAGCCATTACAGTTACCGTTGCGGCAATGTTTTAATTAGTTTAAGTACGTCAGTAATTCGCTATTCCTCTGCCCTTCCAGCACCCAGTGACATTGAAGCAACACAAGGAGCATCACATCCCTCCTGAGCTGTTCTTAATGTCTCCTTTTCTGGACGTTTTGCTTTGCTGCAGGGCATATAGGTGCCCTCAGATCTCATTTGAACGGGGGTCCCGTGATGCCCCGTGGGACAAAGATTGCCACACAAGGCAGTATAAATACCTCTGACTCATCGCCCACGCCTGAGGCCTGTCACATCTGCCGAGGCGGATAACACATCACAGTGTTTAACGGTGCGATCCCTCAAAACGTCGTCCCCTAGCCAGTGTTTAGTGCATCGGGCGAATACCTGATGGTTGAACCATGACAAGATTCAGGTTTCAAGATTCCAGATGGTTTATTGTGAAATGTTCAACTAATAGAGCAGCAGTCGCTGGCAATGAAAGTCTCAGGCTCAGGCTCCTTCAACAATGCAATATAAAAAGAAAAAGTGTAAGAGAAGCACACACTGGACATGCAATAATTAGACTACAATTTTACAAATAGCTGTACCAAAATAAAATACTTATGCTTTTCTGTAGTTGTCCAGACACACATTCAGGCCTTTTGATGTGGCTTAGTGTAAGGACATCAGTGTAAGGAGAAAGCGTGAGAGTAGGTTTAACTCGTCATCTTTATTGTCATGAATATGTAATCAATTTTTGTGGAATTAACATTTGCAAGAATAACTATATTAAACATAGCTACCCAGGTTACAGTGTGTACTGTGGGAGCGAGAGACAGACAGACAGACAGACAGACAGACAGACAGACAGACAGACAGACAGACAGACAGACAGACAGACAGACAGGCGGAGACAGTGAGCAAGAGAGCAAGAGAAAGAGAAAGAGCGAGAGAGAGAGAGAGCAATATTTCCTCCTTTGAAAGCAGGGAAGGATGACTGTCAGTTTGTCCCCGTAGTTTCCCCGGTGCGCTCCTGCTGAGGACCATAGTAAACGATGAGTTCATGTCCGTCTCTCCGAGACACGGCATTCCTGCACACTGTGCCAGCTGTCAGGGCTAGGAGTCTCTCGGCACTCGTCAATAATGGACAATTGATTCACAAGTGCTATCTTATTTATGTGTCCATCTACTACTTGTTATGCCTTTTGGGGGCCGGGAATATTCCTCCTTGACTTAGGCCAAGTACAGTGCTCTGACAAGTCAATAGCAATCATGAGCGGGATGTCTCTGGTCGATGAACAGCAGGAGGGCTCGCTCTCGGTGTTAACAAGGCATGTTCTGAAAGGCCACGCTTACCAGGAGTTCAATTCGATGTTATTATTACCACTTCATATCTCCTGCTCTTATTTTGGCGTATTGTTTCCACAAGGTTACCCACCCAGAGAGCCACAGGGCACAGCTGTGGAGCCGTGGGCAAAGGGCCGGGAGAGACTCAGAAGGCAGAGCGGGTTGTCAACGGGAAGGTTGCTGGTTTGATCCAGGTGTCCCTGAGCAAGGCACCTAAACCAAACGTGATGACTGTTGCCTTGCACTGAAATAGGTGTATACATGTGTGTATGAATGGGTGATTGTGGGGCACAAATTGTTAAACGCTCAAAGAGGCCAATGATCATAAAAGCGTTAAACATGAGTGCAGACCATTCATCATTAATAGATGTACAAAGGCACGAGTCCTCTGCCATTCAATATGTTGCACATTCGGTTCCTCTCTCTCTCTTTCATATCGTTTTCTTCTGTGATAGTTCCGTTCAGAATTATTTTAGCTTGAGGCAATGTTAAACATGTGACGTTATGTGCATTGATGCACACACAAACACCCCAACACACACAAACACTCCCCCCCCCCCCCAACCACACAAAGATACACCCCCTCACACCATAAGCAAAGGATTAAAATGCTTACTGAAGGTCTTCACATACTGGTAGACACATGACATCGTTTCCGTGCTAACTTATGGAGACGATGAACAGACATAGCCAGGGACGTGGTTCTGTCCCCAGAGATGCGTCATCTTAAAGCGGTGTCTCTGAGTGTGTGTAGCGCGGCGCCCTCCTCTGCCTCCTTTAGTGGCTTGCGAGTGGGAGCAAAAGAAGGACAATCCATTCAGTGTCATCATGGCCTGCCCTGGCTAATGGAGGCACGCTGCCCTGGGGGCTCCATCTAATCAGGAGGTGGTTAAGAGAAGCAAGGAAGACCGCCTCACTCTTCGCTGCTGATGTCACTGACCTTCCTCCAAGGCATGCACAGACATACATGCATTCATAGATGCACACACAACAACTCAGAGATAGACACACTCATGGCTATAGAGGCAAACGCACGCATTCATTGAAACACACACATACATAGACACACACACACACACACACACATACATACGTACATACATACATACACATACAGTGTGTGAACTCATCCGTGCAAGGGTCTAAAATATGCGAGAGCTCGACCCCACAAGGACACCTCCTACCTCTGCGTCGGACCCTGGCAGGACAGGGTGTGTTGTGCTGGAGATCTTGACAGTACTGTAGTTTCCGACATGCGACCAAGACCGCCTTAATGCACGGGCTTACCTGGGCTGAAGCCCCAGGGCCAATGCCGATCAGGGGGCCTATCATGAGCTGCAGTAAATGTTTTTTTTTTTAAATTTAATACTGGCTCATGATAGGCCCCCCCGATCGGCGTAGGCCCATGACAATGGGATTTTTTGTTTGGGGCTTACAAAGATCAGAGGCCTATCAAGAGCCGAGAAAAAAGGGGGCCACTAGTGGTAGCTGGGCCCAGTGGCCGATTGACACCACGGCTACAGTCGTCTAAACCCGAAACAAAGAAACCCACATACACCCACACACACATACATACATAAATAGAGATATACACATACAACATACGTACACACAAGCGCACACACACACACACACACACACACACACACACACACACACAAACAAACAAAGACATAGAAAGAGAGACAGACACCCAGACACACACACAGTGACAATGCCTTCACACTCTCTCTCACAAATACACGCAAACACACACACACATTACATTACATTACATTACATTACATTGCGTGTACACTTATGTGGACACATTCCCGGGGAAAATGCCACGGAGCCGGAGCTACGAGCAACATGATGGCAAGCTGAACCGCGGAATGTAGTGATGAGACAATGTTCTCTCAATACAGTAGGACGCTTACCGCTACCACACACGCACACAACACACACACAAACACCCCACAAAAACACAAACACGCACACACACGCACAAAACAATCACTGCACCAATGACGGCTGCTGATATGTTTCTACCATTACAATCTCCTTTGAGCCATTACATTCATCCCTGCCCCCCCCCCCCCCCTCCCCCCCCCCCCCCGCTCCCCTCCATCTCTTCTTTAATGAACAGTGAAAGGACGGAGTAGTCGACTACACAGCGGCCCTGATTGCTTTCCAATGAGTCCAACTGCACCGGCCCTCTTCCTCACCTGAGAGCACTTCACAGCCGGTGGAGGTAGCCTCTATTTTGATATAATGTCACACACACACACACACACACATTCTGTACGCCACTGGGTTAGTGTGCGTGTTTCCATGTGTGTGTGTGTGTCTGTGGGCAATAGCAGGGGAGAAAAAAAAAGGCAGGTCCTGTATTCGGTCATGGAACCTATTCCAAGTGTGTGTCTGTGTTTCTATGCTTGTGCATGTGTGTACTCGGGTGTAGTTGTGCACGTCTGAGTGTATTTGTGTCTGTGTGCTTGTGTGCATCTGCCTCTGCCTATGTTTGTGTGCGTGTGTTTTTGTGTGTGTGTGTGTGCATGTGACTAAGGGCTTATGTCTATGTGGGTCAAGGTGTATGTGTTTGCTTTTCTGTGTCTGCTGGTGTGTGTGTGTGTGTGTGTGTGTGTGTGTGTGTGTGTGTGTGTGTGTGTGTGTGTGTGTGTGTGTGTGTGTGCATGTGTGCGTGCATATACAGTGGGGCAAAAAAGTATTTAGTCAGCCACCAATTGTGCAAGTTCTCCCACTTTAAAAGACGAGAGAGGCCTGTAATTTTCATCATAGGTAAACCTCAGCTATGAGAGACAAAATGAAAAAAGAAAATCCAGAAAATCACATTGTCTGATTTTTTAAGAATTTATTTGCAAATTAGGGTGGAAAATAAGTATTTGGTCACCTACAAACCAGCAAGATTTCTGGCTGTCACAGACCTGTAACTTCTTCTTTAAGAGGCTCCTCTGTCCTCCACTTGTTACCTGTATTAATAGCACCTGTTTGAACTCCTTATCAGTATAAAAGACACCTGTCCACAACCTCAAACAGTCACACTCCAAACTCCACTATGGCCAAGACCAAAGAGCTGTCAAAGGACACCAGAAACACAATTGTAGACCTGCACCAGGCTGGGAAGTCTGAATCTGCAATAGGTAAGCAGCTTGGTGTGAAGAAATCAACTGTGGGAGCAATTATTAGGAAATGGAATACATACAAGACCACTGATAATCTCCCTCGATCTGGGGCTCCACGCAAGATCTCACCCTGTGGGGACAGAATGATCACAAGAACGGTGAACAAAAATCCCAGAACCACACGGGGGGACCTAGTGAATGACCTCCAGAGAGCTGGGACCAAAGTAACAAAGGCTACCATCACTAACACACTACGCCACCAGAGACTCAAATCCTGCAGTGCCAGACGTGTCCCCCTGCTAAAGCCAGTGCATGTCCGGGCCCGATTGAAGTTTGCTAGAGAGCATTTGGATGATCCAGAACAGGATTGGGAGAATGTCATATGGTCAGATGAAACCAAAATATAACTTTTTGGTAAAAACTCAACTCGTCGTGTTTGGAGGAGAAAGAATGCTGAGTTGCATCCAAAGAACACCATACCTACAGCGAAGCATGGGGGTGGAAACACCATGCTTTGGGGCTGTTTTTCTGCCAAGGGACCAGGACGTCTGATCCATGTGACGGAAAGAATGAATGGGGCCATGTATCGTGAGATTTTGAGTGAAAACCTCCTTCCATCAGCAAGGGCACTGAAGATGAAACGTGGCTGGGTCTTTCAGCATGACAATGACCCCAAACACACCGCCCGGGCAACGAAGGAGTGGCTTCGTAAGAAGCATTTCAAGGTCCTGGAGTGGCCTAGCCAGTCTCCAGATCTCAACCCCATAGAAAATCTTTGGAGGGAGTTGAAAGTCTGTGTGGCCCAAAAACATCACTGCTCTAGAGGAGATCTGCATGGAGGAATGGGCCAAAATACCAGCAGCAGTATGTGAAAACCTTGTAAAGACTTACAGAAAACGTTTGACCTCGGTCATTGCCAACAAAGGGCATGTAACAAAGTATTGAGATGACCTTTTGTTATTGACCAAATACTTATTTTCCACCATAATTTGCAAATAAATTCTTTAAAAATCAGTGATGTGATTTTCTAGATTTTTTTTTTTCATTTTGTCTCTCATAGCTGAGGTATACCTGTGATGAAAATTACAGGCCTCTCTCATCTTTTTAAGTGGGAGAACTTGCACAATTGGTGGCTGACTAAATACTTTTTTGCCCCACTGTATGTGCGGGACTCAGGGCTTATGTCTATGTGTGTCAAGGCGTACGTGCTTGCGTCTTTGTGTCTGCTTGTGTGTCTGCTTGTGCATCTACTTGTGTGTCTGCTTATGTCTCCTTGTGTGTGTGTGTGTGTGTGTGTGTGTGCTATCAGTCAGCAGCTGGAGGGCACTGTCCCCTTCTGAGGTCACACGTCACGCGTGTCATCCCGGGGGCTCCGGGTAGCTGCCCCGCCCCCCCCCCCCCCAGCTGTCAGAGTGACGCGGGGCTGAGTGACAGAGGCACACGATTACACGGTGATGTCACTTTGCACCCGGTGTATTTTAAATACACAAAGGTGTGCAGCGCGCAAAGGTTGCCTTTAGCACGGAAGAAGTTGTTAACCACACACGCTTACACACAAACCAACACATAAACCAACACAAACACACACATATACACAAACACAAACACACATACAGCAACATATACAAACCCACACTCATGCAAACAAAGATCTACTAAGTTTCTGATTGGGATTGAGATTGGGGCGACTTTCTCTTCTCTTCTTTCCTGCGGGCGTCATAGGTGACAGTGCTTTATAACGCGTTCTTAGTGGCAAGCGGTTTGGGCGAAGACGAGCTACTTTGACGGTACAACAGCTTTTGAGGCCCGAGCATCGGTGGGGTGAGTGTTAAGTGCTATAGACATCGCGGGGAAATGTTATTGCCCGCTGTGGCATTTTACATTAAACAGGAAGTCAGTTGGCGAGGCGAGACAGCAAAGGTTACCTGGTTCTTATTCGTGTGCGTCTACAGAAATAGGAGCCAGACATAGTTCAAACTATTCCTCATAGTTATATCATCATATAGAATATACCTTCCTTCTGCCTTTTCTTAACATAAGAACATTAGTTTTAATAAATTACATTCATCTGAATACACTGAAACTGTTTTTTTATGCGTGCATCATTAAAAAGGAGATAAGCGCAGCTTTTCTCCTTATCATTTTTATTTGGTTGCGCCTCAGATTCGGATCGCTAATGAGAGTTTCAGTGCCCAGTCTGACTCTGTGTTGTTGTGTATCTGACAAATAAAAAGCTTGCATATTAATAACAACCAAACTATCGAGGATATTGCTACATATTCTGATTTCACGGTAATTTCGTATCACAAGCCAATATTTTGCTGTGGCTTCCGAAAGACAATGATTGCGTTACGATACCGATGATGAAGATTTACACCCACAATCGAATAGATTACAATCTCCTACCGAGTCCCCGCGACGAGGAGTTTGCTAAGTGAACTTTAAACAACATCCGAGGCAGTGCATCACGGCTGCGCGTCAACGTGTCGAGGCTGTCCCTGCGCACCGCTTTTAAATGAAATAAGAGAGCATTTACTGCCTCGCTCCTCCGACTGCCGCGCTTCTCCTTCTAGTTCTGCGTGTGCGTCCCCGGGCCGCTATTAGCGCAGATCCCGGGAGCGTCGCGGGACGCGCTCCAGCAGGCGAGCGGACGACGCGCCGATGCATCAAAAAGACGCTCGCCGTCGGAATGAGATTGCAATTCTCCCGTGGCCCCGTGGGCGAGGGAGGGTTGATGGGGGAGGGAGGGAGGGATGGGTACGGGGTGGGGGGGGAAGAGTGATGGGGAACGATGGCTCGTTGGCGCTTGATTACCGGCTGCCGACGAGGGATGGGCTGCTTCTCCCCGGAAGCAAGTTGACGCTCCGGAAAAAAACAACATAAATAAAAACATAATTCCTGGGCGGTATGTCGTTCCAAAGAAGATTATGGGGTGTGGATGAGTGATATGATTGGGGGCTTAGTGGGATGTTTTTCAATCTGCATGAATGCACGTCCTTGGGGGAATGGGTAGGGGGTCGGCGGGGGGGGATTACATTGTGTGTGGCATACCCCCCTCGAAAGCCCCCCACCGAAAAAGCCAACGCAGCCTCCAAACATCCTTCGTCAGAGCCGGATACTCTTGTGTGCGTGTACATGAAGTGAGAGAACAAGTGTGTCCAAATACAGCGAAATGATGACTGCATATACTCTGTAAACACACACACACATGCATGCACTCTGTAGACAAATTCATACATGCACACGCAGGTGCGCATGCATGCGTGTGTGTTTGTACATGCACTGCTGGGAGTTGTGTTGAATGGGCATGATTCTGGACAGGGGTACTGTACATTTCCATAATCCAAGCGGAAGCGTTGGTGTATAATGCGTGATGGGGTGGTGCTAACAGGGAGTGATGGTTCCCATTGTGATTGACGTGCGATGACCTTCGGCTGATGTTGACAGCAAGTACAAGTATCCCCCTGAATTTATGTGAGGAAGATAGAAGTTCAATAATGGTGTGCGAGAGAGAGAGACAGAGAGAGAGAGAGAGAGAGAGAGAGAGAGAGAGAGAGAGAGAGAGAGAGAGAGAGAGAGAGAGAGAGAGAGAGAGAGAGAGATGTTCAGAGAGAGAGAGAGAGAGAGAGAGACAGAGAGAGAGACAGAGAGAGAGAGAGAGAGAGTCTACCTCTGTTGATATGGACTCAAATAAATTGGAAGTGGTGACAAATTGGGTACTATTGGAATAACTGTGGTCAAATTTGAGCCTAGTTTCCTTATTGAAAAAGCCTTTTGAAAGGTATTTTTTACAGTCAACTTACATTGCATCAAATCACTGTGAAACTCCTGGGATCATTTAACGGAAGTGAGTTGAAATGAGACCTCAAATAATAGAGAAATATATTATTTACATGAAAATAAAAACACATACAATATCCTCTCTCTAGCTCCAATGCAGTTGCAGACTCCAAATCCCCTCTATCTGTCATTTCACTTTCATTGACTCCCTGTCTGCAATGCGTCTCTCCCATGCAGAGTGCACAGCTTCAGAGACACACGCTAATCTGCCACCAAGGCCAGGATAACATGCCCGACCCCGCAGAATCTCCCTTCTCTGCCCCTCTTTCCCAGCGCCCTGCCATTTCCATATGTGCTGTCTTTATTCAAAACGCCTGACACTCCCTTTGCCTCTGTCACACTCTGTCTCTCTCACTGTCTCTCTCTCTCTCTCTAGCCCACTTTTTCCGAGGCTCTCTTGACCGTCCTTCCCCATGCAACACTCACTCTGATGGCCAGAGACATGAACCCCCCCCCCCCTTTCAATTGGTCCCACCATCCTGCTTTTTTTCTTCTTCTACAAACACACACACACACACACACACACACACACACGCACACACACACACACACACACACACACACACACACACAGACGCATGCTATTTCTCAGAGTCCTCCAGAGAGTCTGGAAGACGGGGGGCTTATTGAGATGAAGCATGGGGCCTTGAGGGTGACAGCGTGGGCATGATTGTCTGCCCTGCCAGCCTCCTCCCTTGCCTGACCCTTCGGAGAGCCGGCACCACGGAGCGTGGCTGACGTGTGGAAGGAGGGGGCGGAGAACAGAGCGAGCGCCACAGAGCCATTTCAATTTGTATGCCTTTTTTGCGATTCATCAACGGAGTGTGTCTGGAGCGAGCGCTCAGTTCCGCTCGGTCCCAGGAGACCAAAAAGAAAAAAAAAGAATCCATTTTTTCCCCCCCCTTCTTCTACTTCCTGTCCCGGTTTCCCGCTGCGATGGAGCGGCGCTTTTAATACCCGCCATTACCTCTGACTCAGCATCAAGTGTGCGGGTTGAATGGACTGATTCACAGGTGGGCCGCCTTTGTGCTGGTAGCAAACGCTGACTCTTCGCATCGAGGAGGGGACGCAGTGACGAAATGGTCACGCAAGCAACACCTTCCCAAATGTCCCCGTTGTCGTATGTTATTTATTGACAAAGGACGATTCTGATTGGTGCTTACACCTTCCATCACGGATGAATGTGGGTCCTTGAAAAGCTCAATTCACAATTCACCCACTCAAAGCTAGAGATCTGATCAAAGATATGAAAGCTGTAAAAACAAACAATTATAACCACTGACGACTCAGTCTAAATCCCTCACAGTTTTGTCTCGGATGAACACGCCGCGAACAGCGTAGCAGACGACGAGCCCGAGGATTTTATATACGTGTAAACCTGTAAACTTCTGACAGCACCGCATACAGCTCGCGATATTCAATAAAGGCTGAGAGGGCGAGAGTGCGAAAGAGCAAGGGATCGAGGGCAAGACGTGACTGAGAGTCAAATAGGAAAATTGTCGCGTATGCGGAAGGCCGTCCGTAACCCGTGATGCACTGTTGGTGTGCGCTGTGTTGTGTTGCTGAGAGACGCCTCAGTGAGCATTGGGCGGTCGCGGGGGCGTGATTGCGTTACAGGAGACAGAGATGAGTCAGGCAAGAGCCACACAGGCACATTAACACACAGATGAGCAGAAAGCGATGGAGGGTACGTTGGCGGGCTTTTAGAGAGAATACAGGCGCGGGGGGGGGGGGGGGGGGGGGTTTAATGGTTATCCCCTCGCCCCCCTCCCACCATTCTCTCTAATAGCCTGTCATTGCAATACCATGAAGGCTGAGGAAGAAGGAAAAAAAAAGAAAGGGGCCATTTCAAAGAGGAATGGATCGGGGGGAGAGGCATGGAGGAATACAGGGGGGGGGAAGGACAAAAAAACAAACAATGTTGTGAACTAGAGAAAGAAATAGAGCCGCGAGCGGAGTGAAATGTAGTGTTGTCGTTGAGAATATAGCCACGCTGGGTAATAGGATTCTGATGCCACGGCCGTTACCTTCTGTCGCGAAGGGCGTCGTGGAGAGACTTACATGGGAGGGCGCAAAAGGTTCTCTCCTGCCGCCGAGAAAACTAGGTCGGGCAGGGCTATGAAACCTGGTTGAATAAACTACGCAACACAGACAGTTTAATGTCACAAAGTGGCAGCGGGGGCAGAGGCTGGGTGTCGAGTAAAAAATAAAATAGATGGACGATTCCAGCAGCAAGCCTGTAGCAACGGTCCGACAAAAGAGAAACCCGCGTCAGAGCACATGCAAGTGGACCTGGATGGCCGTTCAATAATCGAGTACTACTTTCAAATCCTCCAAGTGGCGTTTCCGCAGATACAATACAGGAGGACGCTGTTTCGGCCTTCTGATTCTAATTAGCTT
>NC_136950.1:14879127-14881627 GCF_949987615.1 Pollachius pollachius | reverse complement strand
TTATCTCCCCCTCACCTTGACACAAATCAGAAAGAATTGTATTCTTGCAACTCCTTAGCTATTGTTCACTAGAGTATGGAGAACCGTGCACCACGTGCGAGCGTTTGTGTGTGTGTGTGTACGTGTGTGTGCGGGGGGCGCTTGCTTGTTTGTGTGTAAGCAAGAGGTGTGTGCTGTTGCCCCTCCACAAGAAGAGCCTGTCCCCCTCTCCCACCTCTCGCGTCTGCCCGCGGCATCATCCATCACATTCGTCGCTTCAACGGGCCCATGCTTCACCCCATCCACCCCAACTACCACCACCCCACCCTTAACCCCCCATGCGTCCACCTCTGTCTTCTTCCCACTGACCCACCTTGAATCCCTTTTCTTCCTCCATCTCTTTCCACCGTCATCCCCTCTCTCTTTCTCGCTCTACCTCTCTTGCTCTCTCTGACATGGTCTCAGCTGTTGCCCACTCATCCCAGCCTTCTACTCATCCCCTCCCCCCCCCCTTTTTCCTGTCACCCTCTCTGCCAGCCCACCCTCACTGCAGACCCTGAAGACCACCCCCCCCCCCCCCCCCCCGCTCCAGAGTGCTGTGGTGCGGAGCAGAGGGCTGATGAAAGGAGGGTGGAGGCGGGGGGGGACACAGAGAGCGTGTCCTCCCGGGTCGGGTGCCTGTGTCAGGGGAGCCAACTGACCACGGCGGCCTGCCCACACAGCTAGAAAATTAAAGGCCTTGTAGGGGTGAGGGACCTTGGGGACTCTGTTTGTGTGTGTGTGTGTGTGTGTGTGTGTGTGTGTGTGTGTGTGTGTGAGTGTGTTTCTGTGTTTATGTGTGTGTTTGCCCCTCTCACTCTCTCTGTCTGTGTGTGTGTGGGGGTGTGCTAATGTCATAACACATTCAACATTCAACATGCTGTTCCTCAAACTATTGGGTTAATGAGTACCAAAGCACACGGCCAACTCCCCTCCCCCCGCCCTCACCTCCATCTTCCTCCTCCTCCTCCTGCCCCTCTCCTCTTGTTCCACATCAGACTGCTGGGCGCCAAGCCTGAATCAACATGCCAGTTTTTTTTTTTTTTAAACAAGAATAATCACTAGTGGAAGAATAAAAAAAAAGGAAAAGGCGATCAAGCGATGGAAAGGCGGAGGCCTTCCCGCTAAGACTTCAGTCGGACCGTCCCTCACAAGCCTTCCTCGGTTCCCGTGGCTTTTTCCATGTCCTTGCATTAACAAGGTCAGGCATCAAGCGCTCATCAGCCAGGGTGTGCAAATCACAAAGACAGGCCCGGCAGTCCGTTATCGTCGAGGATCATCCCGTCACGATGCGCAGGATGGGTTTCATTCATGCCAACGGTTGCTGCTGCAGAAAGGACTGTCTCACCGTTTCAAACCAGATCTACACTGAACCATCAGAGTTGTTGTGAAGAAGAACCCTAAAACACATTAGGATTCAGGTAAAAAAAAAGAAAGAAGAAAGCATTCAGGTGTAATCTGTCGGTCCGTCTATTTGACATTGTAGAAGATGTAGCACTTAGGATGCATGTGTGCTGCAATCACCTCACACTGTTAAGTAATTGCTGCTCCTTTTATGTATGAATTCATGGATCGTTTCCGACAAAAGTCCAATAATACCATCTCACTCTTTCCACACACGTTCCACACGTTATGTCTGATCAATCTGCTCTCAAACAAAGTGGAACCATATGTTGGTGTAACAAACATATTGTAATTGAAAGGGAATCGGATTTGGTTCAAAACATGTGACCAAGTGCTGGCAAGAGTTGAACTCATAGTAGTAGGTTGTGGTAGAACAACCCAGTCTCACGGAAATACCTGACACTGTCACGTCATTTAATCTATTCATTCGTGATCTGGGACACGTAATTTAAATTTTTTCGTGCCAAAAGCACAAATTTCAAACTCATTCTAAAAAGAAGAGATGAAGCAGCTACCTTTTTTCCGTCACGGTTTGCCTACAGAGCAGCGCACCTGCATTAAATCTATCCATGAATTGTCACAATATCTCAGAATCAAAGGTGAAAGTAGAAACGGGTGGCCAAAAGTCATATTGTTAGAAATTTGTGCTTTTTGGCACAGAAAAATTGAAATTACGTGTCCCAGATCACAAATGAATAGATTAAATGACGTGACAGTGTCAGGTATTTCCGTGAGACTGGGTTGGGTAGTAAAGCAGAACAGACAGGGAGGGCGGTGGATGGAGTTGAACCACGCGCTTTTAATGGGTTGTAATGGCTGCGGTGTCTATTTCATTTTATCGTCCGTGTCGCATACAAAAACAAACCTATAAATTGCCTCATTAATGGCTAAGATCGAATGTGTCCTATGTACACTTTGAAGACACCCACACAAGCACACACAGAGTGTACCTCGCCTATCATGACAAATGCCACGCCATAACAACATCTCCATTACTTTGGCGGGAACACACCATCAATATTTATTTGGCGATTGTTAAAAAGTGACTCACAGGGCTCTGGACAGATGAGACAATTAC
>NC_136950.1:14836627-14876627 GCF_949987615.1 Pollachius pollachius | reverse complement strand
ATGAGTATACCCGTGCCTAGGGATGACCTCATTTCCCTCAACGTATACGATTTGCAACGAGAAAGCCTCACTACTTTATTATTGAATCATGACCTTGAATAATGGATAATACTTATGCAGAGCTCTCTGTGTTTATTCATTTCCTTTCTGTCCTTTTCACACTCGCAAAGATCTCTGCATTATGTTGTATGTATGGAATAAATTGAAAGGAGCAATACCATAGCTAGTGTTCCCCATGGGATGAACAGGTAGGAAACCCACGCAAAACATAGACTAGTCCCTGTTTAATGACACATAGCCAAAGGCAATAATGCATGCGTGTTAGTGAGTGTGTGTCCTTAAGGCTTACCCTTTGGCACAATTCATTTGAGTGAATAGATAAGAAGGAATTTGCAGACAAAATACAAATATAAAGATGATGGATAAAAAAATTGTAAGGTAATAAAAAAAAATATTAATAGGGTAGGGATAAAACTTGAAAACAGATGAAGCTTGAAACTGATGATGACTACAAAGTAGTTCTTCAAACTTCTGAATTGCGGACAGGTTTCAGGAGCAAATAATTTTCTTTACATATCAGTAAACAGGTGTTAGATTGCTGCAGTAGTTATCTAGTCATATGTGTGTGTGTGTGTGTGTGTGTGTGTGTGTGTGTGTGTGTGTGTGTGTGTGTGTGTGTGTGTGTGTGTTATTTGCGTGCTTGTAGATGTTGGCAGCAGTGTAATACACACACTTGTTTGAGAGTTAGTTATTTAATTGCCCTTTTAAAAGAAACAACTTGTTCGCTGGCAAAGTTGGTAAGGTAACTGTGGAAATAGGAAAGTAAAGCCTATGCTTTAACAAGCTAATTGTGCTGTCATCAGTTTGACAAGGCACACATTGCTCGATACGGAGCCATTAGCAAAATACTCAAACCAAGTGTTTCCTATTATGCATACAGATAATAAGACTACTTTCTATAACACCTCCAATTGACCTCTGTTTAATTTACGTCGCAAATAGCGAGAACTTTTACAGATCCTTTGTCTATTACGATCTGACCTGGTTCATCTCTAATGTACGCTTGAAAAAATAGAAATACAACGCTCGGGAGTTGCAAAGGTTATGTACTATCGTGGGATTTGCAAGGCTCTTAACAATTGCCTTCCCTGACAAGGCTCCTACCTGCCTCCGTCTCGTTACATGGGGATCCGCTGACAGCTAATCTAATTGCTTGAATCAAGTCACCGTTTATTTGTATAGCCTCTCACAATCGCGGCCCCAGATGGCTTCCAGGCAGCCGCGTTGAGCCAGATCAGATGGCACCACTTCACCCTAAATCCTTAAACAGGCAGGCATACCAAATAACTAAAAGTCATTGATTCTGAGCTAAGCCCCTGCTCAGATGAACCCCCCCTCACTGGCAGAGCAAAGTCACCTTTTTCTGAACCCCAACACTATGCCAATCATTCAATGGCGTATCATACGCTGATATAAATAGCAGGAACCCCTTGAAAATTCGGAGTCTCCACGTTATGCATTTTGTAGCTTTGGGCACCTTTCAGTTGGAGGCATCCGCCTGCACAAAAAGCCTGCATTAGTGGACGGCAAAAATAGACCAGGAGAGAGAGTGAGGACTGTGGACGGTCAACATAGAGAGTAAACCAGGAGAGAGAGAGAGAGGACTGTGTGGACGGTCAACATAGTGATAAGACCGGGAAAGAGAAAGAGAGAGACAGAGCATTGGGGACGGCCGACATAGACAGTAGACCAGGAGAGAGAGAGAAGATTGTGGACGGCCGACATAGAGAGTAGACCAGGAGAGAGAGAGAGAGAGAGAGAGAGAGAGAGAGAGAGAGAGAGAGAGAGAGAGAGAGAGAGAGAGGAGAGAGTGAGAGAGAAAACTGTGGACGGTCAACATAGAGAAAGACCAGGAGAGAGAAAGAGAGAGAGAGGATTGTGGAGGGACGACATAGAGCAGAGACCAGGAGAGAGAGAAAGAGAGAGAGAAGATTGTGGACGGCCGACAAAGACAGTAGACCAGGAGAGAGAGTGAGGACTTTGGACGGCCAACATAGAGCAGAGACCAGGAGAGAGAGAGATAATTGTGGATGGCCAAGGTAGAGATTAGACCAGGAGAGAGAGAGAGAGAGAGAGAGAGAGAGAGAGAGAGAGCGAGTTGGACATGCTGTGTTGGACCACAAAGATCACCGCCGCCGGGCATCAGCTTCACTCAGTGGCCGGCCGGCTGGCGGGGAAAGCACACACACAGACAGACACAATTAAAGACTGGCACATGCACTCATGCACACACACACACACACACACACATACAGATGCACACACACACACACGCACAGACACACACACACAAAAACACACACTACGACAAACGCGATTCTGTAATTTCTTTAATTCACAACAGCTGGTGTTATTTGATCATTCCATCTTAACAGTCTGGTGCACACACACACACACACACACACACACACACACACACACACACACACACACACAAACACACACATGCACGCACACACAAACTAGCACACATACAAACACACACACACACAGACACACACTCGCACACACACCCACACAGTAAACATAGGTACGCACAAGTTGTCCATGGAGGTGTCATGGTTACCAGAGAAAGAGGGAGAGAGAGATAGAAAGAGAGAGTGAGTGCATGAGGGAGAGATTGAGCGAGAGTTAGGAGAGAGAGAGCTGTGTAGAGAGAGAGAGAGAGAGAGAGAGAGAGAGAGAGAGGTGAGCTTTGCAAACATCGTATTACTTCAGCTTAATGTACTGAGAAGTCTTGCACTCTTTCCTTCCAGTGTGCGGGTGTGAGCTGTGAGTGTTGGGGCTCAGGTGGACCTGTGAGAGGGGGGTGGGGGGGGGGGGGGGCGGCGCTGGCTCTGCGCAAGACACACGACTCTGTCAGCACAACATATGACTGCATTATCCCGGGCAATGGCGCATCACCGCGACGACAGCCAGCCAGAAAGTACACATTATGGGATGTTAATGGTGTGGGATCCCGGTTTCTAATGCCCTGGCACAAACCAACTGACACGCAGTTTGTTGCACTTTTTTTTTCCATTTCTTTTTACGGCCATTGGGTTTCATGCATTAGGCTTGTGTGTGTGTGTTAGGAATGCATGCACGCACAGGCACATGGACACACTCACGCAGGCACGTGCACACAGAGGCACTTGCGTATGCACAATAGTGCACACACACACACACACAGTGGACAAACATGGACATTTTTGCAATCACAAAGGCACATAACTGTATCTCAGTATACTCATACCACACAAATGACCCTCACACTAATAACACACAACATATTTATCTGCTGATGAACTGAAAGAACGTTAAACCACTCTGTCTGCATCCACCTAATCTGTCATCAGACACACACGTACAATGTTTGGGTAACACGTTATAATAACCTTCAGTCATTAATCATTTCTAAGCCTTTAAATAATAATGAACTAATCCTTAACCAAACATTACTAATCATGTGTCGATGATTGTGGACTGTGGAGTGTATCAACTGGTTTGCTGATCTATCCATCATACATCTACCTGTGATGTCACTATTGGGTCGATTTTGACATGGCTTGTAATGGCAAATAAACATCACAACTGGTGGAAATAGGGCTCCTTTAACAAAGCACAAATTAATCATCTAAATTAACGATCATTAACCAAAGGTGTAGAGATGAATATTCAGTTGATGATTAGTTCATCATTGACTAAAGGTTTGTAAACGACTGATGACTTATTACAAAGTGTTACCAGTGTTTTTCTTTGGCCCTCCGCCATCTCCCACCATGAGAGTTGTACTGCTTCATTCTCATCCACACCCACACCTACTAAATAAAATCCTTTACTTTCCATTGCCGATGGCCTTCGCCCTACTTCCACCATCACCAACCCCCTGAATGAGGATCCAGAATGTGGGCGGTGTGGCTGTGTGTGATGGGTTGAGGATCATGGTTAGGAGGATGACAGCCACCCAGGGTGGAGGAGCTTCCTGTCCATTGACCAATTAAAGCGAGGGGTGGGTGCTATAGTGTGTTAACTATCATCAAGCCCACAGGGGGGTCGGGAGGGATGAGAGTGAAAAGGAAAAAGTCGAAAATGACTCAAATTGAAAATCAGACAATGGCAAGATATGAGATGAGACGGAGAGCGAGAGAGAGAGAGAGAGAGTGAGAGAAAGAGAGCAAGAGCGAGAAAGAGAGAGAAAGATGGAGACCGATAGAGAAAGACCCCCGAGGCCTAAAAGACGTTGCTAATAGCTTTCCTTTGTCTTGTCTTATAATATATTAGCTCCTGTTCATTCACTCTCTCTCAGTCTGCCTCTGTCTCTCGCTCGCTCTCTATCTGTCTCTCTCTCCATCTGTCTCTCTCTCCATCTGTCTCTCTCTCTCTGCTCTCTTACTTCCTGCCTCGAGTGCTTTGGGAAATTAACGACATTGTATGAAGGACATTAGTATTCTTTTTTTTTAAAACACATTCACGCACGAAAAAAAGTATCGATATAGCAGTCTGGGTGGGGGGAAGGAGGGGGGCTTTGTCAAGATAACTAAAACATTTTTCACAGGGTTTCTTCAACTTATTGTAAAACAACCTGGTAAGTATAACTATGACCAGCAGACATATACATTACATACATGTTCATTTCAATATACTGTACATCTTTCCAAAACAAAGACCCACCTTTCCCGCAGAGATCTCGTCAACTGACTGTTAGGTTGAATAAAGATTGCACTTTTTCGCACACGCTTTCTTGGCGTAGCTCTGAATTAATCACACAAAAAAACTCACCTTGTAAGTTTCATTCCATGCCTTACTGAAATATCATTGAAGAAATTATTGATTTGGTATTTGAACCTTATGACTTTATATTTTAAACATGTTCATTTGTGAAATAACATGTTTACCAGCCCCCCAACACACACAAGCACCAAACAAAAGACTATAAATTACTATTGTCAGCTTTGATGATGTGGGTTAATTGAAATTCGTATCACTTGAGCTTCCTTAATAAAAGCCATCTATTGTTGTAAGACAAATGAACTCAAAAAGGAAAAAAACAATCAGGTGAGAGGGATCAGGCACGTGTGGAAGATAATTGCTAGGAGGGAACAGCTTCAAAGAAGAAAGTAATCACGTTCAATCACGTGTTTCCATTGGCGTTCATGTAAAAGGCACTGCTGAACTTCTACATCAAAGACCATAGAGACCAGATAGAGAGAGAAAATAAAGTAAATTGAGCGAGAGAGAGAGAGAGGGAAAGATAGGGAGAGAGAGCGAGAGAGAGAGCGAGAGACAGATAGAGAGAGAGAGAGAGAGAGAGAGAGAGAGAGAGAGAGGGGCTTGGAAATGCAAATTGAAGGTTAATGAGGAATACCACACAAACAAGAGAAAAAATAATCACAAGCGGTTATCCAACCTTACTAAACAACAATCATTAGTCCATTAGTGTGCAATCTAAGAGCAGTTGTCTGAGCCTGTATGCACATAGACACACACTTGCATGCATGCTAAGCATGTGTATGTGGACATTTGTCATGTTTAACGTGAGCCTGTGTGTGTGTGCCTGTGTGTGTGTCTGTGTGTGCGTGAGTGTTTGTGCGTGGATGTATGTGTGTGCGTTTCTGTTTGTGAGGGAAAGAGTGTGGGACATGGATATTACTGCGGTTGGCTGAATGTCACATGCGAGGCGGTAATTGAGAGCAGAAGTGGCCAAGAATTGGTCGGAAGCAACACATTCGTGCATATACACAGCCTCATTATCTAAGAGACCGTGAGTGCCCCCCTCCCAACCCAACCCAGCTCCTGGCGGCGACCGCGGTATACAAATCACCCTGATTCCCCTCTCCGGCTATCCATTCATCTGTCTGTCTGGCTGTCACTAATTACGTCCGTGCATGTGTCTGACTTTTGTCAATCTGTCTGTCTCTTTGTTTGTCAGTCTGCCTTAGGGTCTGGCTCTTTGTTTGTCGGTCGTTTGAACTATCGTCTATTCGACTAAACTTCTCTGCCAGTCATCTGTCGCACTAACCTTCTCTCGGCCTGTCTGTCTGTCTGTCTGTCTGTCTGTCTGTCTGTCTGTCTGTCTGTCTGTCTGTCTGTCTGCCTTCCTGCCTGCCTGCCTGACTGCCTGACTGCCTGCCTGCCGGACTGTCTGTCTGTCTGTCTGTCTGCCTGCCTGTCTGTCTTTCTTTATGTCTGTACATTCAAAAGATGGACTGTCTTCTTCTATCGATGCATCTATTAAGCCAGTTCTTTTTCATTCATACATGTGTCGCCTGTCTTTGTATCTGTCTTTCCGTCTCATCCATCTGTTATGTGTATATATTGGTCCATGCGTCTATGTCTCTGTTTATCTCTCTCTCTGTTATTTGTATATGTGTTTATTAATTAGTATGTCAGTCTGTCATCTAATACCTTCTCCTGGTAATTATGTCTTCTTATCCCACTGATCAGCCCACTCCATCTTCTGTGTATTCATCTCCTATTGACCCAGCAGACTCTCAAACTGACTTACAATATGTTTAAAGCAGATGAGGTATCGCACAGATTGTCAAGCAATGCCAATATTGGTTTATTTGCATGTGTGTGTGTGTATGTGTGTGTGTGTGTTTGTGTGTGTTTGCATGTGTGTACTTAACCGTGTCCCTAAACAGTGTGAAGTGTTAGAAAACAAAGTCTACCCAACCCACTTCTGCAGATTAATGAGTTCATTTTTGTGATGAATACATTTCGCTCTTCATTAGCCTGCATGTATAAATAATTCAATCAAGTCCTTCAGGCGGGCTATGGGCAGACAAAGCGACTTATATAGGTACCCTGTGTCTTACATGCATATGTGTGTCTTTGTGTTCATGCTTGTGTGCATGTGTGTGTGTATATGTATGTGTGCATTCATCTGTGTGCGTATGTGTGTGCGTATGTTTGTGTGTGTGCGTGCACTAGTGTGTGTGTGAGTACATGAGTGAGAAACATAGGGAATGGGTGGAGAGAGAAAATAGCCTAAAGTGAGACAGAGTGGGAGTGGAAGACTAGACTTGCGGTGCTTTTTCTTCTTCTTCTTCTAAGTGCATGCATCATATAAGAAGAAATCAAAATAATAACTGCCATTAAATGGAAACTCGATGACATTGCTCACATTAGTAATTTGTCAGCGTGTGTTGCTTTAAGAAACGCGTCATGGAATAAGTATTATGTATTCATGTCTGTGAATGCTGGTGTATGTGTGCATGTTTGTGTGTATGTGTGTGTGTGCGTGCGTGCGTGTGCGTGGGCAAAGAAAAGTAATAGCAGGAAGCGCAAAAGTGCAATTTGAGACAGACAGACAGAAATCGAAGACACAAAGGGAAAAAGAGAGATAAAGAGAGAGAGAGAGAGAGAAATGTCGGGACGAAGGCAAGGACTTAAAAAAATATGTAATGTGCACAATGTAAAAACACAATCTAACAACACAATGTAACATTTGGATTGACTCTACAGCCATCGCCTAAAAGCATAAAAAATATATATCACGTGTTTGTTCACGTGTAGATCACTACAAAGTATGTCAGTCGACAGTGTCGACACATTTCTTATGGTGTCATTCCATTCTCTAACTGATGAGCTGTGTTATGCTGCAAATTCGTAGACAAATGGCGAGACAGAGATTTTTTGTGTGTGAGTGCGGGTGTGTGTTCAAGCACAGCGAGTTAAGGAGTGAATGGCAAGAGAGAGAGGGTCATATTGTCAGGGATTTTGTAACCCATGGCATCACTAATGGCCAGGAGTTACAGCTCCCGATCCCAAGCCTTATTGCTGCCCAAACAAATTGCCATTTAATGCTTCATTTGGTTTAGAGTTGCCAGCCCTAGTGGAATAGATGAGGTCTGACTAGGGTGATGGACAGGAAATGATGATAGGTGTATTTGTGTCTGCCTCAGCGTGTGTTTGTGTATGTGCATGTGGTGTCTGTATGAGTTGCTATAATATAAACCGTGTGTGTGTGTGTGTGTGTGTGTGTGTGTGTGTGTGCGTGCGTGAGATAGAGAGCCAAAGAGAGAGAGAGAGAGAGAGAGAGAGAGAGAGAGAGAGAGAGAGAGAGAGAGAGAGAGAGAGAGAGAGAGACAGAGAGAGAGAGAGATAGATTCATAGGTGTGTGGGAGTCACTTTGCAAGTGTACTCGGCAGTGTATATTAATGCAAACTGACAGCTAATTTTGGAAGCATATTTTGGAATACATGATTTTAGTCCTGGTCCTCCGTGGTAATGTTAAACTGATAATTGCATTTCCCCAACATCCAAGGCAATATATTAGGAGTAAACTAGTTATTGATGCACTCACTGCATAGAGGCCGTGGTGTGTGTTTGTGTATATGTGTGGCTGGAGTTGGGTTAAGGGAAAGAGATTGGTGTATTCAAGAAATAATGCATGCTGTTCTATGTAAAATAGCCAACTATCAGAACCGAGGAAGTAAAGTCAAGCTTATATCCATAAAAGGCAGACAATTAACAATACTGCTGCTACCACGCTTACTAGTATAAGTAATATTCATGTTAATAACATGAGGAAAAGCATTGAATTTTGATTGTATTCGTTTTGATTTGATTGTATTCGTTCTACCTCTGTCATTATAGACAGAGGTAGAACGAGAGGCAACACTTAGCTCCATAAGTTCTTTGTATGTAGCATAGTGCTGCTCAATGCTTAACGAGGACACACTGAACCTGTGTCTAGCCCAGCGGTGAATGAAACAGAGGGACTGGAACAAGGCTCAAGCGCGATTGTATAAAATGGATTTGCTCAAACTGGGTTATGTATTCGGAAAGTCCCGAACGGTCTCATTATTCTTTTGTTCTCATGACTTATTTTTAAAAACTGCTTTCCATAATATGATGGCTTTTCAAAAGTAAAATAAATAAATATGTATACAGGCTCTCTATTGTTCACCGTGATTAGAAATGGGAAATAAAAATGAGTGTAACAACCGCATAGCAATAGCAGATTAAGGCAAAATAGAAATAAATTAAATGTATAACCAGCCCTGCATTATATGCTGGTGCTCTACTTCCTTCCTCCATCATGCTGCAGTACAAGTCAATAGAGAGATGTCAAATTATTTACGAATAAATAAACCAGAGTGGAGAGGACCAGTTTCTTCAAAGAACCTTAGCTGTGGGATTTTGTCTACAAAGTACATGGCAAAGCAATATAACCTCCACCATGTTGTCCCCTTTGGCCAACACACACACAGACAAACACACAAACAAACACTCCTATCTCTAATTGCCGGGAGCATCGTCTATATGAAGCCTGTATGTGTGTGTGTGTGTGTGTGTGTGTGTGTGTGTGTGTGTGTGTGTGTGTGTGCGTGTTTGTGTTGGCTGTAGAAACGATATGATCTTGACAGTGAGTGGTTCTGACACTGACAGCAAGCTTGTTAGCCTCAAAGAGGAATACACACACACACACACACAGGCACACACGCACACACACACACACACACACACACACACACGCACACACACACACAAAACCACCATCAGTGAAATGCCACCTACCCACAACTAGACACCAGCAGCCGCAAAAACAAACAAGCAGACACTCATTCACTCACTCACTCTTAAACACACACACACACACACACACACACACACACACATGCACTTACACACACACACACACACACACACACACGCGTACATACACACAAAACACAAACACACACACACACACACATGCACTTACACACACACACACACACACACATACACACACACACACGCGTACATACACACAAAACACAAACACACACACACACACACACACAATTCCACCACCTGACAGCAGACATATATATAGAGGGATTGGATATGAAGGATTTGTATACAAAGGTAAAGCACTATTCCCATGTCACTTTGCTCCAATCAGCAGTCTCCCCCGCACCCATCCCAGGCTCTGTTTAAAGCATGAAGGCCATCCAGACAGACCCCAAACAATCCAATTCACCATCCAATCTGGGCCACTTCATCCTAGGCCACCACCCGGGCCAAATCCCGAGGCCCCCCACCAGCCCAACCCGGGGTCCGATGTGAATCAATCTTGTCCAATGCAAATCGAATATATCACCGGCAATGCACACCGCTTTTGGCTTTCCTCGCATCCCTCTTACCGGCCCACCTGCTTAACCTTGGCATCTCATTTACAGCCGCCGTAACACTTAGAGGAGAAGAGCAGGCGTGTTGGAGGATAGCAAACAGCAGCGCACGCCATAAGGTCTAAACTGTTCCTGTCTGATCGTTTTAAGGAGACACTCCCCCACCCACGGTTCGATGGGAGAGAGGACGGAGAGGGTGAGAGAGAGACAGAGAGACAGAGAGACATACAGAGAGACAGAATGATAGAGAAGAAAAGATACAGAGAGAGACAGCGAGACAGAGAGAGAGAGACAGACACAGAGAGAGAGTGAGAAAGAGGCACAGAGAGACAGAGACACAGAGAGAGAGAGAGAGAGAGAGAGAGAGAGAGAGAGAGAGACAAAGACAGAGAGAGAGAGACAGAGATACAGTGAGACAGCGGGGCAGAGAGAAACAGATACAGAGATTGAGAGACAGAGAGACAGAGACAGAGAGAGAGAGACAGAGAGACGGAAAAGCCAAAACGAGAAGAGATATAGAGATGACAAGCAGCAGTCGAGAGACGCGCCGAGTGGCTTCTCTGGGTTCTCTTTTGTAAGAGGGATCCCACAGCCACTGCCTCTAACCTCGCCACACAGCAGAGCCTGGGGATCGAGGCAGGGGAGAAGAAAGAAGACTCTCCGATTCGCTTATCGAGCCTCCGATGCTCTGTCGGGGCTGTCCTGACAGATGCATCCTGGGAGATGCTGGAAGCTCTCAGGCCATTCCTGTAGGATAAGGGTGTGTGCTGTGAGCACTTCCCGAGAGTATAGGCAGGGGAAGAGACTAGAAAACAACTCCTGACCCGCATCGAACCGCACGATGGAGTAAACACCCTGTAGTGTTATGCTCCACATGCAGTATACACACTCCTTAAAGGTCTGCCTGGTTCTTCGTAATATTGGCCTGATCCACATGCGACTGTGATTACTGCTGAGTTCATATCATGGAAGAACATAATTAAAGGGAAACTCACCTCACTACGTGTCTAGCCCCGTGTTATATTCGCCATAGGTGGCGCCAAAGAGAATGAAACAGATAGCTAACGGATTGCAGCTTTAACAGCATTTCAATGAGATATAACTGTTAATAAAAGCTAACATGAAAATTAACTAGCCAATGAGATGCTAACCAAACAAAGAAACCCCCCTGTTGGCATTGTATCAGGAGAAAGAAGTATCAGGTAGAATTGACATAGAATGGCAACGTGTGATAGTGCCGTTCACGTGCACCTAAAGTATTGTGCTGTTGTTCGGCAGGACTGGCTGAACGGGGTCGAAGCTAGATGAGAAACACCTGCAGCTGGTTGGGGGCTATTTTCAGTGGATACCCGCCACATCCCACACCTCATTTCTCACTAATTCGTTCACACAGTGCACGGCTGACTCTTCGACCCACAAACCATAAGCTAGGTTCGGAATTTGTCGTGTTTTTAAAGAGCAAATCATTTGAATGCTTACAGAATTAGTTCTGGTCGTTTGTCCAGCCACAGCCAGGGTTTAACAGTTCATAAACCCAAAATTACACCTTAATGTTATAAACGTTAACCGGCTTCACACACACGCACGAGCACGCACACACATACACACACACACACACACACACACACACACACACACACACACACACACACACACACACACACAGAAGCAAAGGGGTCCTACCTGGGGTGTTGAGGAGTCTGGAAGTACGACAGCTGTAGGATATGTGTTGCTCGCAGTGCTCTGCGCTAGTGGTTATAGCCGTCACCTGACAAGACATACACAATGCATCATTACTGTGTGGGGTTGATCTGAGTTTGCATCCATCAGATGGCTGATGGTTATTCATGTGCACTGGCAGGATGTGAGGATTGGAGTGGTCGGGTGACTTAGACACTGGGGGTCAAAAGGTGAACAGGTGTTTACGATGTGAACAGGTGTACTGAGAAGCTGCAGACGTGAATCATTCGGACACTTCTATGCATGTTGTAAATTGTCGTCGTTTGGAAATTGTGTGATTTCTTCCTCATTATTTGAAAATCATGCTCCGTTCTGGATACCAATTTTCTTTGTCTATATATAATAAAATATGGATGTTGAATGTCCTTTATGTCTTAAGGAAGCGATTTCCAGTAAGCTATTTCATATTGCAGTCCCATCCATTTGTTGTTTTTGTCATTACTTCCTTTAGGTAACATTATATTATTACCGGCATTAATAAGCAAACCGTGAAGAAAATATTATACTGTAAAACTCCATAACATGATTTGTTATGCTTTTGAGCTTGTTTGTGGGCATACCTTTGTGTGTGTGTGTGTGTGTGTGTATGTGTTTATATTCTTGCCTGTGTGCTTACATTAATGTCTTGTGTGTGTGTGCGTGTGTGTGTGTGTGTATGTGTGACTATGTGTGTGCATGTTTGTGTATGTATGTTTGTGTGTGGGTACATATGTGTGTGCATGCGTGTGTGAGTGTGTATGTGTGTGTGTGTGTGTTTGGTTGTGTGTGTGTGTTACCTGGTCCATAGAAGCGCTGTAGTTGACCTGAAGGACTGTCCGTCTGTCTCTGCTGGAGCCCATCACTGTGGTCTGGGCTGGCAGGTTGTTCACCACCGTGGTCCAAACTTTGTCCTCTACACACATACACACACACACACACAAACACACAAACACACAAACACACAATAGCGGTTAAACCTTCATGCAGGATATATACTTTTATGGTAGAAGCCAGAGAGAGAGAAGGAGGGAGAGAGAGAGAAAAATAAAGAGTAGGACACAGACACACAGATTCGCAAACGTGTCCTCATGTGTGTCTGTGTGTGTCAATAAATGAAGCGGTATAACATTTCACGGTTGATTCCCTTGTTGCAGAAAGGTCAGAGATGTGGGTTGCTGCATTTCTCAAAATTGTTGCTTGCTGCGTGTGTGTGTGTGTGTGTGTGTGTGTGTGTGTGTGTGTGTGTGTGTGTGTGTGTGTGTGTGTGTGCAACAATAAACTATGAAAATTGTTGATTGTGAGAAAGAGTGTCTGTGTGCTGTATCTATCTCCTGTGTGTGTGTGCGTGTGTGTTGCCATGACAACCTGCAGGCCTGGCGGGGTTAAGACCGGCCAAGTTTGCAGGTTAAGGACGAGGCTGGAGAGCATTCTCTCCCACTGAGATCAAAGTGACTGCGATACCACCTGCCCCAACACACAGAAACACACACACAAACAGAAACACACACACACACACACCAAGAAACAAATACACACATACACACAAACAAATTATATACACACATGCACACTGTGAAACAAACTCCCATTCCCACACACACACACACACACAGACACACACACACACACACATACAATGTAATAAACAACTTAAAACTCTCACACAACTGTCAGACAAACACACACACACACACACACACACACACACACACACACACCGGGCACGCCTTCACACACCTGTCATGTTGCAGTTGACTTTAAAGGGGCCGAGGGGCCCGCTCCCATCGGGGTCCACCCAGTAGGTGTCAGAGGATCTGCCAAGGTGCTTGTAGGCCTCACACGAAGGCTCATAGATAGCTGGGGGGAGAGAGAGTAAGAGAAGGGAGAGAGAGAGGGGGAGAGGGAGGGAGGGAGTGATGGGGAGAAGAGGGAGAGAGAGAGAGAGAAGGAAAGAGACAATGACAGAGATAGAGAGAGATAGAGGGATAGAGTGAGAGATTGAGAGAGGGAGATAGAGTGAGAGATTTAGAGAGAGAGATAGAGTGAGAGAGGGAGAGATAGAGAGATGGAGAGAGAAAGCAGGCGAGAAAGAGAAAGGGCGAAAGAGAGCGAAAGCGAGAGCGTGAGCGAGAGAGAGGCAGGGAGAGAAACAAGAGTGAGGTAAACACATGAGAAATGAAGAAAAAACAAAAAGCTTCGATCCAAAGCCGAGCCTGAAACCTCGTTGTTTTGTCCCAATGCGAAGGACCCTCCCGTCTGCGTCCGCGAAATGCAGCCTCCGCTCTGACTAGTTTGAAGGATGCAATCCATTTATCCTTTTGTAGCTCTGGTTGCCTTCTGTCACCCATTACCTTCCGCACACTCCGGTCGAGAGAAACGTTTAAAGGATACGGCGACAGGAACACGAACCGCATCACCCTTGCGTGTCACCACTGTATTTAACATCTTGATGTATGTTTGTCAAATGTAAAACCGTACCAGTTTTCTCCGAGACCAAGGCTCTCAGGCGAGGGAGTGTAGGAAGGAGGAGGAGGAAGGATGCATGTGTTTGTTATTCTGTCTCTTGGTGGCATGAGCAACCAGAACCACAACGTGAAGAGGTTAGCTCCTCTTCCTCCCTTCGACTGTCTGTTTCTATTTCGCCATCGGCCGTTTGTACTCGTGAAGGCCTGAAGGATGAGCTTTTTTGTCTTCTTCTTCCCCTTTTGTTTGTCTAAATAGGTTGTCTGCAGCCTAGAGAGAGATGTGTGGCAAGCGAAGAGCACAGTGGGAACTGTTGACATTCTCAAGTCATTCAACCCTTTTCAAAAGCCCTCCGTCCTTCTCTTAACTCTATTCACTCTCCCTCGTCTAGGCTCAGTCTTTTATTTATTATTTTCGGGACGGCGTTCTTTCGTTCTTTGACTGGTCCGCCTCACCTCTGTCCAGGGAGATAAGGAGCGACACAGTGAGAGCTTCAAAAGTTCACCTTTGAGGCGTTGTGCTGCAAACGGCAGAGAGACAGGACAGATGCAACCAAGGCAGGGGTAAACACACACACACACACACACACTCATACATGCACATACGCAGATGCACACACCAACGAATAAATAAATAAGCCTAACAAAAGAATGCACACACATACCAAAAAATAGCTAATTCACAAACACACACACACTCACACAACACACATGCATATACAGACGCGCACACACACACAAACATGAAGTTACATGTGCTCAACCGCACATCCGCAGATGCACACACACACACACACACACACACACACACACAAACAAACACACAACCACACCGGAGAGTCAAAAGATGAAGCGCCATTTATACAGAAGAACAAAGAATACATTTGGGTGTGTGTGTGTGTGTGTGTGTGTGTGTGTGTGTGGAAACACACACACTTACATGTGTGACAGGTGGCTCCCGTGTATCCTGTCCCGTCGCAGGTACAGCTGAAGCCGTCCCAGGTCTGTTTACAACGACCACCGTGTTCACAGTGGTTGGGCATACATCTGAGAGAGGGAGAGAGAGAGAGAGAGAGAGAGAGAGAGACAGGGGGAGAGAGAGAGAGAGAGAGAGAGAGAGAGAGAGAGAGAGAGAGAGAGAGAGAGAGAGAGAGAGAGAGATTGCTTTATTGCCTTGAATAAAGAGATAAAGCCGGTGATAGCAAATTTATGTTTTTTCTTTTGTCAATGCCAAACATTTCATTCAAATGGTTTCTTTTGGTTGAGGGGACAAAAGTGCTTCCGGCGAGCTTACTACAGGAGCTCCTTACCTGAGCCAACCACTTTCCATGTTTAAATATAAACACCAGATTGGGTGCACAGGTGTACTTTTTAAGACATCCAATACAATTTGCCTGCAGGGCTGTGGAAATAAAGCCCAAAGCATCGAGGCTCCTTCCCTTGGATATAACATGTACGCGGGCACACACGCACACACACACACACACGCATGCCCACACGCACCACAAACAGAAGGCTGGTTCACCTGAGCTGTTAAAAAAACCACCAGGAGCAGTCTTTTGATTGCAAAGGAAGCTCTTGAGAAGATAATAAAAGCAAGGAGAAAGTGTGTGTTTGTGTGTGTGCGTGTAGACGTGTCTATTTGTGTGCACGTCTGTGATTGTGGGTGTGTGTGTGTTTATGTAGGCACGTGTGTGTGCACCTGAGCGCGGAGGTATGTGTGTGTGTGTGTGAAGTGTAAACAGTATAGATCTCCTGCATGTTAGAATCATCCACTTACTGACAACTTATCTGGGAAAATAATGCAGGCTTTCTGTATTGAACAAAATAACAAAAGCAGCAAAGCCAATATAAAAAAACTGATAAAAAAACTGTAACTGACCTAATTCGCCGTCTGTTGGACGTGGTGAATCATAGCGCCTATCATTATGACTGTAACAATTTTGACTGTACCTGCCTCTGTATGAGTCAATTTAAATTTAATCTGCTCTTCCTTCATTGGATAGGGTAATCTATTACGCCCTTCAATCACAGGAGTGTGAATGCAACACTTGTCAATAGTGGAGGAAAAATCTATCTCTCTTCTGCTCCTTTCCGCACTCTCTCTTTGAAACTCTCAAATCCTAACTATTGAAGTATTAAGCAAAAAGCAACTCACGTTATCTATGTGTGATGAGCAAAACTTAAGAAAGGAAGTGAACTGCATTGGCTGCAAATTAACCTTCTCTACCTCTAATATATTCTAACTTCAGATGAGACGCTAAAAAACAACTCTATCTTCACTTTTGATACTCATACATCTCCAAGTTCAGTCCTCCTATCCCTCATTGAAAGACAAATGCATGGCCAAAACAACCGCATGCTCCATTCACGCGTATTATTTCGCACCACCCAATTAAGTTGGAGTTGTTAAGCTCAAGTACTCTGTGGCAACAGGCCGCCGTCCCTGTAGTGCCCGTGCATCCCTACGATGAGACGGGGCAGGGTTGTTTAATCAATCTTGTTCTCACCGATGGCAGTCAGGCGTACCATCTTTCGGGATAATGAAGCGTCGTGGCGTTAGAGACAAGACCCTGACCCGCGTGAACACCAGAATGTGTTGCAATCAGGGTGAGGTCATGGGCGAGGAGGAGGAATTGCAGACTAAGTGGCACACAGAGGCTTGGGCATGAAAAAATATGAGATGGGAAAATTGCCTTGAAAAGTGGACTTGATACAAACATGGCCGACCAGCGGCTCCAGCAGAAATAAAATCCTCAATACATCATACATCAAACTTATGATATTATATTATAACAATGTTATGTATACGATATATGTTTTATATTTTAACAATAAAAGTCCTGTAATTTCTGATTAACAAAATGGTATATTTTGACAGGCTACACGTCTAAGGGACAAATGACAGACGGATAAGAAACAATCAATGGATTAAATAATGGATTCAAGCAAGGATGCATCCATTATTGTCAACACTTGTCCAGCCATGCTCATTGGATTGAAATGTAACATTGACCCAAACTGGGATGAATGTATACAGGGAGCCGGCAATTTGATGTGTTCATATTGAGCTATTGGATAGACCTTTAGTTAACCTGGAGAGGGAGGGAGGGAGGAGAGAGAGAGGGGGGGGGGGGGGGGGGGAGAGAGAGAGAGAGAGTGAGGGAAAGAGAGAGCGAGAGAGGGAGAGTGAGAGAGGGAGATCGCGAGAGAGAGGGAGAGAGCGAGAGAGCGAGAGAGAGAGAGAGCGAGAGAGAGAGTGCGAGAGAGAGAGAGAGAGAGAGAGAGAGAGAGAGAGAGAGAGAGAGAGAGGGAGAGAGAGAGTGCGTGAGAGAGGGAGAGAGAGGGGAGATTGAGAGAGAGAGAGAGAGAGAGAGAGAGAGAGGGCGAGAGAGCGTGAGAGAGAGGGAGAGAGAGCGAGAGTGAGAGAGAGAGAGAGTGAGAGAGAGGAACAGGATTGCATGTGCACGTGTGCACGTCTTTTGTTTTGCCAGATGTGTCTGCGACGAGGTGATTATTATTTTGTGCTTTTCCTCGTTTTACTCTTAAAGGAAAAGCGACGTGCAGTGATGCAAATCATCATATGCTCTGACTTCACAGCTCAAACGATGACCATTTATCAGTTTATCGCTCTCTCTCTCGCTCTCTCTCTCTCTTGCTCAACCACAGACGCACACACGCAAGTGCACACGCACGTGCACTTGTGCAGCCATGTGCGACTAGAATGGCCGCCGCGTGTGATAAATCTAAACATGACAGTCGAGAGACGTCGCCTATTCCGAGCAACCAATTAACACGGTTTGATTCATGGCTTCAATCGCCTTCGTACATGCATGTGGGCGCGTCTGTGTTCATAGGAGTAGGATGCCTCACATGGCAGGTAGCTTGTGCGTCTGTGTGTGTGTGTGTGTGTGTGTGTGTGTGTGTGTGTGTGTGTGTGTGTGTGTGTGTGTGTGTGTATGTGTGTGTGTGTGTGTGTGTGATTTTCACTACCCTCACCTGTCTATGATGGCGCACATGTCCAGGCTCACGTTCTCGAAGGCCCCGGCCACGCCCTTCTCCACCGCATGCAGGTCGGCGGGCTGATCGTCCAATAGGATGGCTTGCATGCAGCCCTGGAAGGATCGCTGCATGGGAGGGAAGGGCGTCTGTTGGAAGTAGCCTGGATAGGGTACAAATGAAAATAAAAATGATATTGATTTAACGACTTGACAAATTGTTATTCTCGTTAATTTCAACAGAATTGTGATGACCCAACAGAGCCAAAAGAGAGAGGTGGGGTTGGTGGTGGTGGTGTCGTTGGCTGATGGTAGATGAAACGCATTAAAGTGAGACGGATTGCGGTATTTCGGTTGGAATATGGCCGACAAGTAAAAAAAAACGACGAGCGGCAGTGGGGGGAAAAACAAGACATCAACCACAGCGAGGACCCCATAATCCTTGGGGAGGCACAACAGTAGGGAGGGCTAGGCCTTGGTTATTGTCACTTAACGCCGCAGACTTTCATCATTGCTCTTGTTTTTACGGCAATCCGTTGGGCCCATTAGCTTTAATATGAATGCTGAGGCCGTGGCGGACAGTGAGGCTTTATCGGCGAGACTATGGGCCTTTACAGGAGTCAATGGGCCATCCACAGATGCCACCGGGGTCTTGGTTCCAGACAGTGCAACGGGAGAACGGAGGATTGGAGAACGCATGTGGGGAAGATTGTGTTTTCTGTGCTTGAGCTTGTGTGTGTGTTGCTAACATCCTATATAGGTTTGTGCATGTTGTATGGGCAATAGCTGAGGAGAAAATGTGTGTCTGTCGGTAAGTGTGTCCCACTCTGTGAGTGTGTGCTTGCAAGTGCGTGTGTGTATGTGGGGGTGCCTGTGTGTCTCCCAAGCTACTGCTATATAATAATAACCATTAATTAACAAGAGTTAATGCCAAATGAGTAAAGTATGTAACCTAGTTGTATAGTTCATGTCATGTCTGTGTATGTGTGTGTATCGACGTCATCACTGGAGGTCAAAAGGGCAAAAAGAGTGCATGGATTCAATCTAAGCCATAAGCACCCTCATAAAACACTGCTGCTCAATGACATCTCCATCATCTGGATGTTATATGCTGTCACAAGCCGCCGCATAGCTATCAACCTCAAGGTCTGCCCAGCAAGGAGGCTTATTACAGTGTGTGTGTGTGTGTGTGTGTATATGAGTGTGTGTGTGCGTGTATATGTGTGGGTATATGTCTGTGTGTGTGTTTATGTGTGTGTGCGTGTGCGTGTGTGTGCATGTGGGTTTGTGTGTGTGTGTCTGTGTGGGAGTGTGTCCCCAGTATGACCAAAATGAGGCAGACGATATGCAGCAAATAACTGTTTCCTACCAGGTAGAGCAGCACAAATATAATGATGAATATGAGTGCCCTAGATGGGAGTGTTTGTACGACTCGTATGTGCGTGAGTGTGCATGCAAATCCATCGCTGCACACCTCCTCCTGTGATTTTAATTCCCCCTTCCCCCAAAAAAAGTAGTTTATTCTGTCATCCTTGCCATCTGTCCGTTCCCAATCCTCCTCCACACCTGTCTGGTGTCTCACCAACAGGGAGAAATGAGGAGGGAGGGAGGGAGGGAGGGAGGGAGGGAGGAGAGATAGGGAGGGGGGAGGGAGAGAGAGAGAGAGACAACAGAGAAAGAGAGAGAAAATAGAGAGGAGAAAAAGAGTGAGAAAAGGGAACAGAGGAGAAACAAAGAACAGATAAAGAGAAGGCTGAGAGAGAAAGACAGGTGAGCAAGAGAGAAAGAGAGAGAGAGAGAGGTGAGTAAGCATGAGAAACAAAGAGAGAAAGAGAGAAAGAGACAGAGACAGAGAGAGAGAGGGAGAGAGAGAGGTGAGTAAGCATGAGAAACAAAGAGAGAAAGAGAGAAAGAGACAGAGACAGAGAGAGAGAGGGAGAGAGAGAGGTGAGTAAGCATGAGAAACAAAGAGAGAAAGAGACAGAGACAGAGAGAAAGAGGGAGAGAGGGAGAGGTACACAGTGAGAGAGCGAGAGACAGACACAGAGAGAGACAGAGACCGAGAGAGAGTTAGGGAAAATAGGGCAGCACGCAGCTAGTTGGCAGGTCTTTGTGTCCTGTGTGCTGCAAATTAATGCAAGGGAATTGCAGACCACTCTGACAGTTTGGCATAACTGGAAGAAAAAAAAAAGGTGTTGAAGTGATGATGGATGGATGGATGCGGATGTTGATACACTGTCAGAGGACGACGGTGTATCTTTCTCTCTTATCATTTGGATGCTGAAGCAATTCCGCGTAGAACGTTAAACTGATAAATCCCCACTTTATATTTCCAAACTGCTTGATGCATTCATTCTCGTGGACTGTTAAAACTTTCCTGACCAAATGTTTGATTTGAAGGCAACTTCAGCAGTGAAAATGATGAAAGTTATTTTACATGAAAAATTGTTTCAGTGAAATTGATTAAATCTTTTGTTTTTTAAGAATGGCCGTTGGAAACTGAAGCCAGCTAAACAATTCTGGCAGTAGATCACAAGATTCACATTTTTACCAGACAGTTCTGCATACACCTGCGTTTTCAGCCGCAGCAGCAAGTATTACAAGTAGACCCAGGGCCATCTGACCAGTCAGCTGGACACAAACCCTCAGTTTCTTAAATGTCCAATTTTGTATTATTTCTTAGCGAAAAATGGATTTAGTTTCCCAGGCATTTGCGTAAATACAATGGGGGAAGAGAGGTGCAGAGTACATAATAAATAAGTAAAAATACAGATTGTATAATGGAAAGACCATGCTGCTTGTTACGAGAAAAGTGTCAAACCAAATGTAACAAGGCATTTCCCTCAGGATCTAACACGGGCGAGGCCAGCTGTAAGGCTGCACTCTCTCTCTGTAAACCTTCCTCTGCAGCTGTCACTCAACCATTAGCACCAATCAGAGTCACAGAATGAGGCGATGACCTTCCTTCAGTTTTTACAGGAATGGAGCAAGACCCTGCCAATTCCTTTTACAGCTAAAGGAAATGTCTATGGTTTGTTTTGTGTTTTTTGTTTTCCCATTCTAACAATATGTTGGGGATTAGGAATGGGTGTGGCCATGATTTCCCTGCAGTCATGTTGGTTGCGAGTCCTCCTAGTATCCACATGCTAGCCTTGTGCTCGGTGCTACAAAGCCTGGACACGCGCAGGTAAACGGGCACTTTGCCAGCACCAGCACAGCGGCATTGACGGCTATCCAGTTCCAGGTTCCCACTAATTGCCATATCGCGGGGCTAGCCAGCGCTTTGATTTATTTTCATTAGCATGTAGCGCAGGTAACAACTGAAAACATGAAAAATATACTTTATTCTACGAGGACAGAGACATTACCCTAAACGTCGAAACTGATAATACCTCTAGTTAAAAAACAACAAAGCAACAGAAAAATACTTGAAACAAATGTTAAACTGCTGATACATTGGGCACATCAATTCTCTTGCACAAACACTGTCACACATACAGACACACAAACACGTACGCGTAAATGCACACGTGCACATGCAGCCACCCCGATATTGACTACAGGCTATTTCCTGGCTTACCTCTCCCTGAGCTTTTGTCCTACCATCGATCCGTGTGCGAGGCACTCTAAATCAAAGTGTTGGATCAACTTTGACAGGCTGCAGTTTATGTGTCAGCCAGGCGTAATATGCCTGGGTGCTGTGCAGCATACATGCTGCACATCAGATGTATCCTATGGGAACGAAGTAATCATTCAAAAGGTGGATCCCTGTTGGTAATGATTGATTGATTGTCATTGACAATCTGCTGGTATCTTTGCCAACTTTCCTATACACACTCATGTACCAGTTATAGGAAATGGCTAATTGAAAATTAAGAATTACGATAAAAGATTTGTCTCTTCTTGAAACTTTTGTTCTCCTTGACGAATTGTCAACAAGCCAGTTTTAACGGGAGAGGTCAAACGCCTGTGTGTGTGTGTGCGTGTGTACTGGTGTCCACGTCCATCTTCTCTCGTGATAAAATTCAATCTGGAGCTGTCGGGTGTCAGTCACCTGCTAATTTCTCTCAGCGCATGGAGAGTGAGAAACTCACTCCACCGTAAAATAGGCTCTGGGTTCTGGGAGACGGCGTTCTCAAAGAACGACACTCCCGGGGATGGACGGATGGGAAAAAGATGGATATGAGGGGGGGGAAGACGACTAGAGGAGCTGCAAGAGGAGAAGGAAGGAAATATCTTGTTTCTTCACCTTGATTTTAATGAATAAGAACAGGGTTGAGAGTAAAGGCACAAAAGGAACTACCAGTAAAATAGGGCGAGGAAACGGGGAGGAGGTGGAAACGGGGGAGGAAAAGCAGACACACGCACATGTCTTCATTTGCAACTTTAGCTTATAATGTCAAACAACAGCTGTATATATCACAATGTATGCATAGGCCTAATCCCAGCGCAAGCAGGTTTCCAGCATCAATATATATCAAATTAGTGTTAATGTATTAACATTGGCATTTGGCCATGAACGATTAACAGTGTTCCACAGCGGGACAGTGTGTAACATGCTCTTGGTCGGACTCATCAGCAACATCTGCCATGAACGCTCAGAATGATAGCAATCAGAAGGGATTTCAGCAACTGTTTCTCACTCTGCTTCTTATATTTTAAAACTTTTCTCTCTCCAACCAAGTTGAACGCAGGCTATATCAAAATAGGGGATTTTCCACCGCTCTGTAATAACCAAATGTCTGCCAGCTATCAGCATGTGATTTTTTTTTCGTGTTTCATTTCATGCTCCATTTCGGCACACTATTGGTATATTCGTTGGGACATCTTCTATGTATAGAGGACTCGCGCCGGATAATCCGCACTCTTTAAACGCTTCCTGTCTTTTTGTTCCGCCTTATCTTTTTTCTTTTGTGTAGTTAGATGCAGTAAAAGGATTCCTGGCTCACGCTTAATGGACACACAATCTCATGTATAGTATTGTTTGTATAACAAAAAATGAACACATTTTCTCAGTCTAAACAGTGCGGCTGTGTCATGATGCTTAGATTGCATTAACCGGGATTAGCACCTCCCCTCTCCAGTTTCAAAGGGATTTAAACACATGGGTGAGGATTTAGTCATTTCACACACCACTAGAAATATTAGACACTCAACTTTTAGTCAATCTTCACAACCATTGTTAGCTAGTCAACAGATAATTCCAACCCCAAACAAAATAAAAAGCATGCAACAGCAAGAGTTATGTATTTGATAACTGTGCACATGCACATGTGCTCAGAAGACCTGTCTTTAACCTTTCAATAGAGGTTTCAAACGTCAAAATTGTACAATGGGTTCCCAAGATATCCACCGGTTTCTGTGAAGTTTCTATTGCAAATTTGCACTTATGCTCTTATGTTCTATTTTTTCTTCACTCCAAACAAGTAGTATCAAGATTGATTAATTCACTTGCACAACAATCTCAAAGGTGTTATCTTTCTTTTGGAACAAAAATAACATATTATAGCCCTTGCGTTTGTGGATATATACTCAAATTACTTTGGGTATGTTCTCTTTTAGAAAGATAACTCAGATATATAGGCCTAGTGATGAACAGGAAATGTTACCAAGGTCCTTGCCCTTGGTTACATTTCATGATTTATTTACAAAAATACTATTCAAGACATCTGCATAAGCATCAGTGCGCAATATAAACCATCTAGATTGAATATTACCTAAATGTTCTCTCATCGGAAAAATGTTTTGCTTGCAAAATGAAATGCTGGGTTGGCGAATTACTTGGGCAGTGTTGCTGCCTAAACAAATCACCAGTTAAACTCATGTCTGGTTTATTATATGCTGTAAGAACACATTTAACATTTTATTTGCGATGTAGGCTATCTGTTACTATTAATTGAGGTAGTTTAAATGGATTAAAAGATCGCTAGTTAAAATGCTAATGTTAACTGTGATGCTTACGCTGACTGCATTGTTAACACTGAATATGACAAAAAGCATACAGGTATGTAACCAAACGCCTAAACATATTTCACTTTGAAATGTTTACCGGTTTGTTAGCTTTTAATCATCAGCATCGCATATGGGTTGAATAACCTTATGATTCATAGCAAAGGCTTACAGAACCTTTTTGTGTTTAGGTAGACAGCTGAGAACACAATCATCACGTGTCTAATGCTTTCTTATGTTACTTCACCTCAGAATCTATGAATGTAGCAGAAAACCTGTGCACATGTTTGTGTAGTTTGCTGTTGTGGACCTTTAAATTATTGGCTTACAGCAAAAATACACCATCAAAACCCAACCATTCATGTTTACGCAATCATTTGCAGAAGGCCTCAACAAATGTACTAGGCTTACTGCATGACTTCAAGGACATTGTGTTTTCAAAAAAACGAACAGCCGGGGGATTAGGTGAGCGCTAAAATGTCTAAGAGAGGAAAACAATGCAAATTAGTCACTGTCAGTACCGATGCACAAAATAATCTCAGGAGAAGTCAGGTAACTTCTGAGCAGTTTCACACTATAGCTGATGAAACGCAATGACAGAAAGAGGGAGAAAGAGAGACAGAGGAAGAAAGAGAGACTGAGACAGAGAGAGAGAGAGAGAGAGAGAGAGAGAGAGAGAGAGAGAGAGAGAGAGAGAGAGAGAGAAAGAGACAGCGAGGAGAGCTTAATGCGGCTGGCCCTGACTCATCAAGAAGCAGCGTGATCAGAAAGAGTAATTGAGGGCAAGCCAGGGGCTAAAATGTCTTTTGTCCACTCACTGTGTTATTCTGTTGATGGCGCAGCAACGGTATGGAAATTTGCTTTAGAAATGTGTGTGTTGAGGCACTTCCTATAAATGCGATGGGTGTATGGTGTATACGGCATCTGTGAGTTGTGTCCCTTTGTGTGCCTGCAGTATTAGGGTCTGCAGGGGGTCATTTGGAAACATTTTGACTTAACAAATGACATCGGACTGACACAGGACCAGATATGTACACTGACAAAGCATATAGAAATATTATGGAAATTAACAATATTATTATATCCTGCATGGTCACAGGTTGTTTTCATCGCTTGTTTTGTCTTCACAGCAATTCACGAGGGACACAGAATCAGTATGCCAAATTGGTTTTCTATTCAAGCTAAACCAAACGCTTTAATATCAGGGATTACAAAAAAAAGCCTATTTTGGATGCTCAAAGTAACTCCACAAAAGCATGCATCTATCCGTACATTTAACATGTTGACAAATAAGTGAACTGAATTTGAATCAAGTGAGAGAACAGTTTTTCCAGCTCTTTTGAGCAGTCCTTAGACCAAACACAATTAAAGACCAATAAGAAAAGGTGCCATTTGAAAACTTTCATTTAAGGTCAAAAAGCAGCAGCCTAAATGTCATTCACGATAGCTTTGTTGCTGTGTTAATTGGGTGTTTCAAATCCCATTGCCCAGGGTTTTTTTGGTCTCCTAAGAGAAGCATTATTTATTGTTGTAAAAGTTGCCAAAAAAAAGATAAATACCTTAGTTTGTACACAAACTGCATGCCACTGTTTTTCTCCTTGTTGGAGCAGTGAAACAGGCACGCAGGACTGTTGGATACTTTGACGAAGACGTGTCTTCTACACTGTCTTTAAAACCTCAGGCAGCTCAGTGGGCAGCATTTTTCAATTCATTGGATTGAGACATACCTTGATGCCTCTATTCCTCCAAAAACCTCCTGAAGGGAACATTTTAGCTGTTTTGGAGTCGTAGATGATGATGATACGGCTGTACTGGATTTCTACAATGGCGGAATCAATTTAAACGCAATACTTTTTCTCTTCCATGAAAAGGGTACATTCACTAATGCTGTTAACATTGGATACAAGGCACTTCGATATATGCCATTGGGATTATGGGATACAGAGTCAGCTAATGCAACCGGCTGCAAAGTTAAGCTGGTTGCCGCCACAACTCACAAACACTGCCTACGTCAGACTTTGCGACACCCTTCACCCAAAACGCCCGCGAGAAACATCTGCATAGAATAACAATGTGTTGATTAGCAACAACGAATGCGCACGTACACTTTTTCACCTCGCAAGCCCTGGGATTTATTTAAGAACAGCATATGTCTATAGGTAACTATTGTATAGGATTTCCATTTTGTTCATCTATTTGAAAACGGGTATAATTGGTTTCATTAAACAGCTCTTGGTTGACTGTAGACCTCAAATCAAGCTAGTAATCAAATCAAACTTACCAGTTTTAAATCAAACTGGTAATCAAAATAATAGTTAATAGTACTACCTTAGTCCTTCTAAGGAAGGCTATTATTGCAATGTATTGGTTTGATTGACGAGCACTGAGAGTTTTTTTGGATGACAAACACGGCCAGAGAGGTCCTGCTGTGCTTTCTGGACAGTGAATGATGAGTGAAAGTTTAGCGAGGGGCCGACTTGTGCAAGAAGGTCTGGAGAAGAGGCCAAGGCACATATTTTATGCAACGCGTGTGTGGAGGGTGTAATGGACAAAAATCGAATACGGTCTGGCAATGCAAGGCTATATACTTGTTGTTTCCAGGCATTTCAAATTCCTCCTCCAAATTCCCCTTCCTATCCTACCTTGTCCTGGCCTACTTTTAAAAACACAAGTTGATGAAGGGGGGGATGATGGGGGGGTCAAGGAGGTTGATGCAACCGTGCTAAAACTAGCATTTCTCGTTAGGGCACACTTAACACCCTAGCATATGTCGTGGTGTTCCTGGCGACAGTATGTGTATTTTTATGTGTTTGCCTCCCCTTTCCAACTGTTTCATGTTACCTAGAATATTGCCATACATCTTCCTGTCATTCTGTTGTTGTTTATGCTGTTGCCACCTTGAAAAACATATTTATCTTCTTAATATCTTCTGTTCGACCGCATCGTTCCACAGTATTGTTTAATGCTGTTTAGTCATTGCTGCACTTTTACAGTACAAGATGACCTGAACACTGCAGAGAAACACACCCTACATTGACCGCTACAACACTTTAAAATGTTCATGAATTTAACATGTTACATTCAGTCTCAGCATGAAAGGGACGATGAAACATTTGGTGTATTTCATCGCAAAGTTTCCTGAGGATGACCAGGTGGAGAGCTTTCAGTTGAGGTAGAGTGATAAGTAAGACGGGAAGGAGGGACTAAATGAGGGAGACTAATGGAGGTCTCAGAATGTACGGCATCTCTCTCCGTTACTGTAGCTCTTTACAGCCACCCCGGCCGCAACGGAGACCGTAGACACAGACAAAGGGACCCATACATGCACACTCTCTCTACACACAGACACACACGCACACACACACACTTAGATACGGACCGTCTTCCAACAGACGGACAGCAGTGTCTGGCATCATTAACTTGGCATCTCCTTAATTCAGACAGATCATGTAATCACCCACTGTGTGTGTGTGTGTGTGTGAGTGTCTAGAGCCCAGCTAAGTGAGTAACTTCCCTAACTCTGACCAGTGGGATTATAGATCACCGGTGAGGTAAATGATCTACACACACACTTGCACAGCTAACGGTACATTTGCCCGAGGAGCACGTTCACACCAACACAATGACACAAACACACACACACACACACACACACACACACACACACACACACACACACACACACACACACACACAAACACACACTCACAATCAATCAATCAATGATCTGATAACAAATTACCTTCCAAAGTCACATATCCTTTAGAAACAAACTGAGTTACTTTGATTGGAACAATCACATAACTCACACGAAACAGAATGAATTTGCTACGTTTATATGCTCTCTCGGATATGGCGAGTTCACTTCGGGTCACCCTTACCTCCCAGGTGATACGTGCCTCCTGTGGTGATGGAAAGAGGAGAGCTGGTCCGGACGGCAGATGCCTCGTCGCCATCGATGGTGAGCATGGCAAAGTTCTCCTTGGCCACCAGACGTACGGCGTGCCACTGGCCGTCACTGAGGTTAGAGCCTGGCACAGAGGAGAGAGCAGAGGGGGGGATGAGCGTGATTAGATGTGCATGAGCATTCAGGAAGCACAAAGCCAGACAACGGTCAGACTCAAGCGACACTTCAACTTCAATCAACTTCGGTTGCACGGCATTGTTGTTCAAAGGGTCGAAAAACTGGCAATTGGTGTCTGCAAAAATAATAATGATAAGTGGGGTATTGCAAATCCGACCCAAAACACATCACAGGATATCGACCGATTTCAGGTATCTGAAAACATATTTAATAGATTCCCTTTAAGTACATTAAGATTGAGACGTAGGATGCTGCTTTCCCCTTTTTTTTCTCTGGTAGGACCTTGAAGATATCTAAAGACCCCTACGTCTCCCTCTGAAGATGTCGTCTAGCTAGTGGAGCAGTTGTTTAGGTAATTGCAAGGAAATGCAAGATTGACTCTGCTTTCTGGGTAAGTGATCTTTGTTGGAGTCTGCTGGGAAGTGAAATTACTTTGGCCCATGAGAACGAGACATTTCTATTAGCCGTGCAGGATGTAAAACTAATCTCTTGGTCAACTGGCCGTAGTGCCCACTTGACTTAGAATTTCCCCGGACAATTAATCACTTAGGCGCCAAAGCAACTGATCATTCTAAAAATGTAATACAATTGCATCAAAGTGTGGAAATATACATCCACTGGAACACAGAAAGATAATCATTTTAGAGAAAACTAGTTGTTCACCAACTGGTTAGGTGAAATGTAGCCAGAAAAAACTGTGATAGCGGGTGATAGGTGTTAGTGAACAAAATATCTGTCCGTCTGTCCATGCCCCTCTCCCTCCCGCTCTCCCTCTCGCTCCTGCTCCCCTCCCTCCTTCCCTCTGTTGTTAATGAGCACATCATTTCCATACTCAATGATGGCATCATTGCACCTTTTCATCTCTCTTTATCTGTGTATGTTTCTCTCTATCTCGATCTCTCTCTCCAATGCTACCTCTCTGTGAACCGCCCATGTGGTTTGACGTCAAGAGAGAGGGAGAGCGCAGAAAAAAAGAAAAGCAGGTGTAATCTTAGCCTCCCCACTCATATCTTTCCCGCCCCCCAGGTGAGCGCAGGTTCTCACAAGGCTGCCGTTCTTATGCTCCTGCTCTCTTTGTTTGTTTCATTCTCCTCCATTCCTGCTGATGACAAGAGTCTCATGGTCCCGGAGGAGCTCAACTGCATTACCTGAGGAAGGGTCATGTGTGTGCCACAGTGTCGCAGCACTGTGCGAGGTGTGTGTGTGTGTGTGTGTGTGTGTGTGTGTGTGTGTGTGTGTGCGCGCGTGCGTGCGTGGGTGAGTGTGCGCATGTGTTTCTGTTTATAGGTGTATGTATGTATGTGTGTGGGAGAAAAAGTTTATCAGGGAGTGTCTTAGTTTGCTGTGTGTGTGAGAAAGAAAGTTGAATAGGGTGTATGTGTATCAGTGAGTTTGTTGCAGTCTTTGTTTGTGTGTGTGCGTTTGTGTGTGTGTGAGAGCTTGTGTACGTGCGTCCACTCTCTGAATTTCCGTCCTGCCTACCATGACGGCCGCTGCTACTTGTGGATGCTGTCCATCTTGTGTGCACAGTCAGAGTGGATTCGGATATTATACCGTTTGTATGCGCCCCGATGTTGCAGACCTGAGTCTTTCCCCCTCTCTGAGTGGGTCTTCCCTCCCCGCACTCTCCTTGTCGCTGTACTCTATTAGATGTGAGTGATGTTCAGGGCGAGGGCATTACCACTAGAGCCTAGAGAAAAGCCGGCTTGCTTTCATCAGACTGGCCTTCCATGCATCACCCTTTAGTGACACCCATCTCTGTTCCTCTTCTTATACCCCCTCACCGCCACCACCCCTATTCTGTCTTCCGCTCTCCGATATGTGCTATCCATCAATACCTTTGTTCTTTCTCTTCCGCCCCCTCGCTCTCTCTTTCTTCCCTCCATCTTTCACTTCGTTATTCCCTTTCTCCCTCCAGTCATTACATCTTTTTGCGTTATTTCTATTTTGAACATTTCGGCCTTTTTACCCCCCTTTCTTTTTCTCTCTTATCCCTCTTGGTTGCTCTCCTTCTGTATATCTTCCTTCCCTCCGTCATGTATTCATTCCTTTCCATTATCCCTTCCTCGCTTCATTTCTTTCTCTCCTTCTATTCCATTATCTATTTTTTTCCTCCATCCCTTCGCTTCCTTCTTTCTTTGTATTTAATCCTCTCTTTCTTCCTCTGACAGCTCAGTTCTCATTCCACCGTGGCTACTCCACACCAGGTTGCCCGACAGTCTCACAAACACTCATAAGGCAAGTTCAGAGTTCAAGGAAAGGTTGCGTTTGAAACACTGCAGTCTTGCAACTATGCATAGTGGACTCACTATATAAATATAAAGTTCATATATATTTTTTATTGTCAGTAAGTGCACGGCAATATAATCTTTGTCAGTGGGTTGCCAATGGAAATGTGTTTGTTATTTAATTTGGATCACGGGCTGTAATTAGATGTCATGAACTACCTCTCTGCATCTGGAGAATGCATTTTCATTCCGAGATAAGACGCAAAGCTGGATTTAGCCGGCTGCTTTCAAGGGGATACAATCAAGTGGAAACCGAGATGTACTTTCATCTATACTGGGGGGGGGGGAACAGAGTGAAAAAATCGTCCTCCCCCCCTTCTTCACATCTGGGAATGCTGCAGTTCTTTCTTTGTTCTTTTTTCCAACTGAGTCTGTGTTGTTGTTGTTAGTTAGTGTACTAGCTGGCGGGAACACATCAGGGTTGTGTGTTCACCTTGATACAGCTTCAAGCGCGCATGCTGCGGTGCCACGTTTTTGGCGCTACGACACGTCATGACAATCAACAGTCATCAGCGCGCCAACGATTTGACCGGCCCGCCAACGCAGACATTCGTTTTGATATTTGAGCCACTGCCTTTTAAAATGATGACAGTGATTACGGTCGATGTTCTTGTTTGTGTTCATGTTCGTAGCAGAGACGGACACTATGCTACCAGGGTCTGCCTTGAGAAGAGCCAAAGGCCTCTCTGCAACCAGGGAGTCTCCTGAAATGGTCACCCGGACAGCCAGAGGGTTGGTGGGAGTTTCGCAGTGGCGTTGCCCCATTGGCTTCTAATTTAAGGGGCACAAGACAGACACATACACACACACGTACACACACGCACATACTGTGCAGGTGATCATTGCAATGCTAGTAATGATGGGAGGAATGTGAAAATGTTCTGGATTTCCTTAATAAAGATACACACAACTGTACCCCCCCCCCCCACACACACACACATACGTAAATATGCATAGAAACTCTGTGTTAGACCCCTAGATTTCAATTTATGGTGAAAAGCTTGTTTCTGTAAAGTGATAACAAACAAAACGTAATTGCATTTGCGATATGTCCGAGTCCAGCAGTCCCATTTCTGTATATTGGCCGTATATAAGTTTGATGAAATCATAACCAAGCGCGTCTTTCAATCTGTCCCTCTGATTTACCTTCTGGATGTAAAAGACAATAGACAACCTGAAGCCTTTTGACCTCTCATCTGGTTTACATCAGCTGCAATAGCTTTGAATGATGAGTTTATTTGCAGGAGCATGTACACAGACACGCTTACACAAACACATACACAGACACAGACTCTCACACACACACAGACTCACACACACACACAGACTAACACGCACACGCACACACACAATTCTAATGCACACACAAACAAACACCTGCCCACCTCATCTGCATACACATGGACCCAAACAACAATATTCTTCCTGTCTATCATAGATAACAGAGGCCCTATAATGGGAGGAAGGTAGGGACGTTTAATTTAGATTTATCTCGATTCAATGTTTGTTATCACTCTCCTTCCCCTCATTTTGTTGACATAAGTAGTCACAAATTAGGCCTGATAAAACCCAATACCTAACTTACCAGTTACTCTTTGACCTATTTTAGTTTTGAATGACAAGTTGAACAAATGAAAATAAATTGGATTTCAGGCCTCGCTATATCAGCCTGCATTGTGAATTCTAAGTAGTGGGAAGGGACTGGGGTTGTCTTGAAATATGCCATTTAAGGCGAATAAGTTATTTCTCTCTTTAAATATACCATATACCATCCGACTGACTTATGAATTATACATACACCAAACAAAAATTCATCTTTATAAATCAAAGCAAGACTTTGATTCGTTTTTCTCAATAGTATTGCTTAATATATACAATCCCTAGCAAACCTTTTAAATAAATACAACATTTGGAATGAACCCATACAGATGTTGCTCATCCCATCTCAATACAAGGACATCTATTTAAGCCGCTGTTGTTTCCCACAGCAAGAACACAAGCAAGCCCAGGGTTGAATGTGCTCGGCTCAATATATCCAAGTGCCTTATTTATATTTAATATCCCAGAAGATTCATACTGATTCCGCGAAGTTGGGAAAATGGAGGGTCCCCTGCTGCTCTTTGTCTATTTGCTATGTGGTCTGCGGTCTCGGGGAGAAAGTGAAAGACTGCAGAGAAGCTCTTCTGCACCCAGTTCCACCTTAAAGAGAACGTGATCCAATACATCAGACTAGCCCATGATAGCCCTGATGTCTGAGTTCCTCCAACCTCAGAGACATGGGGCTGGAGCATTAGATGGAGCTGAGGTATGACAAGGCCGAATGGGCATCCAGGGTCGGAAAAAGAGGCCATTGGTAAGTTGAAGGGACGCCAAGCAAAGGATAGATTCCATAGCGTTGAACGTATGACGTTTCCCGATCGGTGTTATACTTTGCAGCTCGCGCCAGACAGATTTTGAGAAGTTGTAGACGGAACACGTACAAGTCAAGTATGTGCTGTATTTAATAGCCATCAGATATCCTCTGAAAAACAGGCCGACACATTTGAGTATGTACTATCCATTATTTGTTGCGCTTCCATTGCAATGTTTGGAAGTATCGTGGCTGGTTTCTAGAGTGACAGCCAAAGAAAAAGAACATGAGACCGAACAGAAGGAAGTGACGGAGGTGGAAGGTCGACCGACAGATGAAGCTTATAAAGAGCAAGCTGGAGCAAACACAAACTGAGGTGGAGGGTAATACTGAGTAATGAGAGAGTATTGGCAACGAGAGGAGAGGATTTAGAAGATAGGAGTCGGTACACTTGAGACAAGTCTGGTGCCCTTCACCTCATCACTTTTGTACACAGTGTCTAGACCGGTGTTTCTGATTTTTTGACTTTGAAGGATTAGTTCAACAATCTGCTCCCTCAAAAGTGAGCTAGGCACATACATATACAGAAAAGCTCAACTTAAACAGTATACTTTTAAGGCTACCGATTGCCACAATCGTGGGCTCCATCTTTTTCTGCACATCTATATGATTACAAATATGTAACGATCTTCCATATTTATTGTAGTGTTCGCAAGTTAATAGCATTTAAAGTCTGAGTATCGAATATAAAACCAAGTTCCCCGCAGTTAGCATTTGTAAACTATTCAGCCATCAGAAGTTAGCTTGAATTACTCCATTGTGGAAAATTAAGGAAATTAAACAAATACACATGGACACTTCTGATATAGCCTCTTACATATTTGTTTTAAATACTTAAATGTACGTAGATTCAGGACCCTAGAGTTACTTTCCTTTCGGCTAATGTGTACTGGACTTTTATTTTCATCACTGGCTTTTTTATTGCTTGGAAGGTCATAAAACTGATGACCAGGGATCTTAGCTTTGCTATCCATACAACCTCAGCTTTTTGGTGGTTTTACAAAAGTTAATAATTCAGTGCCCGCAAACACTAGAGCAATGGGGAGCGACCTGTTTGTTAGCCTGTGGTGGTGGAGCTTGTGGCCTATTTGAGGGTCCCTCTCTATGAGGGGAAAGTGTCTTTCGCTTTGCACTTGGTAAAAGTATTTTATATCTAAAGCAAAGGGGTAGATTCATGGTTTACTTCATGTATTCAATATAAAGGCCTAATGGGCAAAAATGTGTCGAATAATTGTGCTGTAACGAATGAAGAATAATTGAAAAGGGACAATTAAACCAGTGCTGATTTTGTATTTATCAATCGTGCCGTTAGTTTCGGATCTATTAAAAGTATATTTTTACACAGTCTTCCTATTGTCAGTGAGGGTGGAGAGATGCAACATTGTGGAAAAGCATACTCCTCTGGGAGATGAATACTTTTCCGTATAAATCTATAATTTCCCTACTGTGATAAACTGGTTTTGTAGCTCCCACGTAGGTTATGTCTGCTGAAATGCGGGGCGTGAAGGTAAAAATAAATAGATTGAAGTTGTAAAATTTAACTACCGCGCATACGTTGTGTAGCAACTCATGAAATCGTGCAGCGACATTGCTACTTTATGATTTCCGTGGCCATAGTTTTATGACAGTTCTCTGTCTTTTGTTCTTATTGAAATGCAGACTCAACCATCACTTTTTTGATTACTTCTAATAAACTATCAAATAAATCCATGAGTGTACTCTATAACGCTAAGTGCCTTTTTTTCCATCATGCTTGGTTGCTTTGTTCAGATATTCTATTGTGTGGTCTACAAAACAGCAGTGCTTATTTGAGGTGAGTTTCCATTTACTAGCGTGTGATGTACTTGAGGAAACCGTGCACACATTTATTCAGAGTTAACCTCAACCTTAACCATATCTTTTGACATTTTGTCAATTGATTTGACGACGGGATACTGTATATATATTATTATAGTGGGCAAATATAGATAATATATAGAATAATAGAATAAAATCGACTTTCGAAAAAAAATGCAGTTAGGCTAAGTTAAGTTGAGGAACTCTGCAGCTGTTGGACAGAATTCTAGTGGCTCTCCATGGCAATATTGATACTGTTGTTACTATTAATACACCCTTTTTTCATGCAGCAAATTTAACCATGAAGGGGCGCAACTCTTGTGTATTACTTCTGAAGGGGAGAGGTCTTTCTCAGAATGAGTCATGCTGAAGGTATTGGGGGGGGGGTGCCTGCGGTGGAGACGGAGTGGGTTCAGGGGGTCACCACCAGTTTAGTTGAGCAAGGAGAGAGAGAGAGAGAGAGAGAGAGAGAGAGAGAGAGAGAGAGAGAGAGAGAGAGAGAGAGAGAGAGAGAGAGAGAGAGTAATGCTTTGGCAACACTGTTTGGATTACCAATAGTCATGCCAATAAAGCTTTTTTGAATTGAATTGAATTGAGAAACAGGGAGTGAGAGAGAGAGAATGATAGAGAGAGAGAGAGAGAACACGAGAGAGAGACTGAGTGAACGTGAGAGAGAGAGAGAGATAGAGTGAGACAGAGAGTGAGAGAGAGAACGAGTGAACGTGAGAGTGAACGTGAGAGTGAACGTGAGAGTGAACGTGAGAGTGAACGTGAGAGAGAGAGAGAGATAAAGAGAGACAGAGAGTGAAACAGAGAGAGAGAGAGAGAGAGAGAGAGAGAGAGAGAGAGAGAGAGAGAGAGAGAGAGAGGGAGGGACAGGGAGAGGGAGGTTGGAGAGTGCGAGAGAGAGAGAGAGAGAGAGAGCAAGATTGAAAGAGAGAGCGAGATAGAGTGAGATTGAACGAGTGAGAGAAAAAGCAAGCAAGTGAGAGAAATATAGTGAACGAGCTCGGTCCGACGGGCACGTACACAAGACAGACACAAACAGCGAAGAGAAAACAGGGCCTCACCGAGCTCCTAGGTGAGCCGAAAGTGAGGAGAGATACGCTGATGTAACCCAGGCTAGAGGTGAGAGGATCGGGTTGTAAAGTCTGCGTACGTCAGGAATACAGCGAGGTGTGTCCGGAGAGGGAACCGCCGAGAGGAACTTTAATGAGGACAGAAATTGCACGGTAAAATAAATTCAATCTTAATACCATAAGGATACATTTAAGCGCTCTATCTTACAAGAAATTCACACTTTATTTTGGATCCCTATGAAAAGAAAATGCTGCCCTCAAAAAGTGCCAACGACAGGATGGTAAAATACCCTGTGTGCCAGAGTTGATGGCAAAGACATCTTTTGTCCACTCCCCATGCCAGCCCCACACAGCAACAGACACAGGGTGGTGTCTGATTACTCTCTGACACCAGTAGGAAATCACTTCTCCATCTCTTCCTTCTCCTCCTTTCGCCATTCCTTTCGCTTTTCAACTGTGTTGAGGGCGCCTTCTGCCTTTCACCAGACCCCCACACTTGGAGCATCCCCAATATCCCCCCCAAAAGAAAGTGTCAGCTACAAACGCCAATGATACTGGATAGCTGGAATCATATAAGGTAAACTCAATCATGGCGGGGGGGGGAAATATGGGGCCATCGATCATGAAGTCATGCGTGTGTCTAGACGAGCCAGAGGAACGGGCGGATCAGACGTATGAGAGGCGGGGAAGCCAACGCCTGGGGTTGAAAACTGTCTGGCACCCAACCACGCAAGACATCCAGACACCCTGGCAGCTCTGGCGGTGGCAACGGCATATGTTTGTGTGTGTGCGTTTATGTGTGTGTTTGTGGTTGTGTGTGTTTGTGTGTGTGTGTGTATGTGCTGTGGCTGTGTGTTTGTACGTACAAAAGTAAGCTTTCGAAGGAGTTTGTGTGTGGGTGCACATGTGTATGTGTGTGCGCACGCATGAGTGTGTGTGCGTGTAAAAGTGTGTGTGTGTGTGTGTGTGCGTTTGTATGAGTTGTTTGTGTGTGTGAGTATGTACATAAGGAAGCTTGCACAGAAGTTTGTGTGTGGGTGGGCGTGTGTATGTGTGTGCGCACCAATGAGGGTGTGCGTGTGTACAAGTGTGTTTGTGTGTGTGTATGTGTGTGTGAGTGCGCATATGAATGTGTTGTGTGTGTGAGTACGTACATAAGTAAGCTTGAGCAGGGCTTTGTGTGTGGCTGCGCGCATGTGTGTGTGTCTGCGCACACATAAGTGTGTGCATGTGTACAAGTGTGTATTTGTGTGTGTCACGAGGGAGGAAGATAGAGAGCATTGTATTTCCATTGATTTCCACCATATTTGCCTCAGGGATCAATGACGGGTAAAAGACAGTCAGCGTCTGACTGATCCAATTTGAGAGCAAAGAAAGTGAAAGGTAAAGAGAGAAGGAGGGAGGAAGAGAGGGTGATAAAGGTAGAGACAGAGAGAGAGGGAGAGAACAATAGAGAAGTGAAAACGTGTCATCAGAAATTTGGAAACTGAGAAGAGCAAAAAAAACTGCAAAAAAAGAAAATTGAACATTGAATTTATAAAGGATGAGCCATTGAAAACAAGACATCTGCAGAAAGGAATAAAGATTAAAATGAAAATGTTGAACGAGAGAGAGAGAACCTTTACAAGATTGCTTAAGAGTACGAGACAATGCTCGGCTTGATTTGAAATGTAATCCTCCTTCTGAGTTATCTCTAATATAGAAACTAAATTTCCTCTGCACTCTCTATTTTCTGAACATACATTACATTCAATCCTGTACTTTTATTCCTTTCCTGACTGCTTTCCAATCTTTTATTTTCCCTTCTCCTTCCCTCATCCTCCCTGTCCATTTGTTTATTTTCTTGATGTCATTGTTTCTTCTGATTTTGCCACCACCGCCATTCTAAACTCAACTGTCTATATCCACAGTCCACGGTCTCTCTCTCTCGCTCTCCCTCGCTTTCACTTGCTCTCTCTCTCTATCACTCTCCCTCACTCTCTCTCGCACTCTCTCTCGCTCTCTCGTTTTCTCTCGTTGTCTCCATCTCTGTCTCGCTTGCTATCTCGCTCTCTCTCACTCTCTCCCTCGATCTCTCCCCCTCGCTCTCTCTCTCTCACTCTCTCTGTCTCTATCTACGTCTGGCTGTCTCTCTCTCTCTCTGGCTCTCCCTCATGCTCTCTCTCTCTCTTGCTCTCTCTCTCGCTCGCCACCCTTATCAGACCTTAATCCAATTTGGATGAATGCATTTTTGGGGCTACGACTGTATTGGGAACTCCAGGGCCCTTGTGGACTCCTCCAAGGTGATTTTGAAGGGCTTTCCCCACGTCTCCAACAGGTAGACCCGGGGAACATTACAGTGTATCGCGCACAGCTACAGTGTTATTCTTAAAACTGTGCCGGAGGCCTTTTTTCTTATTATTGTAGCTATGGTAATTATTTTGGTTGTTCAATTTTGAGCAAATAAATGCATAAGCTTGGACACACTCACCCACCGACACACACACACACACACACCGATACACACACACACACACACACACACACACACACACACACACACTCAAGACACACAAGCGTCATAGCAATTGCATCTCAAAGGAACCAATATTATTACTTAATCATCCACACGCACACCCAGGCTCACACTCACACACACACACAGCAAAGTCACAGGATTAGGAGTGCAAAACATATCTACTGCCTTGGTACTGTCGGAATCGAGCCACTGCCTGTGGCTATTGGCCATTGTTCCTGGGGCATCACTTTACACCCAATGCTTTCGGTATGAAGTGTCCTTGTTGTTTAAGCAAAGGGAGAAATAAAATAAGTTGTAGGGAGAGAAAGCACACATAAGGGATATCACATGGGTGGTGCGCTCAGCAGAGCGAACCATTAGGTTACCCCTCACCACCCTGGAATATACATACAGCAAGAGGGTGAGGGCAAGAGCCAGGAAAATCAGGCAAGACGCCTCTCACCCAGATGCTGGCCTCTTCACCCTGCTGCAGTCAGGCAGACGCCTACGCTGCCTTAAAGCTCGGACGGAGCTTAACTCCGGTGGACTATAACTGGCACTCTTGCACTTTCTGCACCACTTTCTATGCACTTTTATATTTATATACCTTTTTTTTTTGTTAAATGACGTTTTGACTATGATGATGTTTTAATAGCATCACCTCATTAAGGGATGTCTGTTTTTAAATTATTATAACAGTTTCCAGTAATTTGTACAATGAATGATAGAGTGATGACCCTTTTTTAATTTCACTGTATGTAAAATGTTATTTTTGCAAACATGTGACCAATTAAACTTTCAACTTGAACTTGAACATGGGACTGAAAGTGTCAATTACATAAACAGTACACCAATCCAACATCGGATATCATCACACCCCACAATAGAACAGGCAATGCTAGTCCTTGCAGGACATTCATGTCATGCGACAATCAAGTATCAGCTGGCGGCCAACTCAGTCCAATCAAGCTCACATACACAGTGAGGCGGTCGATTTAAGACCTTCCACCTCACACATTCACTCACTCTCTGCTCAGTTCGGTGTGGTGAGACGGCTTCCCCACCACCTCCACCACCAGACTCCACCTGCTTTGGTTCTGCTCTTTGTTTTCTGTAACCTACACAATGGGTCGAGATATCTTATTGTAAAGTGCTCCCTGTTGTTAAATGTCAGTAGGCTGTATCCAGACTAAATATAGTGCCAGACTACAGTTTATCACCATTTCATGCATAAATGGCCTGTGACAGAAGTCAGGGTTTCTGACACAAAAGGCATGATGGGACAGGATAACGGCACAGCAAATCATTTGGTTTTGGTTTATAACCTTTAATCATGTGCAATTTGCTCGATTCACCTTTAATTAAATTACACTTGATTAATCCCTTTATTTAGTTTGGCTTCCCACGCCAATTTGATTACCTCTTAATAATACAAATCAACTTAAATCAGTGCTACTAACACACCTGTTGCTTTTTTTAAAACTACTTCTGTTTTAAAAACAACTTTGTTGCTAA
>NC_136950.1:14829127-14831627 GCF_949987615.1 Pollachius pollachius | reverse complement strand
CATGTATGTGTGAGCATAGAAGTTTGAGAGATGTGTGTTAGTATGTGTGTTTGTCCATGTATGACTTAGCATTTATTCCTGGGTTTGAATGTATGTGTTTGCGCTTGTGTGTGTGTGTTTGTGTATGTGTGTGGTGTATATGTGTGTGTATAAGGAATCTTGGATGGGGGGTGTGAGTTTGTGTGTCTGTGAATGTATGAGTTTGCATTTCTTCATAGGTTGTGTGCTCTTGTGTGAGTGTGTGTGTGTGTGTGTGTGTGTGTGTGTGTGTGTGTGTGTGCGTACAAAGCTGGAGGTGTCGATCTTCTTGCGGCGGGCCAGGTCGGTGATGTTGTCTCCATTGTAGTTGATGCTCTCCATGCAGCCTTTGAAGTTCTTCCTCCCTCCTCCCGACGGTTTCCCACTGTACGGCATTCCCCCGAAACTCAGCTGAGAAAGAGACATAGGGAGAGAGAGAGAGAGAGAGAGAGAGTGTGAGAGAGAGATCTTAAAAAATGTTTTTGTTTATCTCAATTTAGAATGTTAATGTATTTGTATTTGTTTCTTTTATTGTACACAGTATGAAACCCCTTACAATTTCTATGTGGAACATACAGGGAATACGTTCTTCCCTGTATGGACCAAAGTACAACTCAAAAGATTTCCTCGAGAATTCAATTGATTTAGATTTTTTGATTCTTTAAGAGACCTGGTGTAGAACCAATACCGATATTCACTGCCCCCCAAATTACACAGAAATATTCGTTCCCTCAGTGAAAAACCCAGGGATAAAAAGAGGGAGAGATTCAGGAGGAATTATAATTTGGCACAAATCAGAAATATCAAAACATACAACAATAATAAATTCGGACCACTCAACAATTTGGATAAAAATATCAAAAAATATAACCGGCACAGACAGAGATTTATTTCTATGTACGGTATATATTCCCCCCATCGACTCTCCCTACTACAGCGAGGAAACATTCCCCAACCTCCACACCCAGATCTGCAGATTTCAGGCCCAGGGAATTGTGCTTATCTGTGGTGACCTCAATGCCCGCACAGGCTGTCGTCCAGACTCAAACCCTGATAACGGTAACGTCCATATATTTGGCCAAAACTTTCCCAAAAACACCACTAACCTTCCTCACCATAACTCTGATCCCCAGACAAACAAGAATGGAAGAGAGCTGGTTCAGCTATGCCAAAGCCTCGGTCTGTTCATTGTTAACGGTAGGTTTAGAGGTGACTCCTTGGGAAGACCCACCTTCTGCTCACCTCTTGGCATTAGCACAGTGGATTATATGATAACAGATTTAGACCCTTTCTCTCTCAGTTCATTCATTGTCAAACCACTAACCCCTCTTTCTGATCACAGCCAAATTAATGTGTTCATTAAAAGGACAGAAACTAACACCTCACCATCACAGCCCAGTAATCTGAACATTCCCAGAACCTTCAGATGGGCCCCAAACAGTGAACAAGAGTTCCAGAAAGCAATCGGGCATCCACAAATTCAGACACTATTAGACAGCTTTCTGGACACCCCACATGCTCACAGTAAAGAAGGCATAGACCATGCAGTTGGAAAAATTAACCACATCTTTATGACTATAGCTCATAAATAACAATTGAAAAAAATCCAGCCACAAACCCCAAAAACAAAAAGAGAACAATTGGTTTGATAGAGAATGTCAAGAAAAAAGAAAATAACTTAGAAAATTATCCAATCAGAAACACAGAGACCCAAGCAATACAGACGTTCACCTTCTTTACTGTGACATGCTCAAACAATACAAACGTACACTCAAGATCAAAAAGGCTCAATACACACTCAAACAACTGACAATAATTGAGGAGTCCATAAACACAAACAAATTCTGGGAAAATTGGAAAAACCTAAACAAAACCAAACCCAACCAACCAGTTATACAATATGGAGACATTTGGATCAATCACTTCAAAAACGTATACAGCAACATCCCTATCAAATCAGATTCGGAGCAAACTCAAATTACAGAAAACTTAAACAAATTAGAATTGGCCATCAAAGACTCCCAGAACCCTTTTGATCTATTTATCACTGAAAAACAAGTGGAAGAAAAATTAAACAACCTTAAGCCCAAAAAATCAAGCGGAATTGACGGCATCCTAAACGAGATGTTGAAACACAGTATTAAAAAATCTGATTGGCTATTCTAAAATTATTCAACTTGATCCGTGTAGGTTACTTCCCAGACGTCTGAAATCGTGGTCTCATAACACCTATTTTTAAAAATGGAAATAAATCTGACCCTGATAATTACAGAGGCATTTGTGTGAACAGTAACCTGGGGAAGGTTTTCTGTAGCATTATTAATTCGAGACTCATAGACTTCCTTATGAACACAATGTCCTGAGCAAAAGTCAAATTGGATTCATACCAAATCACCGCACATCAGATCATATTTAAACCCTACACACCCTAGTAGACAAATAAATCAACCAAAACAAAACCAAAATATTTGCTTGTTTCATT
>NC_136950.1:14811627-14824127 GCF_949987615.1 Pollachius pollachius | reverse complement strand
GCCGCTGGACACGGAGGTGTGGCCAAGGATGGAGCCGTACTGGTTACTGCCTGCACGGGGGGGGGGGCGAGCAACACAGACTCTGTTATTTTACATTGAATCGGGTCATTGAAGAGAGTTTCAAGTGAAAGGGTTCTTGATGGGGGCCGCGTGTGGCTCTGGAGGTAAAGCCAGGTTGGCTGGTAAGCGGAAGGTTGCCAGTTCGATCCCCGGGTCAACCTAGCTGAGCGTCGAGGTGTCCCTGAGCGAGGCACCTAGCCCTGACTTCTCCCGACGTGCTGGCTGTTGCCCTGCATGGTCGACTACGCCGTCGGTGTGTGAATGTGTGAATGAATGTGTGAATCTTAGGCAGTGAAGTGCTTTGAGTGGCCACTGGTTAAACAAGCGCTATATAAATGCAGTTGATTACCATTTACCATGGTGGGTCTTGAGGAGAGGATGGGCATTGGTTTGTAGGTACGATCATTTGATTTTACGACAGAGCGCGTTTGGATACATCCAATAGAGCTTACACGCTGTGATGTCGCAGGGCAACGACCGCCAACGTTATTTGAGCAAAGGAGCATTGGAATGTTATGTCATTATGTTGGGTAAGAAATTGCCTTGGTCACAGGATTTTTACAGTGCTGCTACTCTCTTGAGTCTCCTCAATAGGGCAGCAAAGTATTGGCCAACAGAAAATCCCATGATGCACTCTGAGGTACAAGGCCTACTGAGATAAATAGCACTGTATATAAATGTGGACAGCCTCCATTACATTTTTCCTTACTGAAGCCCCTTATTCAGCTGTAGCAGCTGCATTTTTCTAAGTGCAAATGCATTCTTTAAGGGTTAACAAACACCTGACTTCCTGAAATAAGGGACCATACACAGTTTAAAATCTCAAATTGAACAATTATTGTCAACGGCTTATTTTGTGTCAGTATTCTGAATACGTGTGTGTTGTGTGTGTGTGTCTATGTCTGTGTATATACTTGTTGATGAGTGCGATTGTGTGTGTGTGTTTATACTTGGTGATATCTGTGTGTGTCTGTGTGTGTATGTGTGTTTGTGCGTGCTTGCATGTATGCACGTCTGTGTGTGTGTGTGTGTGTGTGTGTGTGTGTGTGTGTGTGGTGGTGGGTGGTAGGTGTAAATCTGTGCTGTTGTGTGCGTGCATGCAAGTGTGTGTGTATCCATGTGTGCAGGTTCGTCTGTATGTGTGTGTTTGTGTGTGGATCTGTCTCTGTTTGTGTCCGTGTATGTATCTGTGTGTGTGTGTGTGCGCGGGTGTATCTGTGTGTGTGTGGGTGTATCTGTGCATGTCTGTGTGCATGTGTGTATCTGTGTGTGTGTGTGTGTGTGCATGTGTGTATCGGTGTGTGCGTGTGTGTATCTGTGTGTATCTGTGAGTGCGTGTGTGTGTGTGTGCTTGTATCTGTGTGTGTGTGTGTGTGTCTGTGTGTGTGTGTGTGTCTGTGCATGTGTGTGTGTGTCTGTGCGTGTGTGTGTGTGTGTGTCTGTGTGTGTGTGTGTGTGTGTGTGTTTGTCTGTGTGTCTATCTGTCTGTGTGTGTGTGTGTGTGTGTGTGTGCGTGTGTGTGTGTGTGTGTGTCTGTGTGTGTGCGTGTATCTGTGTGTGTGTGGATGTGTGTGTGTGTGTGTGTGTGTGTGTGTGTGTGTGTGTGTGTGTGTGTGTGTGTGTGTGTGTGTGTGCTCGTACCCAGGTTGATCTGCAGCAGCAGCTGGGCCTTCTGCAGCTCCAGGGTGATGTAGTCGCCCTGCTGGCCCTCGCCATGCAGGATCACCCCCTCGCTCTCCGACGTCTTGAACTTCAGCGTGATCACGTCCTTGATGATCTTCACCTTCTTCACCTTCACACACACACACACACGCGCACGCACGCACGCACACGCGCGCACACACACACACACACACGCGCGCACGCACACACACGCACGCACGCACATACACACACACACACACACACACACAATCACACACACGTTTAAATGCTTTTATTTGGATCCAAATTTTACACAGAAGGGGACTAAGGTCCAAACATTTCAGGAAGAAGGATTGATAATGTAACAGGTTCCTCAAGCTTACATGCCTTTACCAGACCTACATGATAAGTGAAGATATTACACCGAACACTTCCATACAGACACACACACACACACACACACACACACACACACACACACGAGTACAGCAGCGTCCGCTCCAAACCGTGGACGAAGCGGCCTCCACTGCAGGCTACAGAGTGTTGTGACGGTTGTTGTGATTGGCTTCACCACTAAACGACTGCTTGCTAATGATCCCATGTCCTGTTTCCTCAGACATCCCAGCGATTAATTTGCAGCCTATTATCTTTTTTGTTTGACTGTGTTGATCCTCGGCTTGAGTTTTATTTGGATTAGGAATTTTGATCCGAACTGATAAATATTAGATTTTTATTCACATTACCCATTATCAAACCTTCCCCCTCAGTGTGATTTGTCCCGATGGGATCTGTGATCACAAAAGCCTTCATGCAAAACATTTTGGGAGCACTTTAGAATAAAATGACAAACAGGCTGGAGTAAAGCAGGAGTAAACTGTGGATTCTTAATGTATTACAAACGATTCATATGATAATTAGATACTATTAGAAACTATTCATAACAATGAGTAAATAATGGTAGTTAGAGAGTTAGAAAAGAAGAAAATTGTTTAGTATGAGCTTATCTAAATGGATATTTTTGCCTTTAATAGAGTTTCAAAGAATTATTGACCTGTAAATCCTCCAAAACACTTAAAAATATTAATATGAGCCATTTTCTCATTATGTTATTTAACGTTTAGAATTGATTATGAATTGTTTACCTAAGAATTTTCATTTAGGAACAATGCTTTATAAATCCTGATTCAATATGAAGTGTTATTTAATTGTAAGTAGTTGTAATTAACGCTGGAATTAAACCTAAAAACTTTTTTAATCATATTTGAGCTATGATATTTGCTGAACCTTACACGGTCTGTTTGCACTTTAAGGTTCTTTTAATAACTTTCGCACTTTTAATTGGTCTGCCGGTAACAACAACTAAATTTAACATCCTTTTAATACACTGATCCTAAACAATATAGCCACATCACGCCGGAAGGAGCTCATCTAACAATACGGCAGGGTTACAATTCACTACAACCTCTAATTAACTGTCTAGGTGAACCAACAGCAAGAACGTGTGACAAAAACAAATGCTTTTTCAAACCACTGCAATTAATCGTTCCGCATTTGACCAATATAACCAGCCATGGTGGAGGAAGTAGTAAAATTAAATTCAATAAAAAACAAAAATAAAGCAGTGATGTCTCCATCCGAAGTAAAATGTCCCTCTTTATGACCAGGCCAGGGAGATACGACCGGGAGAGAGAGAGAGATAGAGTTTTGGGCTTACAGATGACCTGGAAATATAAACCAGTCCAATATGGTGTTTTAGTGCCTGGTGCCTTGGCCGGTCCAATCCCAGGCTGCTCGCTATCCATAAGCAAAGCCCTGTTATTGAACATCTAAAACTCCCCCATCGAACTCTTTTTCAAAGCTTTCCATAGTGTCGTTTAAAGGGTGGCTTTTTTATTGGTGCGTGGCTGATAGGCTTTTGAAACATTATTAGGACATAAAATGTAACCTTTCCTTTTCAATTTTTGGTCTCCATTATTTTCTACTGAATTGCCCTCAATGTGTTTGAGGGAGAGAAAAGGCAATTAAACGCAAAACGGCTAAAATTAACCCACTCCAATTTTCAAACGTACTGGCTCCCATAGTAACACTTATTATTTGCACTTGACATTATTAAAGCAAGTTAAAGTTCAGATAATAGCTTTTTCCTACACATCTTCCAACAACGCAGAGTTAAAACTGACAGGACTCTGAAGAAGTGCTCCTCCACAATGAGACTAATTGCTTCTTTTCTTAAGCTTGCAGGAAGAATTAATTTGAAAATGACAGACAAGGTACCTTAAAGCGGTATGCAATGACTCCCTGTCCGTCAAAGTTGATCACGTCAGCCCCTGAAACACAGACAGAGGGACACACAATAAATGATGAGCATAGACATATATGTAATTATCTGTATCTAAAATGGATGTTTAAAGATTTGGAATAAATTAATGTTATCAAAGGAGTCTCCCAAATGACGGTTTCACACTGTGCCATTTAAAGGCTGGATATAAATGTTCATGTCTAAACATACCGAGCATGGACAGTGAGATGGATAAGATGTATTTCTTTCATTCAGTACTAATACTGGCAGAGAAAAACTGGAAAATAGATGGAGAGAGAGAGAGAGAGAGAAAGGTGGTGTATGGGAAGAGAGATAAAATACAGTGCTTCAGTTACTCCACAATCTAGGGATCACCAACCCCTAGTGTTCAAAGCGGCCAGTGTGTTTGTGAGCGTGTGTGTATATGCGTGTGTTTGCTTAGGTGTGTGTGTGTGTTTGTGCTTAGGTGTGTGTACATATGTTTGTGCTTAGGTGTGTGTGTGGGTAAAATACTGCACAGGAGAGGGTCGGATAAGAGAGCTGAGGACCAATCTGATTATTTTACACTGCAACCACCCCCGACGCACGCACACACACACGCACGCACGCACGCACGCACGCACGCACGCACGCACGCACGCACGCACACACACATCCAGAGACATGTTGGGGAGCAGAGGGTCAGGAAGAAAGAAGAGAAAGCCTTCATGCTGATTGTAGGACTCCGGTACAGTACTTTTCTCCAGGCGGTTGTCATTGCTCAAAGGCATACAGTATTTCTTGTACCGTTCCCAAAATGGTTCGCAACAACACAATCCCCTCCCCTACAAATATTGGGACCATAGATTTGACTAATGGAGAACAAGGGTTTTGGCCGGAGTCTTTGCTGTGTGCTTGTGTGTGTGCACACGCACACACACAAGCGCTCACACATTATTCCTTCCAGAATACTGATAGCTACTCACACATGGCAAGGCCTTTCAAGGTAAGGTTCCCCAGAGGGAAATAAATGCCATCATGTCCCAACTCTCTCCTACGTTCAGTGCTGCTCAAACGATCCCATGCCGGCCGTCACAATAGGTTGAACTTTCCAATATCTTTCAGTTCCCATCACCCTCCTTTGCCCATGCATGTTTGTCTTTTAACTTTAGTTGACTGGATGCTTTGTATGTTTGGACACTAGCGACCTCTCAGGTCAGAGATAGCCAATAGCAGCACCTTCAGAGAGTTTTGCGATGTTTGTGATGAGAGGGCCTTCGGACAAAACAAAAAGCTAAGACAGTTGATGTAGAGCAGACAAACAACCATTGAAAAACACTTTTAACACCATCAAAACCAAACAGAACAACCCAGCAACCACCTCCATTATGCTACCAGCCCAAGAAGCAACATGTAAGACCCTATCAGCCACCATAATGCTAAAGTAGTACTTTATATCACTCTACTGGACAATTTCAATATACCAGGCACCGAAAGCTTTCACAAAGCTGCACACCACAATTTCTTCTGAAAATGTACTTTTTCTATTTGATGTTTATCCTTCACTCTTTGCTTATTTTCTTTGACATTCTAAACTGTGTAGGAAGTTACATTTTTTTCCATTCTTATTTATCCATTAGACATTTTCTATATTTTACTTATTTTAGCTGTGGAACAGATAAAAAAGGTGAAAAAAACACAAAATCTTTAATCCCATTTTTTTGTATCACTGGCCACCCACTCGCCTGTGGTAAGTGGCAGGAGGGAATGAATCACACAGAGAAGGGGAGATGGATGGAGTGAGAGATTGAAGTTTGAAGGATACAATAATTAAGTCTGACAATAGACAGGCGACACAAAGCAACGAGATGGGTGCTGGAATGGCTGCATCAAGAGAGCGTATACTGTCGTGAGTGTGTGTGTATGTGTACGTCTGTGTGCGTGTGTGTGTGTGTGTGACGGTGTGGTTTGTGTGTATGTGAAGGAAGGTAGTCTTGTGTGTGTTTGGTATGGGGAGCATAATGGGGCAGAAAATGGTTGCACCTAGGGAGTAGAGCTGCCATGCACTGAACAGCATGCCATGTGCCAGTGTGTGTGCATACCTTAAAAACCTTTTTAGCTTTTGCATTTCAAAAAAGGAATGGCACAGCCATTTTCTGTTGTGTGCCTCAAAGTCTCATTTGGTAAACAACCCCAAAAAAATTAAAATGCATGTCCATCAGTAGAGATCTGGATCCGTAATTATACCTCCTCTAAACCGCGGCTTAGTAATCACAATAACCACCCGGGTAATTGCATTATGCAACAAATTTGTTGCAGTCACAGGTTGAATGAAGAGAGCTCAAACAGGTATGTGTGTGTGCCCGTGTTTGTGCCTGTGTGTGTCTGTGTGCGTGTGTGTGTGTGTCATCAGCCACAAATGAAAAAAATAAACGATACAAAACAAACACAAACGCCTGCCTCTTTCTGTTCTGTTTGTTATTTTGCGTAAAAAGTCTTTTTCCCAGCCAGTGTTCGTATTGTTGCTGTTTACTTTGTTAAAGATTGTGGAACAGTGCCATTGAGAGGCTGTGTCCACAAAAGGCAGGTATCAAATGCCTGATCCTTAATTTGAGTGTAAGGTTCACACTAAATCGTACACTCTCAAATGTGAGTTTGTAACCAATTTTTCATTGACACTGTTGTTCCTCAAGATATGTCTTAACTAAGCTTAACCTAATCTACTAGCTAGCGGTCAAAATAATGCCTCTTCACAGCGGTTCTAGTGCTAAAATGCATTTTGGGATGAGAGTCATAGGACAGGGAGGAAATGTGTTATCCCCATGGTTACAACCAGCACCAACTTTATGATACTACGCTAGTAACACCATTATGAATTAGCTTTATAATGGACGATGTTGGATATGAAATGCGCCACACACCCAGCTTGGTGTTATACTATAATAAATGTAACACCACACTATAGTATAAGTGTTAAAGAAAAATATTACTCTCTCAGACATGGCCATCAACATCAACCGCTTTCTCTAAATAACGTTCCTAATTTAGTAACAGTGACAAAAAAGTAATATCCTTCTATGTTGAAGATCCAATAAGAAACTTTACAAAGTAAAAAAATAATTTAAAACTATTTACGGTTCACTGGCTCTTTAAGAAAGTTTTCGTTAAATCTCCCTCACCGTTGATTCAACACATCAGCATTCATTTAACTTTTGTCTGGTGTTGTTACATGACTTGCTGCTGGAGTTGCCACCATATCTAATCCCTGTGTGGTTTGGTTATCAGCATGAGTACAGGATGTCTAGTCTTAAAAGAAACGAGAGCTAGAGCCACAACTTAGTTGATGATATAGTCTGACGCTGCTTATCAGCGCCGCAAGCCAAGAGTCAGGCAGCAACCACACTTAGGGGTATTGAAGTCAAATGTTGTGACTCTGATGTTGTGGCTACTCCTAGGAATCCAGTTGCTGTGTCCAATTTACTGAAGGGAGGCTGTGGTGAAGCTGTAAGGCAGGGAGGGAGGAGGTGACAGCTGCTTCGACAGCTGCAGTCTCAGGAAGTAAAAGTTGTGGGAGTCACCAGAGTCGGCTGATAGCCCAAGACAGAGAATGTTGTTTGTGTGTTTGTGTGTCGGTGAGCATGTGTGTCTGACGGAGACCCAAAGGAGGCGTCCGCAGAGACATCAATATTCAGTTTTTTCTCTTCTGACTGCAGAATAGCGTAAAGTAGAGCACTTGTGTTTTTGCTCATGTCCGTATTTCTTATTCATCCGTGGAATGTGTATGTTTGTGTAGCAGCAGTGCTTGACTACAAGTTAGTCTCACTTCTTGACAGCAGGCGTCTATGGTGCTCAGCGTGCTAAGGATGTTATCACCACATCTTCATCTAGGTCACTCTGACGAAAGGCTGCATTTTTAGGGAATTTTGGGGAATATCTTCGAACCCTGACCTTATCTGTACAAAGTTAGAGTGGTAGTTATGTCATACGAAATGGCAACGTTTTGCTTAAATTTCTATAATATATTTTCTTAAATTTCTGTTAATAGAAAAATTGGATAAGTCATCACCAGATAACTTCTTAGGTAAGGTGACAACTTTTGAATTATCAGCTGTCTATATTTTATCAGAGGCCCTTTATGATTCATAACCTGACAGGTATTTGCATGTGCACAGCGTAATTATACATATATTTATCTTGGTAGACACCGGTTGGCTGCTAGTTTGTTAGCTCGACTTCGCAAGCTGTGAAGGTATCTCCAGGGATAAATTGATTAAATAGCTACCTCTTTTGAATGGCCAACTCTATATTATATCAGAGGGCCTTTATGATGCAGATAAGGATCTTTATTTGTATGTGCACAGCGTAATTATATATATATTTTATCTTGGTAGACGACCGATTTTTTAGTCATTGCCTGCTCCTTAGTCAGCTCGATTTCGCCAGCTGTGAAGGTATAACTGCAACAGAAGTTAAGTTATGAATCTTTGACAACTTTTATTAAGTTAGTTATAGATTGTGGATTACAGGATCAATAAGGTTGATTAAATAAGGTTGCTACAGCTAGTAGAAATAAGGTTACTTTTGTTTAATTATACCCTTGTAAAGACTGAATACAAATTATTATATAACATATAACAAATATAAGCCATAATGACCTTTCAAATGTCATTACACAGACAGTAGTGTCATTTTGTTTTTCATAATGTAAGCTTCTATGCATCCCTTCCTCAACTTGGCAGCAATTTGGCCACGTGTGGGGAAACTTATAGACCTACAGGCTTTTCAAGGTCTTGTCTGATTATTTTCACTCTCCTGCAGGTGGTGGATGCTGCTGATGGTGGATGCTGCTGATGGTGGATGCTGCTGATGGTGGATGCTGCAGGTGGTGGATGCTGCTGATGGTGGATGCTAATGGCGGTGGCTGGTGGCTTGAGCTGGCTGGTGCCGGCAAACACTGCTGCTGCAGGTCGCTGCTGCTAGAGGCGATGGCTGCTTGAGCTGGCTGGTGGTGGCGAAGGATGGTGGTGTCGACTTCTGCAGCTAGTGGCGGCGGCTTGTGCTGCCGACGGCTGTTGGTGGTGGCGACTGCTGGTGGTGGTGGTGGCGGCGGTGACGGCTACTGGCTGCGATTGTTGTCCTTCCTTTCGACCTGATGCACTTTGCTATCCTTAACCTCAGCCTGATGTATGTGGGGTATTTTGTTTGTTTATTTATAACTTAAAATATTCCTCCCTGTTCCTCCACTTGTTCTTGTTTTTCAAGTTGGATACACACACACATTCTTGTTGTCTCATTCATTGTTTAATAAAAAAAATACTATGTCATTCATCCAAGCGTAATGATTTGTTATTCTTTAATATATTTGATACTTTGTGTATGGCTTAGTCTTAAAAGTATCATGGTTGTGTGGTCAGCTCCTGCCTCATCAGAAGAAGTTGCCTGGAAACTAAATGCTAAATGGATTGTTGCTACTCTGCTTTCTCAATCGCTCTCTGGCGACGGGTGTCGTCGGAGAGTGAATGGGAATTACAAGCAAATCAAGGGAATCCAAAAGTCCAGTTGCGCAAAAATGAACAACTTGAATCGTCTTTGATTTCAGAACAGATGCAGTCAGGTAGAAGTTAAGGTTAAGCCACTAAAGTCGGTAGCCTAGTGCTACCCATGCTAACAAGAACGGGAAGCTTTCCCTCAAACTTAAATCGTATCTAAGTAGCTTTCAGTTGTCACCCTACCACTCCAAATGTAAAACTGACATTTACAAATATGCAACAATATTCAGGAAAGTACTTGGGTATGTGTTTTTTTAATTTAGATTTACCATTCAATATTACAATCGCTGCTGTCAGTCCCATATAAGAACATGGCAGCGCGGCGTGTTTGGAACTAAACAGGCTTACATGAACCACGTGACCAGCCCACCGGAGAGATCACAAAGTGTCGCAACTCTTCTCTCTCTGTGGCTCTGGGCCGGTTGTGCCGGTTGCAAATACTCTGGACGCATAAAGAGTTGGGGAGATGCCACAAAAAAATTAATCTGGATGAAGAAAATTCACTTCAGCAGTAAATCATACTTTTAAATAAACCTCAACAAAGTAAACATGTGATAGTCCAGACAGAGTGTCAGTCAAAAACACAGAAATTATAAAACATTTGTGAGGCTGTAAATGAAGACAGCACTGGGGACACAGTAACTCTAACTTAAAGAAAATTGTTGCAAAACCTGCATTGCATTCCACGGTGAAAGCATCTGAGAGCAGTAGCTTATGTAAGCCATGCAGAAGGCGAAGAACCGCTATGTCCTCCGAGGGTTTTTATGGACTTAATTGGGATCAATGGACCAATAGTATTTCTTAAGCCCAAAAATGTATAAAAAATAAATGATTAAAGATCTGATTTTTTCCAAATTCGTTTCTTTCTTTAGCATTCCTCAGTTATGGAATCATTGAGCAGTGCAACAACAGGAAGGCGCTGTTTATCATTGTCAACTTCCTGACAATCTGCCTACACTGGGTGTGAAAAAGACAGCTTGAGAGATGTCATAAAGTGATATGGGCTAATTATCATACATTTTTCATAACATAGAAGACGTCTACTTGTTGATTGGAGCGATGACATAATGTTTATATTTATCTCTCCTCCTACTACCCTTTCTTCTCATACATTCCTTTATCTGCCTCTACCTCTCTTTCTGTCTGTCTGTCTGTCTCTGTGTGTCTGTGTGTGTCTCTCTCGTTCTTCTATTATTCTCTCGCCCTCTCTCTCTCTCTCTCTCTCTCTCTCTCTCTCTCTCTCTCTCTCTCTCTCTCTCTCTCTCTCTCTCTCTCTCTCTCTCTCTCTCTCTCTCTCGTTCACCCCTTTGGCACAACAAATCAAGAACTGTTTTAAAGGAGGTGTTTGGGGCATGGTCGTGAGTGTGTGTGTGTGTGTGTGTGTGTTGGGGGGGGGGTTGGAGAGAAATACGAGGGGCCGTGTGCTGAGTGAACGGGGGGAGATAGGAGCGCTGACAGCATAATCATGACAAACTACTGTGCGCCCTCAAAACATTTTTGACAGACAATTTGGAGACGAAGTGGGAAGACTGCAAGTATTCGTGTGTGTGTGTTTGAGAAAGAGGAAGACACAATGGACACAATCGTATACACTCATGCCAAACCGTCACACACACACACACACAGACACACTTTTTCCTCAATGAAAAATGTAGCGTGTTTGTGTTGCCTGATTGTTTTGTATTGGTTTGTGGACATCTGCATTGAGGTGTCCATGTGACTTTGAAAAAAGTGCTTGTTCTTCACTTCACGTCCACACATTGTGTGTTGTGCATGATGTGTTTTGCGCCACACATATAGAGGCTTCTCCTAGAATGATCTCTGTCTTGAAGAGTTGCACAATTCAAGCCTGCGCCATTGCTGCTCCTAGCTCCAAAGGAGCCCTGTTGATGGCACTATTTTCATCAGCACTGGTATTTTACAGGAAAGCACCATCTTCAGGTGTGTGTTATGGACTGTGACTTAATGTCACTTGAAGGTGCCTTGTAATCAGTGGAGCAGACAGATTCTAGGTTTTTGAGTATGAGATTGGAGATGTTGAGGAGGAGAGCGAGGGAGACCCATCTATCTCTCAAGGTTTGGATTGTACTCACACACAGTGTGTGTGTGTGTGTGTGTGTGTGTGTGTGTGTGTGTGTGTGTGTGTGTGTAGGGGTGTGTGTGTGTGTGTGTGTGCATTGGCGTGTATCTGTATGTGTAAGTGTTCTCGTTAAGGATATGAATTATCCACCTGTATTCTTGAATGAATGAAAATATAAGCCATGCAGTCCTTGAATATGACTTTCCCTCAGTAACAATTTATAGATGTATTCATCAAAACCAAAACGATGGAAAGAACACACAAACCTGACCTATGGGTGTGTGTTGCACTGAAAAGATTCAATAGATGCTGGAACACTGTATTTCTCTCCAAGCTCCATACATTTGTGAGTGTTCTCTCTTGAAAATTTCTATAGTAGGTCTTCTATACAAATGTCTAAGATGTATTGGACAATGTAGATGTATCATGTCTTTTCTATTAATATATGGTCTGTGTATATAGTATAATGATTGTACATTTGGATTATTTTAGACACAGTCAAGTAAGTGTTTACTTGGTGTCTGATATGTGTGTGTGTGTGTGTGTGTGTGTGTGTGTGTGTGACTGTGTGACTGTGTGTGTGTGTATGCCTGTGTATGTGTGTGAGTGTGTGGATGTGCGGCTGCACCACACATCCAGTTATAGGTCTTTTTCTCAACAGTTTGTTGTTTTTTTGCTTCACACACTGAAATTCAATATACTACAGACTTGAACATGAGAGGTGCGTGAAAGTGTTTGTTTGTGTGTGTGTGTGTGTGTCTGTGTATGTGTGTGTGTGTGTGTGTGTCTGTGTGTGAGAGTGTGTGTATGTGTGTGTGTGTGTGTGTGTGTGTGACAAACATGAGTGCACGAACACCACGGGACATGCTCAGAGAAAGGCACATAAAAA
>NC_136950.1:14789127-14809127 GCF_949987615.1 Pollachius pollachius | reverse complement strand
ATACAAGGGGTCTAAGTCCTCTCCTCTCCTCTCTCTATTCCTCTCCTGTACCGAAGGATGTAATCAACCAACGGCTCGACACTTGAAACTGCCCCCAGCTAAAACATGCTTTATTTAAACTTTCCAACAGCCTATAAGGTAGATAAAATAGTGAGACAAACACACAAACAAACACACACACACACACACACACACACACACACACAAACACACACAAAATAGCTTGCTGCCACAGACTGTTGAGGAAATCCATTAGCGTGCGAGCAGGTAAGTAGGTAACCGAGAGCAAACCAGTGGACGGCCATATGCTGGCCCCGATAAGGGCCAGCTCCGGCAGAGCAGCGGAGGGAGAAAGAGAGAAACAGAGAGAGGGAGAGAGAGTCAGAGTGAGAGAGAGAGAGCAAGAGAGAGAGAGAGTCAGAGAGAGAGAGAGAGGGACCCAGGCAATGAAAGAGAGAAAGAGATGAGAGAAAGTTAGATGAGAGAGAGAGAGGAAGCAGAAGAGTTGAAAGGGGAGGGGAGACCTGAGAGTTCTGGCAGGGAGCTCTTGAGCAACCAGAGTATGTTCCTCTCAGGATATTCTATCTGCAGAGGAGAAGATGGTCATGAGTTCAATCTGAAGCTCACTGTTGTTGTGATGAGAGAAGGAGAGGAAGAGAGAGAGAGAGAGAGAGAGAGACAGACAGGGAGACAGAGAGACAGCGAGAGAGAAGAACCACAGTACACACAGTTTTATTCATTGTTTTTTTTCATGTGACATTTTTTAAAATATTTACTCAATGCATTTATTTAATGTGGCCCACTGCACACCTTTACACTCTGCAGTGTCTTTACAAGGGCTCCCTCGAGAAGACAAACACACACAAGTCAAATGTCTTGGTGCCGCTTGGTTACTGTCGCGCTACTGATTTCTATCGGGTAATAATTCCCACTTTAAGTGGTCGTGGGTTAATCGTCTTGTTCATGGACCACGCGGCAATGATTTATTGGAAAGGGATAACATACCGCTCGCAAACTTGGTTGCAGGTTTTCCCTAAAACAGGTGAGCTACAGGTTTATCAACAGGCTCAATCCAGCTTTTCTATTTCAATAGCCACTTCTATTCCCCGTTCACCCACTTTGCCTCGAAAGACTGGGTCCAGAATGGCCGCACTATTGCCTTGGTTACGCAGGAAGCATAGATTATGTCAATGTGTAGCTTTCTAGGCAAACAGAGAACCCCTTGACATTTTTCTATGAAGTGAATCAGTCTCAGGCCATTTATACCAGCAGAGTCACATTATAGTAAGAAGTAACTCGAGACCTTTTATTCCATTCGACCGTCAGTAATTCAACAAAGGGAAATGTATGTGATTAGCACAATGCAAAAATCCCCCCCAGTGCTTCCTATTGCATATTATTGCGCAAGAATGAGGGAAAGGGTGAGATGGTTAGCGAGGTAGGGGGGGAGGGGGGGGTTAACTCACTTGCTAGTATCAAGTACCGGCAGCAACAAATTCATTGGCTAAATCAAAGACAGCAGCATGCACGTACACACAGACACGCACACCCACGGCAGAACATTTCCTCTTCTCTCTTTGTCCGTCAAGCAACGTCCTCTACCTGTCCGCGTCAAAGCACAAAGGAAACAGAGAGGGAGGACGAGAAGGAAACGTGGACCCCCCCCCCCCCCCCCTTGAGAAGAGCCCTATCCATCCCCCGCCCCACACCCCTTTTCCTCCCTACTCTTGTCGCCACCAGCCACCTCTATTCTTTCGACAAAAAAAAGATTGTTAATTCTTCTTCGTCTGGTCCTTCCTGCTCCATTGTGTCCGTAGAACGCCTTTCTCCCGCACTTATCTCGGTTCAGCTCACTGAACACAGCGGCTCAATTTTTATGAATTTTCGCAGGGAAGTGTCACCGTGCAGGAAGAACGAGGACGAGGGATTGGAGGAGGAGGTGTGTGTGTGTGTGTGTGTGTGTGTGTGTGTGTGTGTGTGTGTGTGTGTGTGTGTGTGTGTGTGTGTGTAGGTGTGTGGGGTTGGGCTGGGAGGCGGAAAAGGGGAGGGCAGGAGGCTAGAGAGGATGATGATGATGATGATGATGATGATGATGATGATGATGTTGTTGACGAGGAGGAGTAGAACGGTGGATTGCCGAGCGGCTCGGAAAGTGGTCGGAGCGCTGGGCCGTTAAATTTCCTTCTCCCCGCAAAGCCGGTACATTAACCGACCACCGAGTCAGTAATTGTATGTGTGCGTGTCTGTCAGTGTGCGAGTGAGAAATGTTTAGCAACTTAAGAGCTTAGCTATGTTGAAGTGTTTGGTTAATCAAAACATTGCGAGGCAATTTGTGCCAGCGATGGGACACGAGTTGGCAAAAGCGATATAAGAACTTATTTAAGTGTGCTGGCTCTTCTTGAGAGAAAAGGTACAGAAGGAGAGATACAGAGTTATGCACACCCAATTATTAAGTCTTACAAAGTCTTAAAACTAATCACACTATACATATATATATATATACACACATCTATATAGATATATAGATATAGATGTATAATGAATGACTTTGGGATGGTCAAATTAACTTCATTTTGAAAAGTCATTTTGCAGATTTTTAAACATGTTACAAAACTAGTGCTCCGTCCTCCAATCTGTAACCTTGACAACGTGCTGCTCCGCCTTGGATAGTGTATCTCTATTGAGTTTGTGTGTGTGTGTGGGGGGGGGGACTGAATTCCAAAAGAGCCAGCCTTGCCAGAGGTCAGACAGAAAATAAAGCAGAGGTTGCTGGCAGCAGTCAGGATGGAGATGGAGGGACTGGTGGTGGTGGCACCGCTGGCCTACAGTCAGAGGAGCTCAGGGCTCTGTGGAGCCACTGTCATTCAAAGACAACAAGCCAATCACTCCATCACAGCTGCACAGCACACACTGGCTAGGGCCTCATACGCATGCACGCACATAGGGACACACACACACACAGTTTTGTTGCATGCCATTTCTGCCAGAAGTTTTACGCATAAGTTTACATACATGTTTAGTACACACAGAAAATAACATAGTAGAATGAAGATTTAAATGTGGCAAACTCTGCTAACATGACACACACGCCCACCCCCACCACACACACACACACACACACACACACACGCACACACACGCACACAAACATTCCCCCCACCCACATACAAACATCCTCTTTTCTTCGAAGCTATTCATTGAATTGCCAGGATGCTCATGTCGGGTGTTACTCCTGTGCGCATGGTTGCGTGTGTTTTTTGCGTGTGACTGTGCACACTGTGCAATGCAAGGATGTGTGGCTTGCCCATCTGTTTCCGCAGGAATTCTTTGTATGGTCTTGTGTGCATGCGTATTTGTGTGCGTGTAAGTGTGTGTGTCTATGTGCGTGTGTGTGTGGTTTGACAGCAACAGACAGGCCTTTCAAGAGCACAGATCTCCAGATACCAAAGGCACTAAGCAACAAGCAGAAAGCTATTTTCTGGGGTTTTCTTGAAGATCTTTTGTCAGTTCTGGCTAGAGTCAAAGCTATTGTGTTTATTCTTCTTCGTGTGTGTGTGTCTGTGTCTGTGTGTGTGTGTGTGTGTGTGTGTGTGTGTGTGTGTGTGTGTGTGTGTGTGTGTGTGTGTGTGTGTGTAAGGGTGATTGTGTGTCTATGTCAGTGATTTTGTGGTTGAATGAGTGTATGCGTGTGTACGTGTGTCTGGGTCAGCGATGTTGTGGTTGAATGTGTGTGTGTGTGTGTGTGTGTGTGCGTGTGTGTGTAAGGGTGTTCGTGTGTCTGTGTCAGTGATGTTGTGGTTGAATGAGTGTGTGTCTGTGTGTGTGTATAGGTCAATGTCAGTGATGTGCTGGTTTAATGAATTAATCTGTGTGTGTGTGTGTGTGTGTGTGTGTGTGTGTGTGTGTGTGTGTGTGTGTGTGTGTGTGTGTGTCTCTTTGTGTGAATGGTAACGTGTTTGTGAGTATTTGGCATGTGTGCATGTGCGCTTGTCTTTTTTTTTTCTGGGGGTTTTCATGGTAGCGAGGGAAATCAATCTGGCCCGGTCTGCTTCTTTGTTTTGGGCACACCAAGTGTGCCCAAGAATACATAGAGAGACAAAGGAGGGATTTGTGTTTTTCTATGGACCCTGTAGATGACTGTTGCCGTGCATGCATGTCATTCCAGTCTGTATTCCTCCTTGTTTAGCATGAGAGAAACCAGCTTTCGAGGTGGTTGCAATATTATCGAGTATAGATTTCTTGAATTTGACTTCTGAGGAATTTCCCCTGTGCTCCATCGAAATTTAAAGTAAGACAGCCTAACACTTTGACATCATTTCAAAACGTCTAACGGTGATGTACAACCCCCCACAGGGCCTATTTTCTGATATGTGTAATATTGTACTCTATAACACTGGTCTTCTCAATGCCGTGGAACGCTCCGTTCACTTGCATGGGCTCTTCACAACTTCCGGCAGTGAATTATATTTGATAATTCACCGTTGCTAAGTATAATTGACCGCTTTCAAGGAAAACAAAGGACTTTTTGCCTCTAATGACATCTTTGGTATCACTCCGGAAGTAGCCCGGTAACTTCGTTACCGTCAACCCCAGCGTCTTCAGTTTGCTAAGCAACGTCAACGTCTTTGGCGGACTATTTCTCTGCTGATCAATACTACGAATGCTGGTAACAAATAAATTGTAAAAAGACACACCATGTGAAGTTATTTTTTCATTTTGGCAAGTAGCCGTGAAATAAGCGGGATAATTTATACAACGTCGCCAGTCATTATCAAAAATAAGCCCCTTCAGGGCGAAGCAAGACACCTCCGCTGCGCGTCGATGTCCTGTTCGCCCTGTCTGGGCTTATTTTCCCGATAATGACCGGCGTTCTATACATTATCCCTTACTTATTATGACTTGCAATTTATCACTGGCTGTCGCGTCAGGCGAACACACATTCTGGCACAGGCTATTTCCCTATGTTACCCAGAATTACTTTCTCTACCTCCTCTCAACATCAGGAGGCGTCATTCTGTCAATTGGACGTTGATATATTTAATAAATAAATCAAATGTATTAAAAGGCTATGTATAACAGGCTTATTATATTTGAGAAAGGTACAAATATACAGTATATTTCTATTTCTATAGTTTTTCAGTGCTCGATTTCGATTTTTTTTTATTCCCTTTCTGGGAAGATTATTAACGCATATTTAGATAAAAAAGATTTTACTAAGCAAAGACGAAAAAAAACATTATTTCATGGTGTTTCACCTTTAGCTGATATTCATAAGAGAGAGCGAAACAATGCTGGGCTAGTGTTTTTACTTCAACACCAAAACGTGTGTCACTTCTTGCTTCTTCACGTCCCTTGCGATGAATGACATTCCCCGTGACTGCCCCCCCAAGTGTGAGAGATACACTTTTGTCAAGGAGCGACAGAAATAAAGATATGGCGGTTGGAGTTAGGGGTGAGAGGGAGGCAGAAAGAGAATCGGTTTTAAGTGTTCACCACTTAGGCTGACGACATTTGGCACCCTCTCTCTTCCTTAAACTCACTAGGATCGCTGCTGAAGGGGAGAAATCAGTATCCCCTACTAGAAACACACACATGCACGCACACACACACAAACACACATGGCTGCCCAATCGACAAGGCACCTGATCAAGGGTGAACACAACACAACACGCAGCTCCCCATGTAGCTGTAAATGTGTAATTTGTTTATTTGGGGCTTGTTACGCTCCTTAAGTCATTAAGACTTACAGGATTGTGTGCGTCAAGCCTTTTTACCCCATGTTTGTTCACAGGCCAACACAGCACACGAGCAAGCAACGACCACGAGCCTGAACAGAGCGACACAAAGCTTGTCGTGTGAACGGAGCCGGCCAAAAAGGCTTCCCAGTTTGAGAGGCGCTTTAATCTGCAAAGTCACACCTAAGATGGCACCCCTCTGACCTTTTTATTGCCTGGTCATAGAGGTAATAGAGTTTTTTTGTGTGTCCGACTGAAAGGCGGCCAAGTGATGTGTCATTAATGGGGACCATTCATCCAGAGTTGCCATCCGGACTGATTTTCTTGACTTTTCCACCGGTTATCTGAATAGAATTAATGTAACTTGGTTCCTGGAAAACCCTAACGTCCGGTCATCAGAGGATTTGGGTGGGCGTGTTCGTTCCAGCAAAATGTCTGTTGAATATCCTGTCAAGTCCAATTTTACCCAATGAAATATTTTCTAGCATAGAATCTATCATTCCAAACTCCCCCAGAAAGGAGTAGGGTGTTTTGTTTAAATATGTTTTTGCACTGATATGGTAATGTACAGAAGTAATATCTCTATTCGAATATATTCATTATGTATACGGGTTCATTGACTGACAACCAGGATTTTTACAGGTATAAGTCAACTTTGATATAATTGGTAATGACACACATACAACCTATTAGGGCCCTGTTAGGTTCATTCTGAACAACAAAAGCTAAGATAGCTGAGATAGCTTAGCAGATCTTTGTACGTGTTTGCTTGGTGCAAAGGAGCAACACTTGACCGTAATCCTAACGTAATGTGTATGCCTCATAAAAAAACACCATCCAACTTTTGATTACATTTCATTCATTCCATGTCTCATAGATTGTTCAAATCAGCAAATAGATTTGACTTGTTTCTTTTGTCTTCCAAGAATTTTGAATCTTTTCCTTTTCTTGGAAACCTGTAGACAATCCGAAGGTCATTTCAGAGAAAATTCCGGGTACTTCAGCCGTCTTCCCTCTCTGCTGAGATCTCACGCACTATCAAACACTAGAAGGAAATTTAACAGCAGTGTCATTAAAATTCCACGGTAGCCATTTTTGCTGTGCCACAAAACACTTTCTCTTTCTAGCGGGAGCTGGGAAAGTGGCCTGTATATTTAAATTCCGTGTCCTTCTTTCTCATTATTCCTATCAGTGACTTTCAATTTCCATGCCCCTCTTATCTGTAATGGAGTCAGCTGACATTAACAAACAACCACGTTGGAGTGTTTTCAAGTCACACCGCACCCCTGCACAGATTTGAAGGTAAAATTGTGAATTTAGATCAATTTACAAGCAACGAAGAGAAGTGTAAAAAAATCTAAGTGAAAACTGAAGGTACATCTATGATCACTAGGGATCAGGGCGATATTGGAATATAATGAAATGCATTTTCTAACCGAATTGGGGAAGCTCAGCCAGGGAACATTATTCTAGGTGTTGGAGGTAAGAGTTCTTTCCTTAACCATTTTGGGATTTGGGAGTTCGACAAAGGCAAGCGTGTCTTGAGAGAGAATATAATATAATATGATCAAATGTTCATTCCCATGGAAGTAAATAAGTAACATATACTCACTGTATCCAAGCATTATAAAATGAATGCCTGCATTTCTTGTGCTAATTTAAAGATAGTCAGAACGAATCCCAATGAAGCATCTTTCATTTTGATATATACATGGCATATATAAGCAGTCTTTATTTTCACTTTCATAATCAAATATCCCGGGCTTCACATTCTAGAACACATATGGGGTCTTCTCTGGATGGTATCTTTCTAAAGTTGGTGGCTCATGCACAGCCCTACATTATTTACCTTTCTTCAGGGGTCAAAGAACATGATTGGCTATACCAACATTTCATCACCGCAGAGGAAGCTAACAATGGGGATCTGTAGCTTGTTTCAAACAGTGAGAGAGCGAGAGAGAGAGAGAGAGAGAGAGAGAGAGAGAGAGAGAGAGAGAGAGAGAGAGAGCATGAGAGAGGGGGGAGAGGACTTAGAGCGATATGTAAAGCCAGTATTCCTCAACAGGGAAATGTCAACGGTGTTAATGTGAACACACGCATAGATCACTGCAGGTAAAGGAAAAGAAAATAAGAAATGTAAAGCTATCTTTGCTCTGCTTTGATTAATGCGCAGTAGATAAAAGCGGTGAGCGCAGTGTGCACGTAACCTCACAGGTCAGAAGGACAATGGGAGCACAGCTCTGTCACATATGCACACACGTGTTCAGAAATGTCAACCTCAGAGGGAAATGAAATGGAATTGAAAGAGAGAGAGAGAGAGAGAGAGAGAGAGAGAGAAAGAGAGAGAGAGAGAGAGAGAGAGAGAGAGAGAGAGAGAGAGAGAGAGAATTTGCATTTCTTAACAAAGAGGACGGCACAACAGTCCCTCCCACATTTATTGAAAGCGAATATCCAACTTTCCCAACCCAACCATGTCTCCGGGATTCAATGGAGCCGGGGCCTGCTCCACGAGCAGAAGCCCATTTGATCTGGAACAACCAGTCTGGGGAAGCGTCAAGGCTTTGCGCATGAATCCCCACTGTAAATAGCTGGCAGGCATTTTGCTGTACTCTTTTCTCTCTTTGACGGCAGTGTCCTTGACGTAGCTTTTGGATCAGTCACAGTGGATGGGGGGGGGGACTCAACACAATATTGGCGTGCGCTACCGGCGGTGGCCACAGGGCACTCTTTTGAGGAACGGAACGAAGAAAAGAGCACAGATAAGAAGGGGAGAGAGCGCAGACACACATCACAGAGCATGGAGGAGAGGCATTAGCTTAGCATTCAGGCTGTGTCAAAATGGTATTAGCGGTGGCTTTGCACCACTTGTCTCCATGTATAAATATGCAGAAGAAAGCGGTCACGGGTGGAGACGGGGAATGAGTTAAGCCGCGGAGGGATTAAGCAGGAGGAATATGTGAACCAGAAGAAGATCCCTTCTCTCTGATTTGACTGGGGAGTTGGTTCGGGTGGGGTTGTATGTTTTTGCTGGTGGCGGAAGACACGCAAAGATGTGATGACACACATTAACAACATTGTTGTCTGATGTTATTTGATTTTGACTGTTGTTTTTGAATGTTGTGCTGTTATACCGTCCCTGGCTGAGATGGTTGACGAGGGGATGAGCATGTTTTATGATTTTTGTTAAGGAAAAACATTACTGTAAGGATTGCATTCAGCAGACACCCACACTACTTTTGGCCATCCTTGGCTCTGCTCCCTATGCAGACAAAATGCAAACAAACAATAACATCAGCCATTTTCACTGTAGGCGTTGACCCAAAGGTGGCGCTATCACGGCGTACTGCATACCACCTGTCCATTTCTTTGTTTTGTTCTTCTGTAGTATTTCTGGTTTGGAGAATTGTATTTAAATGAGTCATTTTTGACTAGTGTAAAAACAGACTAGCACAGACAAAGCGACAAACAACGAAACACTACACCGAAGGACAAAACATTACTGCCTTCGAGGGAATTGGGAATTGAACAGGCACTGAAAGAAAGAATATTTTTATAATGCAGGGAAATATAGATGGGAAAAATTGCTGACGTTTGATAGGCTGCCTCATCATATACTCTCCTTATGTTCACTGCCTGTGAACTAACTGACCGTGAAATGCTGCAAGTAAATATGCCCAAGAGATTACTTAAAGTAGCAATCTATCGACAAAATAAAAGTCCACTTTTCCTGCCTTTGAATCTCTCTCCATCTCTCCATCTCTCCATCTCCCCATCTCTCTCCCCCCTATTTCTTTTCTCTCTTTCTCTCCCTTGGACGGCCATTCAGATTTAGATGCCTCTTGGGACTTACTGTTCATATGTTAATTAATTGTTGATTAAGTCATACGTACCCATTAGACACCCACAGAAAGATACAGTCATACACACATGCACGCCCACACACACATTACTGACCCTCGAACAGTTACACAGTTACAAATACTCACACACACAAAACAGCCTACGCATCCACAGACAGATACAAACAAACACACCTACACACCTAGTCACATTATTGCCCCTCAGACAGTTACACATACATTCTCACAAACAAGAGCATACACTCCCCCCCCCCCCCCCCCCCCCCCCCCCCAAACACACACACACACACACACACACACACACACACACACAGGGCAGCTGTCCCTGTGAGTGACAGTGTGGCCCACATTCCCTTCCTGATCTTTATTTCTGTGTCCCATCGTTCACTCACTGTAATACTCTGGCATGCTCCACAGGCTCGGAGCTCTGTTCACATGACGCTGTGTCTGTGTCAACGGGCATCGTGATCACATCTCTCACACACACACACACACACTTAAATTACACACACAAACATACACAAACACACTAACAGATACACATACACACACACACTTTCTCTCTAGTCCTTGTAACCTATACCAAGCTGAGCCAGTCTAGTCCTGACAGCAGTTCCATGAGGGTCACTCTGGAGAGTGTGTGTGTGTGTGTGTGTGTGTGTGTGTGTGTGTGTGTGTGTGTGTTCCCTGCTTTTTTTCTCTTTTTCCTTCATACACCTCTGATAACAAAATCCCAGGAATTGCCAGTCTGTGGAGCCATACATCCTGATATTTACTAGATTCCTAATAAATAAGTTATGCTCACTGCTTCATGAATAACTCATAAAACCAACACTGCCACATTGATAATATATCAATGGACGTTATTTACATGGAAATGCGAGGGTCATGCGTCAAGTTACATTCAGTTCAAAGAAAAGAGGCGGAAATCACAAATAAGTCATGAGTCCAATTAATAAAAAAAAAAAAAACGTTTTGCGTCAATGAAATTTCCGAAGCCTTCTCTGTATTCGCCCCAAACACAGACCAACCAAACTAGTCAACCAACGTCCTCTCCTGCTAACATGCACTCAGGCTGGGATAATTCCACGCTTACCTGAAAGAACTGTAAGCACTGAGCTTCCAAATGACTCCAAAAAGTCATTCCCTAACACAACTAATGCACACACACGCACACACACGTACGAGCACACAAGTTTGCACACCCACACATAAACACAAACATACTGACAACTACGTGTCCGGACACACACACACGCACGCACACACACAAGTACCCACAAACAAACACACATGCGTACATACACACACAAACACACATGCATATGCAGGTGCGCAATCACACACCCACACACATGTAATTACAAACCAAAATATATTTAATTATTTCCAAATTCTTATGGTTCCCTGCCGTTCTCTTGACAAAACAACACAACAGAGTGCGGGGAAATCGTTCTCAAATTGCATAGAGTCTGGACCGCCTGATACCGCTGGCTGATTGGCTGGGGATTTACCCCACCTGTTTTCTCAGCTCTAAACCAGACTAATTAAATAGACAGCCAGCTCTAGAGGGCTAAACTACTGAGAAAGAAGAAAAATATGTAAATAAACATCCTAATAACTCGCATATACAAAGAGCGGAATGAAGGAATGTTTTTTTTTTTGTTACAGTGTTCTGGTGTGTTCTGGTGTGTTCTGGTGTGTTCTGGTGTGTGTGCGTGTGTGTGTGTGTGTGTCTGTGTGTGTCTTTTAGAGAGAAAGAGAGGGAGAGATAGAGAAGGGAGTGAGAGATAGAGACAGAGAGAGAGAGAGAGAGAGAGAGAGAGAGAGAGGGAGCGAGAGAGAGAGGCAGAAAGAGAGAGAGAGAGAGAGAGAGAGAGAGAGAGACGGAGGGAGGCAGAGAGAGAGAGAGAGAGAGAGAGAGAGAGAGAGAGAGAGAGAGAGAGAGAGAGAGAGCGAAGACAGACTAGCGGTGCATAACGCCAGGTGCATGATTTATCCATGCACGCTCCGCAGGCTGTAGAACTAAATTAGTCCTCACCATCGAGACGCGCGCGCTTCACCATTCATTTACCTGACGAAGCCACATTCCAGCAGCCCCGCACTCCTGGGGTGCACACGCACACACATACACACACACACACGCACACAAACCACGATACCACAATACACACACGGGCGTGCACACAACCACACACACACAAGGACATTTGAATACACACAAACACTCACACGGGCACATACACGACCCCGCACACATATGGCCACATCCACACACGCGCACACACTCACCCAACACCACTACCCACACACACACACACACACACTGCTAGTCGACAACCACTCATCCATGCCCTGGTGAATGTGCAAATGCACCTGTGAGCGCCCACAAACACCTGTTTCAGCATCATTAGCTTCAATTTGTACAGTGGCTCGCAACACCGGGACTCAAATCAAACTCATATCAATTCTGTACTGGGGGGGAAGAGAGGGTCCACGTCCCAGAGGAATGGCCCCTCTTTCTGACCCGCTGACCCCCTTCTGATGAGGACGAACCCAGAGGGAAAGCGCCGGCGTTGTCGGACACTAAAATAGCGGAGGAGCCACATGTAGAACAGTGCTGAAACCGGACACTTCCCTCAGCTAGGTCACGTCCCGTTAATCAGTGCACCTGCAGAAGCTCTCGGCCATAGAGCCGGTGCGTGCGTGAGTGCGTGCGTGCGTGCGTGCGTGAGTGCGTGCGTGCGTGCGGGTGTCTGTGTGTATGGGGTGTGTGTGTGTGCGTGTGTGTATTTGTGTTTGTGTGTGTCAACGAGAGTAGTCTTAAACAAGCACCATAGATCAGATCATATCTGCTCCGTTCGGGTGGGAACATTCCCTCCTTCCGTACTTTTATAACACAGTCGCCTGATCCAAAATACTAGTCTAGTCAAGGTCCCCCCTGTTCCACAGCACTAGTGTCTACTCGATGGTTTACTCGAAGAAGACAAAATAAAACTGACCCACGGTTTACATTGGGTAGGCATCAACACTCCTGTACCCATATGTATTCATAAGGTTTTGATTCAGCCTGTCCCATTAGCTCCCACATAAACTCACCCTCACTGTGTTTATGTACCAGAGAGACCCCTGTAATGTGTGTGATGTCCACCGGCCGTGGAGCCACGGAGGAGCTGGTGGCGGCGCAGGCTTGTATCCGTGAGTCATCGGGTCGGCGCGCCACTCGACCAATGCGTTGCGCGACATCTCAGAAACTCATTAGGTGTGCATTCACGTTCGCGAATGCTGTCCGGAGGGTCTGACAAGCCATCGAAGACGGCCATGCTCCATGAAAACCCCCAATCATACTCCAAGCCCTGATAGAACGGGCTGGGTCCCATACCCTGTATCTGTTATTATTAAGTCTTTTGCGTGGCACCTCCATTTGGCTCTTTTTATGTATTTTAATGATGTTCTTTCAACGTTTTTCCATGTTGCTTCTTCCGTTGTAAAGCACTAGGAAAGGCATTGGGTTTGAATGGCAGAACATAAACAAACTTGCCGAGCCTGGCAATCAGTCTCGCGGTGAAAGAGTTAAGTCCTGGTCTAAATGACAGCTGGTCATTGGTGCAGAGCGATTACCATCTCCATGGATACCGGTAGATCAGGTCAGTCAGATGGTGTCTCTTTTATTCTCTCCCCAGGGTTCACATGGTGGAACTCATCTTGTGGGGAGATGGGGGGTGGGGGGGCAGGCATGATTGAAGGGGCTGAAAAAGGGATTGATAGAGGAGCTGCGTGTGTGTGTGTGTGTGTGTGTGTGTGTGTGTGTGTGTGTGTGTGTGTGTGTGTGTGTGTGCATGCACTTGTGCATATGTGGTTGTGTGGTTGTGTTGTAGTGTGTGGTTGTGTGTGCGTGTTTGTGTCTGTGTGCGTGTTTGTGTGTGTGGTTGTGTATGTGTGTGTGTGTGTGTTTGTGTGTGCTTGTGTGGTCGTGCATGTGTGTGCAAGTGTTTGCCCTCGTGTGCGAGTTGTTGTGTGGTTTTGTGGTTGTGTGTGTATGCATGTATGTGCGAAAACAATCAGCCCCTGTGCCACTAGAAGCCACTTTTCCCTTTTGATCAATATAACGGGTTAGCTTTGATGTGATAATTACACTCACACATTCACACGGATGAAGGAAAAGACCAGAATTAATGCCTGCTGACACGCACACACACACACATGCGTGCACACCAGACATGCACACACAATCAATGCACATAGTTGCAAACGCACATATACACTCTCTCTCACACACACACACACACACACACACACAGACACACACACACACTTCACATTCATGCAATATGTGCATGCTTATGGTGCATGTGTGTGTGTGACTCAAACTTTTCCATTAGCATTTTTTCTGTGTGTATGTGTGTGTGTATGTGAGCGTGCACGTTTATTAATGCATTGCACTTGGATATTATAAATAAGCAATGCTCTCCTGCAGCTCTTAAACTCTGCGCTAATCCATTCAGAAGAAGAAGAACAAGCCTGTTATTTCTCCCAGGAGCAGAGAGAGAGGGAGAGAGGGTGAATGAGAGATGACAGAGAGAAGGTCTCACTGAGAGGATATACATTTTCTATGATAATTCTCCCGATCCTGTGGTAGGACCAGAGAGAGAGAGAGAGAGAGAGAGAGAGAGAGAGAGAGAGAGAGAGACGGAGCGAGAGCAGGCGAGAGTGTGAGAGAGAGAGAGAGAGAGAGAGAGAGAGAGAGAGAGAGAGAGAGAGAGAGAGAGAGAGAGAGAGAGAGAGAGAGAGAGATTCACCTTGTGGGGTATTTTGCCCCCTGTTGAATCGGGTGTTTATGGGCGCGACGCCCCATGTTAAAAATATTGGCGCCAGTATTCTGTTTACCTAAGCAATATTTGTTGGAGTTACACTGACACTGAATTATAATCGAATAAAGTGCCATACATCAGGGGAGTGTGCGCCCCCACCCCCTTGAGATTTATGTGTTTTGGAATATTTATACAAAGTATTAGAAGCCATGAATCAGGTCTAACGGCGGAGGCGAACCGCTGCTGAATAAATAAGAAGCCGCCACATAATTATTACGCCACACATAAAACAACAGTGTCATTTAATTTGGAGTGTAAAAGATCTGTGTTAGTTGCAGCTAATCGTTTGCGGTAGAAAAAAGGACGTGCACACACATGCACACACACACACACAAGTCGACACACACACAATGCTAATGATATGTATTGATGATATTCATAGAACACTCTCTTTCACACACACACACACACACACACACACACACACACACACACACACACACACACACACACACACACACACACACAAACAAACAAACACACGCACACAGCTGTGTAACCCTCCGACTGTTCTTTGCTCTACTTGTTGTTGTTTCTCTCACTCGAAAGAACTGCTTGAAGGTTACATTTCTTTTGACGAAAAACTTGGTGATTTGAATCTTTTTGAACTTGAATGATGAATGAGCGAATTAACACTGGATCAGTGTGGCTAGTTTAAAACAGGAGGCCTATCAGCATCCTGTATACCACGTAGCAACAGTGAAAGAGGCACAGATGATAACAGCCATTGGCTAATGAGTGTGTGTTGGTTCTATGCCCTCATTAAGTGCTTGCTAATGGTGATGGCGAGGACTTGCGTGTTGTAAAATAACAGGTATTGATACAGGTGATGCGGTGAGTTTCGCAAAACGTTGAAGAGCCGAAAGCAAACATGCTTCATCGACGTACATGCTTCATCGACGTATAAGAGAAGCCAACTAAATACATTTCAGTACAGTTCAGTGCTGTTTCTACAAAGAAGTGTTTTGTCAAACCTGAGGTGGCCATTTGTGAATTAATATGTCTACCAATATGTGTTTAGTCACTCTGGGTAGATGCCTCCCACATACGCAAAAGCTCCAAAATGCTCTACAAACTCCCAGCCACTCATACTTTAATGATTCAAAACAATATAATCATTAGCTGTTTAAAATGATAGTGTTTTAATTCTATTTTCTTTTTTATCATTTCACAGTAGCGTTTCTGTCTGGCTCATTTGGTATGGAAATGGCTCATTTATACCCACCCACAAAATACCTCAACAACAAACAACACATCTAGAAAATCAACCATGAGGCTCAGCTTAAAGTAAACAGTCTGGTACAGTCTGGTGATACAACTGACGTAATTAACAAGCAACATGGAGACAGAAACAAGCCTAATAAAAGACAGATACGCAAAATACACGCTAAACAACGCCAAAGCAGACAGTCTAGACCAATTTTAATCAAATAAAGTTCTTGGTCTCTTCTACTAATTTGTTACTCACACACACACACACCTTACACACAAACACTAATGAATACACACATACACACACACACTCTCATGAACACACACACACACACACGTACACACCCATGAATACACAAACACACACACACGCACACACACACACACACCTCTCACACACACACGCACACCTCTCACACACACGCACACACACACACACACACACCTCTCACACACACGCACACACACACACACACACACACACACACACCTCTCACACACACACGCACACCCACACACACACACACACCTCTCACACACACACACACACACACACACACACACACACACACACACACACACACACACACACACACACACACACACACACGCAGTAGGTAAGCGTTCCCGGACTCACCCAGATGTTGCCATCCTGGTGGTAGGGTTTCCAGTTCCTCCCTGTGTCGCTGTAGAGGAGCCGGTAGCGCGTCGTCCAGTCAGAGCTGCTGTAGCGGCCCTGCGTGGCGATGGCGCTCACCTGCTTCCTGGAGCCCAGGTCCACCTGCAGCCACTGGTAGTGGTCGCTGTCAAGGGGAGACCACCCGCCGGCCCCTGGAGCCACATGGGATAACACACAAGTAAAGAGTGAGAGCTAGGGTAAAGACGGCGCTCGCTGCAGTTCACTCCTGGCGTGATGAAGTGTTACGGCGGCTCGATAAAGACACCCCCCGCCCGGCCAGTAAAATGGAACAAGGAGGTAGTTAACATGGATGGCGGTCGTCGCCATACAAACGGGCTCTAGAGCGGGTGCTTTAGGGGTATTCTTTGGAATGTATGTAACGATCGAGTTTCGCTTTGAGTTTAAATAGATAGTCTGAGAGGAGTTTTATAAGTTTGTGTGTGTGTGTGTGTGTGTGTGTGTGTGTGTGTGTGTATGTGCGTGCGTGCGTGCATGCGTGCGTGCGTGCGTGGGCGCGTGTGGCCGTGTGCATGCGAACGGGGAGGTCAAGGCAGCCTCTGCCATCCAACGTCGCTAGCCTTCATAATGCTGACTGCTCTTAAAAGGTATAGATCGCCATCCGTCCTGCGTTAATATTCCATCTCTGAACGTCACCATCTGGCAGAACACGTCTCAGCTGCCAGTCTAAGCAAGGCTATGTTAAGACTTTGGCTTGGTACGCAACGCGCACCTTACTTACACTTCCATCTTCTAAAATACAGGTTACCCTTCGGTCAGCCTTGTATTAAATATGACCCACTGTCAAGAGTGAGGTCCGGTCCGTGCCTCTACAGCTACAGCATTAGCATGTGTGATATTTCACGGATACGCTGACATTTTAGCATGTTAGCTATATTTGATATATTCTATATATTTGTGACATTTGATCAAATGCTAGGAAGTCTATTGTTAGCCCTGTGCGTCATGTGAGCTCTGCTAGGCTTAGAATGACCCTGTGCATTCTTTATTGTTTCTTTTTTTGTCTAGTTGTCGAGATGTAGGCCCACTCACAACGGTTGTCATTGACATCTCTATTTTTTAGGACGCTTTAAAATAGAAAAAAAAGTATTCAATTATGCAAAAAGTAAAACCCACGCAGCAGACGTTGACATAGGCGTCAAGAAAACCGACGTATTTTTCGTGGGCATATCAAAACAGATATAATGTGAACACTTTCACAATATCTTTTGGCTTAATACGAAAGTAACATAGTGCTATCTCTGGTTCCCGTCAGCTTAGGTGAATAAAAAGGGTATTTCCTGCTGTCAAAACATTAGCTTGTTATCGCAAACAATTTAATCAAGTTGCAATATGGATGAAATAACAAGAGAGATACGTCAAAACAGCAACAACCGCATGCTCATCAGTAAGACACATTCAACCTTATCTCACTATGATGACCGCGATACGAACGATGGATATGAACATTCAAAAGCAGAAACATTGCTTGAATCCTCTCAGAAGTGGGCTTTAAACAGTGTCGACTCAAAGAACAGACGTCGGGCTGTTTTGGTGTTTGAAGTTCATGTTTTGTGTGGCATCGAGTGTGGCATTGTCATGAAATACGAGATTAATCAATTTGTGAAACTATCGGTTGTGACGCGACATCCCATCTTCAAATCCCATTAAGTTCAACGTAATAAACCACGGATGGGCAGTTTGAAATGGCCTTTCGGATTTAATAACCCTATAGAAGCATCTAGACATGCATCTGAATATCATGAGGAATCCCTCGTCCCGAGTCATGTCACGATGAATAATACATATTTCCTCATCGCCCCGCCATAAATAGCGCTCTTTCTTCCTCTCTTCGCTTGGGAGTCCTCCAACTCTTCCACGCTTCCATCCATGTTGATCCGCGTCTGGGTCTGCGATAGATTAATAATGAATACATGTTCATAATAATGAGAACACCGCCACATCTCCTCTGACCAGTGTTCCATGGATGGTGCCTTGGCCCCAAGATCAGTGCGGGGAGCCAGACGGACAAGACGTAGTCAGGGTGGTGCGTCGGTGGAGGAGGAGGGCGGATGGGATGCCAGGGCTTTGATACACATGATGAGACGATGAGATTAAAGAAAGAAGTGTGCATGACCCAGCCTTTGAACGGGCTACGATGTATGATGTGTATGATGTATGATGCACCCCAGGTCGAGCCATATGAAAGAACTTCGATGGGGTTGGTGGGGGGGGGGGGCGGATATATGCAACTGACGCATAGTATACTATGGCTGTTTCCCAATGTGAAGGAAGCATGCTCAACGGCTGCCTTTTAAAGGTCGCTACGTCATAGAACGCCGACATGCACATCCAATGTTGAGAACACCTGGAAATACGCGCCCTTTTCGCGTCCTTTATTTTTGAGAATTCCGAGATTTTTCAAGGATGCATCGATGAATCCTCAGCGAGCCAAAATATCCACAATCCTTTGTGTTCACATGCTGCGCAGAGTATTTAAAAAATGTTTATGGAAAGCGATACACATTGCTTTACACAGGTGAAGTTATTTGAACGTTTTCAGAAATATTTTGTGCTGTATTGCTTTTTATAGATTAACCATGTCAATGAAAAAAATTACGTTTTTGCAATGTAATGATAGTAGGTGGTTTTAAAACAAACTACTGTCGCCGATAACAATTTCAACAATTGAAATATTGAAATATTTAACACTGGAGCAATATTAAAAAGCGGAAGTGGAAGCGCTTCCACACTAGCGATGCCTGACTATCCCCCCCCCCTCCCCCCAGACACCCGTGGGTCTCTTGGATGTTTTTGTCCCTGTTCATTTTTCACTGTCTGCCTGTAACTACCTCAAATGACGGTTTAACATTTTGTCGCATGAAACAATCATTTTCAAATGAATCACACCTTTGGAGCTAAACTTTGGAACAGGTGGCTGCGTACCTATGACAGAAGAAAAGACCCAGAGGGAAGAAGCTGAGAGACAAACTGAGAGCGAGGAATCAAAGACGGCGGGGGGAAAAAAAGAACCCACTACCCCACCCTGGATCCACCTCTGCTGCCCACCCCCCCCCCCCCCCCAAACAACGATCCCATATCTTATCCAATTACAGAGCCATTACACTCCAGCCCCAACCCTGACAGATAACCTGGCCCCTATCACTGGAAATGTCAATACCTCAAAAACCAGATGCTGAAAAACTCACCCTCTGGGCTTGGATTTATGTGTGTGTAGCGTGTGCGTGTGTGTGTGTGCGTGTGTGTGTTAGAGAGGGTGTGAGTGATGGGGACAGGGGGGCCCGACTCTATCTGTAGGACAGACACTGGTTTGATGGAGATAAGTAAACAGGCTGAGGAATAAACGAAAAAGGATGAAGGAATAAATAAATAGAAAATAAGTAGAAACCCAAGGAGAGAACAGCCAGAAGTATGGACCCTCTGTCAAAGGGCCCACCTGCTAAGGTTTGGGGGGCCCTCTGTGTGTGTGTGAGTATTGTGTGTAGTTTTTGTATCTGTATGTGTCATGCACCTATGGTTGTGGAAGTGGCTGCTGTATCCCTGTGGTTGTGCGTGTGTGTGTGTGTGTGTGTGTGTGTGTGTGTGTGTGTGTGTGTGTGTGTGTGTGTGTGTGTGTGTGTGTGTG
>NC_136950.1:14760395-14788927 GCF_949987615.1 Pollachius pollachius | reverse complement strand
AGCCACAAGATATCTAACAAGGCCAGGGAGACTCTCAACTTGTTTGCTGTGTCAGCTGGCATCCAGGCAGCGGCTCCACGGAAGCAAGACTGGAGTAGGAAGACCTTGGCATTGGACTTTGGCCGAGTCCGGAGTCATTGAATTATGTGAGCAAATGTCACTTTTGGCGAATCTTGTCTGGTAACGACGGTGGCTTAACAGACAAGCGGGGAGGGCTCAGGCGTCTGTCTTGGCTTGAAACTCTTGAGCCTGCGTTCAGGGCGGTGTCAGGGAGGGCATTCTCAATGACTCAGATAATGGGTCAGAGTGTATAAGGGTGTCCAGAGTCGTAAACATTTAAAGCAGTAGGGATACATTTTATGGGGGACCTTCGTTGACATTGAACCTCTAAGCATTGCCAACGGTAATTACAAAGTGCTGTTATTCCAAACGACACAAGGATTACTTCTTTCACTTTTTCTTTCTCTACTAATGTTCATGAGGCATTTCCTATAGCTGGCCAACACTTATAGCATAGTGGAGCTCATTTACATTTTATGACTACAATTAACAACTTACGTTTTACGTCCATCCCCCCACGCCTTTGAGGCCAGTGTACTCGGTGTCTGAGCGGATGCTAGTCAGAAGACCGTAATGGAGTTCGTGATAAAACCTACAGACTACAGGTGTGTTTTGCACCTGGTTTCATTCAACATCTCCCCGGGAGGACCGAGTTTTCGAGGATGGATCGACAAGGACACCAAAAACCAGATGCTCCTGCGACAAAAAATACAGCTTCAATAAACATTAACGGTTCCCTCTCCCTGTCAAAATCTAAAACCCTAAAAGCTGCAAGGTTGATATGAACACAGGGGTTTGACTTTGACTTGACCCAGAAGAATAGAGGTGCGATAATGACAAGGATGTGCTTCGGGAGCACAGCCGGAGCGCGCACCGTTGTGCCGCTTTACATAACTCTTTGGGCTTCTGGAAAGAGCAGACATTACGCGACCGCTGTGCAAAAGTGTCGCAAAAATGGAGAGGCAACGCATGTTGAACGAGAGAGATGAGTGAATAACCAGCCATTGAAACCCCAGGGTACCCGGCCTGTGCCATTTCCCTCCACTTCCACTGTAATACCCCGGTGACAAATCAAAAAGCCACCCCCATTTAACTTTCCATGAAGCACCCGGGGCCAGGGGAGGGGGGGGGGGGTAGTGTCCAGGGACAGTGGGTTTATCTATTATTTATCCGCTGTAATTAAAGGCCTGCTTGGGATGAGTGATTTGCTGTGTCGCAAGGTAATCCACAGGGTGGAGGGGGGCTGGCTCATCGCGCTGGCCTGCAGTGTGAGGCGGCGGTGGTGGTGTAGATGGTGGTGGGGGGTTGAAAGATGATAAGGAGCTGGAGGTGGGGGGCGGGGGGCGTTGATCGATGAAGGAGGAGGCGGCAGAGTGGGTGCTTTTCCGACGGAGCGGGTTCTGGATAATGCGGTGAACTCCCCTGAGGAAGGCGCTCCGTCTCCAGAACCGTCACTTTTGGGGTAACTTTTGGTCGCTGCTGTTGGTGCACTCGATAAGCAGATAAACGGAGGTGTGTGATCGTGTTGGCTTGTGCAGGGCCAATAGAGAGCAAGTCGCGCGGCAGTACGGAGTGGCGCAGCATGGGAGTGAAGTGGTGGTAAGCCCTTTGTGCAGATATGATGAAGGGGTGGCGGGGTAGAGGGTTGTGTGTGCACGGCGAAGACCTTCAAGGCTGTCAAGTAAGCTGTACCCGTTCCCAGAGAAAATGACAACAACATGGTACCATGATTCATATCAGGATCTGGAGAAAACAAAGTGATACTGATACACACACACACACACACACACACACACACACACACACAAAGATCTCATAGCATTTTTCCGAGGCACGACGTCGGAGGGGGACCTCCGGGAGAGGGAGATGCGAGGAGTCAGAGTTCAATTGTATTTTGACGGACAGATGGCGGGAGGCAGACACTTGGGTCATGGAATAAGAGTGATTATTAAACCGAGCACTTCCACCACAATTTTATAATCCATCCCATTCTCTGCCACGCACGAATCTCAGGAAACAATGAAGGTTCGACAATGGAAGGATTTTGAATTTGTTTATTTGTGTGGGTGCGTGCGTGCCACGTCGCTATTGCATAATGCACCTGCAATGCCGTGTGCGCTTGTTGGTATGTGTTAAGAATGGTTTGCTTGCCAGATGCTAATTGGTGGATGGGCGCACTTGGTGGATGGGTGCGCTTGACACTCGCCCCTCAGAAAACAGCTGTGCATGTCAGAGAAATAGAGCGAGACAGAGACACCAAGAGAGAGAGTGGTATAAAGAGGAGTGAGAGAGAGAGAGAGAGAGAGAGAGAGAGAGAGAGAGAGAGAGAGATAGCGAGAGAGAGAGAAGAGACCCAGAGGTAGAGAAAGAGAGAGAGAGAGAGAGAAAACAGCAGGAGAAAGACAGGGAGAAGGAAATCAGTGTGAAATACAGCAGTCTCTTCTCGTCCAATTTTCCATCGCCTTCCCCTCATCCATTCACTCCCCCCCACCTCCTCCCAATTCTCTCAGTGGCGCCTTGCCTGGCGGGATGGCTGTCGGGCCTGTCCAGGGGATGCCAACACCAATCCGTTTGGCCCACCTGATTCATTGAGCTCTCACCTAGGACTGATCTTTTTCAGCACCGCGTGGAGCAGAACCCACTGCCTTTGACTGATATCACTGGCATGACGGTGGGTGTGTGTGACGTGTGTGTGTGACGTGCGTTGCTTTTCTTTATGTTAGTGTGTCTTTATGTGTGCGCCTTTTTGTGTGTTTTTCTTTAAATGTTAGTGTGTGTGTGTGTGTGTGTGTGTGTGTGTGTGTGTGTGTGTGTGTTTCACTATGAGCGTGATGGTGTTTCTTTATGCGTGTGTGTGTTTACATTGTGTGTGGGTGTTTCATTATGTGTGAGCATTGTGTGCGTGTCTCCAGTGTATTTAATGTGTGGTAAAAACGGCTACATTATAACCTTCATAACCTACTCAGCCGACACAGCTGACTCCCACCCAGCTCCGCTCTCCTTGACCACCCTCTTCAAAAGGCCGGGAGGAGGACTTGGTAGTCTGACCTGAGTGAGGGAAATACGAGGAATAATATCGCTTTTTGACCCGGAAAGACCTGGAAAGATTAGCTGAGTACTGTGGATTAGGTATGTGGTGCAGTGTGTCTGTGTGTCTGTGTGTGTATGTGTGCGTGAATGTGTGTGTGTGTGTGTGTGTGTCTTTGTCTGTGTGTGTGTGTGTGTGTGTGCGTGAGTGTGTGTGTGAGTGTGTATGTGTGTGGTTGTCAGTGCAAGCCGGTTTTTCTTCCGTCTAAATATTTGGCCTCCGATGAGCCCAATAGACTCCCTGTTGTGATCGTAAGTGCTCTGTATAATGGCCCCCTGCAGTGACTTGCACTTACACACGTCTGTATGAATCTATGATGGCAACTTCATAAATTCAGCTCATTACAGTGTTGTTTTTTTTTGCAAGTGTCAAATTAAATATCCACATATCTTAGCGAACAGATGGAATGAATTACAACTGTATGATCCCGTTTCTTTTTGCCATAGCTGTATTTATTTTATGCAATTTGTTTATTTTTAAAGTGAGGTCTATTACCGGCAAGCAGTGTGGTCCACAGCTCCTAATTACAAACATGTTTTTAGTGATAATAAAGTTTACAATACACCTTACAATTTTTCCATTTTTTCATTGTCTTTTTAGAATTTATTTGTTACCAGCATTCGTAGTGTTGATCAGCAGAGAAATAGTCTGCCAAAGACGTTGACGTCGCTTAGAAACCGAGTATGCTGGAGTTGATAAGTTACCGGACTGCTTGCAGAGTGATATGAAAGACGGCAAAAAATCCACTTTCCTTGACAGCGGTCAATTATGCTTAGCAACAGTGAATTATCAATTAGCCGTGTAATAAATATATATATATATTGTTCATGTGTCGTCCTTTTGAAAAGATTCACGTAAACCCTTTGAAATATCTATTTTTAAATGGTGAAGGCCAAATCCCCCTTTAAAAATCCTAACAAATATTTTCTTTGATATATGTCATTTTGCTGCATAACTCTGAACCAGAAGTAACACCAGTGAGTTGAACATAATTGTTATATTTTCCTTTACTTAGATTTTCTTTTCTCATTTTTTATTGATAATTCGACCTTGCCTTTAGTGCTGGCTGACCGTCGCCACAGGGTAAACGCTCTTGGTACTTTCAACCAATGTAAGCACTGCATATGGATTCCAAATTATGTCACCATAGCAAAAGCGATGCTGTGGAATCAGGGTCAATGGAGGAGCAATGGACCGAACTCTAAACACTGAGGTGGATAGTGCCCGTCATCTAATGTTAAGAAAATGATGAAAGCGTTTATAAGGGCTTGGGCCCATTTGCTACCAATCCAGATTAATTGTTGACATTGACTATGTTTGAAGGGCGATAAGCCATGTTTTTTGTTTTACCAAACCCACCTGGAGGTGTAGGTATTGTGGCAGGCCAGTGGGTGTGGGGTTTCCACTCCACCAAGTTAAACAGGTAAACCGACACAACACACAAAGCAGTTCGAAGGGGTGATTTATTTACAGGGTAAATAACTTCACCAGGGTGGGGAAAAGGGTGATCCAAAGTCCGTAGTCTGTAATCTGTGTCCAGGGGTCGTCACCAGGAGGGTCCTCAAACAAGCGGTCAGTACACAGCTAATCAATAAACTTCAAGGTCTCTCTCTCTAGGCCGCACCGAGCTTCCAGGCAAGATCCTGCCTGCTGCTTGCTAGCCCTAGCTCCCGCTCTAGCTCCGGCTTGTGCTGGCCTGCTCTTTCTTTTTACAGCCAGCACTCCATCTTAATGGCCTTCAGGCACTGCCTCGTTGATTGGAGGAAGTCCATGTATGGCTTGGGGGTGGAGCCAGCAGGTTGCCAGACCTACCACTCCCCTCACTCCTCCCTGGCTTCTGCCACAGTATGTTCCAAAATTCTCTAGTCGGCTAACTATTGACATAAACTCTATTTCAAATAAGTGTTTTGCAGCACCCATAGCTGGATCTTTCTTTTGTCCAACACAAGTAAATGCATAAGAAGAGCCCTGGCTGGCTTTCTCCAACAGTGCCCACAAACAAACAAATCCACAAGTTTAGATTCTGTGTTAGCACGCCACAGGGCATGCCCACAGATGTGGACACTGAGAGCCACACATCTTGAATTTTGAGCGAAGATAGTGACTGTGTGTTAGGCCACCAACTGAACGCTGTATTCAGAATTCAGCACTTCCCTTGTTTCACAATGACTGACTCAGACACTGCCGGGTTTAATGAAACGGGAGCGTTTGGACCCGATCCGCCGTACTTGTGTGAACTCGAGTACTCTGCAGGGGCAATTGAAATCAGCACAGAGTGGGACCGATTCAGGAGGCATACAGATGCGACACAAATCGATCCGCCGGGACAGTCAACAAAAATAAAGCTTTATCTATAATATTGAAACGTTGCTCTGTACTAAGAATGCAGATTTAGAACACTGCCTAAAACACAGCCACCTCCATAGCTCAGAATTCTAATGTGTGCCCCTCAGTCTCCAAGTTTGTGCAGTGGCGTATAAACACAGAATCGAAACTTGGGGATTTGTTCTTTGGCACTAATGGAGAAAAGCTAGCCAGGGCAGTTTGGTTGCACTTATGGGCAAAACATAGATACCACTATGGTAGCTGTTAAACACTTTAATATAATGGAATAGAATAGCATGGAAAAGAATGTCCATGGCTCGTCAACTGACTGATTCGGAACGCATGTACACCATGACTGGGGTTGAGTTGATCAAAGCATAGAAACAGACAATGTTAACACTTAACCTGGGGTCTTAACAAACCAGCCAAATCCTTTAAGTTCTTTTAAATATGGGTTTTATGTATGTTTTCAAACCTTAAAGGCAGTTGGTGTGAGTGTGCTACCATGCCTTCCTAAACCAGGTATAGCCAGGTATAAAAGGTCCGAACCCTATTCACTCTCATACACAGAGAATGAAGTAGAGTTAATCTATACCTGTATATACCCTTGATGACATGGATTTCAATTTGGCATTGTCTTAGGGGCCAATCTCTGTATGCGGTGCACAGCTCTTTCTAAAGCATGTTAATAAGCTTGAACAAGTTTAAGGACAAGGGTAGCGTCAATTGATCTATTTTTTCTTATTTCCGAATGAAACAATCAAAAGCTGAAAGTTTGTTTTCATGCTCACACGAATTGCCTATCTATCGACCAACCAATGTTTTTCTTGTTGAGGAAAAACAAACAAATCATTTTCTATGATCAGTGTCTGATTCTCAAGATAAAGCCCTACATTTGGATTTGGAATAACATTCTGCAGATGTGTATACGTATGGGATTTGGACATTACTTTTCAAACTGTTTGTTAATACAAAATTGCTGTATTCTTGAAATAAACATAAACATCCCTCTCTCTCTCTCTCTCACACACACACACACACACACACACACACACACACACACACACACACACACACACACATAGTTACATATTGCATTGTACTGCATGGGGTCCCATGTGTGAAATTGTCTCTGGTTTACCATGAACTGGAAGATCAAATGATACAATTTAAATATATCCATTTATCACTCTCTTCTACTTCTCCTCTTTCTTTCAGCGTGTGCGTATGTGCTTGTGAATGTGACGGAATGTGTGTATTTATTTTACCCTTATGTGTGAGCAAACAACTATGTCTATGTGAAGTATTTGTGCTTGTATGCATATGTTTTTTTGGGCCTGCTTGATTGCATATGAGTTTGTATGTATGCATATTCCCCCATTCACAAATGGTACTACTAAAAGTCTCTTGCTATGTCATACTACTGTATTGGAAAACAACCAAGATCCAATTTAGTCAATTGTACAGGGAAGATAGTGGCCATATAATCCCTTTTAAACAAAACAACGCCATTCTGTCTTCCCCCTTCTGCAAATGTCAGCAATATTAAAACAATGTGCTGATAAACTGCCCAGCCGTAGCAACAAGACTCAGCGGTGTCCAATTCCCCCTACTTTAGAGCACTGCTTTAGAGCCACTGTGTGCTTCCAACATGATTAGCAACCCAAAATGTTGCCGCCTTTATCCTCTCCACAGATACTTCTGGCCCCTTTGTAGCATTAGGCTCTGCCCCCGCTGAGATCCAATATGGCCACAGTGGCAGTGAAAGACTGGTAGTAGAAGGAAACAGGGGAAGAGGGAGTGGGAAATATAGAGGGCGGAGAAGAGTGTGCATTGATATCACGGTGCATGCCTTCAGGCTCAACGCTCAATGCATGCACCCGCACGCACAGGCGGACGCACATGGAGGCGCACACAGAAACACACACACCCGCAGAGATGTACATGGATGCACGGACACTTGCACGAAAACATACATAGGCGCACATGTTTGCATCACACACACACACAAATACATGGATGTACACACAAACACACACACACACAAGCAAATGTATGAATGCATACACGTGCACAGGCACACATTTATGCACACACATAAACAGGCACACACACATACACACACCGTACATAATACAAACATGCATGGGCACACGCATATTTGCCTTCATCGTTTCATGGCTTTGACTCTTGCTCTTTCCCCCCCCAGTGCTTAGCTTGTTCTCTCTCCCTTGTTACCGCCAAGGGTAGGACTTTGCATGGCTGGCAGGGCGAGGGTGTTAAAGGCAGTCATTAGCGATTCATGGAGACTGGCACTGAGAAGGGACTGTGTACATGTATTATCTCACACTTAGGCCCAGAGAGAGAGAGAGAGAGAGAGAGAGAGAGAGAGAGAGAGAGAGAGAGAGAGAGAGAAGAGAGAGGCAGAGAAAGAAAGAGGCATAGAGAGAGAGACAGAGAGAGAGAGAGAGAGAGAGAGAGAGAGAGAGAGAGAGAGAGAGAGAGAGAGAGAAAGAGAGAGGCAGAGAAAGAAAGAGGCATAGAGAGAGAGACAGAAGAGAGAGAGAGAGAGAGAGAGAGAGAGAGAGAGAGAGAGAGAGAGAGAGAGAAAGAGAGAGGCAGAGAAAGAAAGAGGCATAGAGAGAGAGACAGAAGAGAGAGAGAGAGAGAGAGAGAGAGAGAGAGAGAGAGAGAGAGAGAGAGAGAGAGAGAGAGAGAAGAGAGAGGCAGAGAAAGAAAGAGGCATAGAGAGAGAGACAGAAGAGAGAGAGAGAGAGAGAGAGAGAGAGAGAGAGAGAGAGAGAGAGAGAGAGAGAAAGAGAGAGAGAGAGAGGCAGAGAAAGAAAGAGGCATAGAGAGAGAGACAGAAGAGAGAGAGAGAGAGAGAGAGAGAGAGAGAGAGAGAGACAGAGAAAGGGAGGAGGACTTGCTGGACTGAAGTCTGTTCCTGTAATCCTGCGATCGATAAGCGCTGCCCACCTCAGACACTTCCAGGCACTACGAAGTGGACAGTGCCGGGCTGGGGATGGGGGACGAGTGTGTGGTACGAGGGCTGGGGGCGTAGGTTAAGAAGGACAGCAAACATTGTGAGAGACCGTCGGGCGTCAAGAAGAAGATGAATGGGGAGGCAAGGGACACCCACCTACAGACCCACAGAAGGAGATGGACTGATGGAGCGAGACAAGAAGGATGATACAGAAGATGAAGATTTTAAGAGTAGATGCGTTCAGGGGGGAGGGCAGCTAAAGACATGAGGTCTGCCGTACTTCAATCCTCTAGCTACTGAGGTTAAAATGTCATGCCTTACATTTTATAAGAGAGCTTCAGAGGAACGGTAAAGACTGATAGAGTACAGACACTGTCACTTAAAAATGTGCCCGGGGAATACATACACTCACACGCACACTGCCGCGTACACAGACACACACACACACACACACACACACACACACGCTTCTTCATACTTCATACTCAAAGCACATGCACACACAGAACCACACACACACATGAATGCATGCGCAAAACTATTAGCTCCTGGAGGCAAGTCTAACAGTAATTAGAAGTGAACTCTATCAGCCCGGTGACCTTCAACTCCAATAGCCACCAGGGGCTGAGAAATTAGGGTTTACTCTCCACAGTGCAGGGGCTCATGCAGGTTAATAGGAAACTGGGGCTGTGTGTGTGTGTGTGTGTGTGTGTGTGTGTGTGTGTGTGTGTGTGTGTGTGTGTGTGTGTGTGTGTGTGTGTGTGTGTGTGAGTATGGGCGGCTTTGTGTGTGTGTGTGTGTGTGTGTGTGTGTGTGTGTGTGAGTGTGTATAGGCGGGAGTGTGCGTGTGAGTATGTGAGTGTGAGTATGAATGTGTGAGCGACTGAGATAATGAATGTATGTGGACGTGCATATATGTGTACTGCGTGTGTGTGTGTGTGTGTGTGTGTGTGTGTGTGTGTGTGTGTGTGTGTGGGTGTGTGTGTGTGTGTGTGTGTTTGTCAGTCTTGGCAGACTTTGCAAACAAGAGACGTGCTAAACCTCAGCCAGGGTTGGGGTTGGCCGGCAGGGACTTAGCATTGTTCTCCCATTCGCTAACACCTGCCAGCGCTAGCGGGAATTAGCATCGCTCAAGGCCAGGGCGTCGTCGCAAAACATGGCTTACGGGAGCTCGCTTTGTTTGCACCAGGGCAATAAAGCGCTGAGTGTTGTTTGCTTATCGCGTCATAACTGATGTTTCTGGGCCGCTAGGATGCTAACAACGTCCCGGGCTTTCCAGTGGAGATTACTACCGTAACGTGCTAATGATGAGGATTAGGGAATGTGGCGAAATGTGTTCCTGGATCCTGCAGGTTGGGTGGGCATCACAGGCTGCCAACCTCACTCTCCAAGCAACCGGAGCTCGTCCCTTTAACTATTTATTTTATTTTTGTCTCTTCTTCCTGTGCTCCATCTGTTAAACTTTTCTCCTTGAGTTGTCCATTCCCCCTTGGACCCCATTAACTCCCACCTCCTCCCACTTAATCACATTTCTTCACCATTCTTCATCTCACTCTGTCCCCCTCTCTCTCGCATGCTTTCAGTCTCCCTGCTCTTCTCGGTTTCTTTCTTTCATTCTGACTTCCCTGCCTCTGTCCCTCAGCCCTCCCGCTCTCTCTCTCGTGCACACTCTCTTGTGCACTTCCGTCACGCACACCACACCACCATGCGCAATTATTTTCAGAAGGAAGGGCCGGTTGGCGATAGATTGCCCCTGATGAGTGGAGCTCAGCTGTGAGGTGTAAATGCTCTATAGTGGAGAGAGAGAGGGAGGGAGAGAGGCGGTGTGTGTGTTTGTGTGTGTGTGTGTGTGTGGAGGGGTGAAGGAGGATTGCCGTTAATGAGGAGGCTGAGGAGTGACTAGGGGAGTGCATAGAATGTGCAGACTTTTGTGAAGCTGTTAAGGGAGAGTGTTACTAGAGAAAGAGAGAGAGAGAGAGAGAGAGAGAGAGAGAGAGAGAGAGAGAGAGAGAGAGAGAGAGAGAGAGAGAGAGCGAGAGAAGAGGAGAGGTTGAGAGACGAGCAGGAACGAAAAACAGGAAACAAGGATAAACCTAGAGAGAGGGAGGTAGAGAGATTGAAGAAAGTAAAGAGATAAAATAACACTATACTCAGAAAGCAACAACACTATGGATTTATTTACAGTTAAACAAACAGACAAACTGATATCCAGAAAGTTTCTCGGCTTTCCCCACCCTACCTGTAGGCATCCATGCGCAAAAAAGGCCTAACTCCTTCTATACACACTCCCTAATTATACCAGGGAGGATATTCACTTTGAGTCGCCTGCCACGGATAAAAGTTTCTTCCCTGAAGTTACTTATTTGCAAACATGCAAAGCAATACACAAAGGGGGCCCTTATTGCATCTTGTCAAAGCCGGCAATGAAAAGACTGGAAGAAAATCAAGGTCCAATCGTACCAAGCCTTCAACAACACCTTCTTTGGGGACAGCGAGGACTGTGGCCCTCAGGGTTAAGGGGAAGATCAGTATTGGTTTGGGGCCCTTCGCTCCCACATTTAAATAAACAGGAAGCTACACAATGAAGCTATACAACCGTGTCCATAGACAAAATATGTTAATCGCTCACAAAGGAAAAACACCAATGTTACTGTAGGAAAAAATAACAAAGGCTGTTTTCACAAACACACACACAGACACACACACACACACACACACACACACACACACACACACACACACACACACACAAACGCACACAATCCCAAATATGCAGTCTCCTAAGATTGACGATGGGTGCAGCCATGCGGAACTGATCGGCACGGTTTCGAAAACAAATTATGTCTGTGGCCATGTCAGACGCCATCGAGGAACACACTGGAGACAGAGAGAGAGAGAGAGAGAGAGAGAGAGAGAGAGAGAGAGAGAGAGAGAGAGAGAGAGAGAAGAGAGAGAGAGAGGCAAAGGAGAGAGGGAGAGAGGGAGAAAGAGGGAGGAAGAGAGAGCCAAACACAGCTTAAATATTGATGTTACTTAAACATCAGCCTTGCATTGTTGTTGAACTTGCACCGCCACTTTCATTTATTAAACAACAGTGCTCTGCGCCAGCTTCCCTGGTAATTAAAGATGATTCATTCTCAAATACCACTCTGAGGTGGAACAAATGGAGACAATTTACTCTCTCTCCTCTCATTAGCTATACGCCTGGCAATCTACAAAACACACACCAGGAAATGGGGTTGGGGGAAAAAAATGTAGTTTAAGGCTTTGAAAAATATGGCGTCTAAATTATTTATTTTCTTCTTTTTATTTAAGTCACACTAGCTTTTCATGTTGAGAGGCGTAAACTTCTTAAGTCTGGCGGTTTTGTGTTTGCGCTCAACTGAGGAAAATCTGAGGTTAATCCTTGAAAAAATTAACTATGGATTGTTTATGACATTATATTACGGTCAGATTCCATTTACGTTTCTTCTTTTATGCATACCCAACACCTTGCTTTAAGAGCAGTCCCATTTTGTTGACGTTGCTATTAACTATTTAAGCAGACGCTTTTATCCCAAGTGCTGCCTGATGAACAAGAAAAACATCCTAAGCCCAAAGGGACTTACAGTGACTGCAGACTCAAGTCATTATGGAGCTGGTAGGTTTAAGGGCGCATTGCTCAATGGTGTCTACAGGTAGAATGCAGAAACTGGGGCTCCGACCCAGACCCCTTTGACTGGGAATCAAACCCCTTTACACGACACTATTCTTCCCTCTAATGACATTATTCTGATTATTCAGTTTCAAGAGAAATCAGGCCTACGGTATTCAAATTTTCCAATTGATGCATTCAAATGAAGGTTACTGAAAATAGGCCAGGTTCAAAGGTATGGATGGCTTTAAACACATGGTAAGCTTCATTCTGACAGGGAAAACAATGAATTGCTTGCATCTGGATGAAAGCACACAAAGTCACGTGCTTTGACCTGGCAGATCGATGAAAATGCATTGATCATTAATAAGAACGTCCACTCCAGCATTAATAACATGGATCACATTTGAAGAAATATGGTCCTCCTCCTCACTGTTCTAATATGAGTGTTACAATGTCAATATCGCTGCAGGGGTTTTCCCCGCTTTAGGACTGTCTGACACTTCTGTTTCTGTGATTGGTTACCTAAGGTCAGTAGTTCAATAATCCTCTGGCCGCCCCAGCCCGACTCAAACACAAATACTGTACGTCGAATCCCACAGCAACACACTCTCTTCCTCTCTTAATAGGGCGCGTCCACTGAGAAAGAAAGATCTATAGAGATAGTTTGGGATTTGAATAATGTTAACACATTTGAAAATAATTAATACCCAAGTGGGCTTTGCTCAGCCATATGTATTTGATGGTGTGCTGCATGTGTGTGAACATAAAATGTATGCATGTTTATATGTGTGTGTGTATGTGCGCACAATTGCACATTTGTGTGTGTACAGGCATGGATTTGTTTGTGCCATTCACAACAGATCTCGGTTCTCCGTCCTGTTGCAATAAACTCTTTTATTGCAAACAAAAAATCGTGTGTGCGCACAACTGTATTTGGGCGTGTGTGTGTGTATGTTTGCGTGTGTGTGTGATTGATCGAACTGCAGTGGTACTGCAGATGGGAGAGAAGCAGGAGGGAGAGAGATGGAGAGAGAGAAACAGAGAGAGAGAGAGAGAGAGACTGAGAGACTAGATCAGATTACAGATGTGCAGAGTGCTGAGCAGGTGAGCACACAAGGAATCGGAGGAGGGCTAGGAGAGATGGTGAACAAGGGACTGCTAAGAGAGGAAGAAATTGACAGTTGAGAAGAAAGAGAAGGGCACTGAATGATGACAGGGTGGAAGGAAGCCAATCTTTTTAAGGGTGGCCATGGATCAAACTAAACAGAAGAACAAGATGTGTCATGAAGAAATGGCCCCAAAAACATTGATTTGCAATTGTGTCATTTCGGAGAGAAAACAAGGATATAAAAGGCTATCAAGCATAAAGTTTCCAATCCCTAAGGATTAAATCCCTATCCTCGAAGTGTAATATACAATGGCTAAGGTGATCCCGGGTGTTTGCTGTGTCTGACTCCCACAAGAGAGCTTCTGGATTTGAAAACCAATGTTTTTAATCCTACTTGGAGGCATGTATCTGAAATACACTTTGGCTAATAATGCCTTCTAAATTACTAAATGGTGCCAATATCCGCAGGCTACCTGTAACCGTCATTGAGCAAGATAACCTGATCCCCGCCTGCAAATTAATACCATGTTTCAAAAACTCATGCTTACTAAATTACAAAAACTGTTATCGCAAATCATTCCCACAGGTCAAGTTCCACACCTGCAAGTTTGTCACATTATTCAAACAACTGTCTGCGAGAACTGTCAGTAGCACTGTGAGGCACTGGGAGCAACAAAGTATTCACCTCTGTACTATATTCTGTGTCTGACCTGATTTCAAAAACCAAAAACATAACAATCCAAAAAAGACACGTAGAAGCCGAGGCTGAAACATCATTCAGATGCCGCCACCATAGCTCTACCTATTTATTCAAAAGCGTTACCGAGGTGGCTGCTGTGGAAATCTCCTGCTGATTAGTCTGCGGCCACGTGACCGTCACAGTTTTACACAGATTTCTATAGATTCACCACCTGCCGAGGCTCACCCCCACGAGTGCCCAGAGGACTCTGCAGGGGGCTTTCGAGAAATAGAGAGAGAAAGAGAGAGGGAGAAAGAGCGCGCGTCGAAGACTACATTTTGCCACTGCAGGAGGCTCTGGTAGGGAACGTGGCACCCGCTTGCATTCATCATTAGTGCTTGAAGTATGCAGCACTGTATACGTCATAAAATTTGGCTATTTATAATTGAAACATTCAAACTGCTCCCCCTGAGGTTTCCAGACTCAAGACTCACCACCGTTTGACCTATCATGAACCCTGCAGGATTGGGGTAATGAAGGAAACAGGGAACCCCGTACTTCCCCCGTCCCCCCTATTGGGATCAGGCATGGGTTGGAAGCTCATCAGCATGCGGCTTTCTCACATTTCCTCAGATGGCGTTTCATCGCGTATCTCCCCCAACCCAGCATGTGCCCCTGAAGTGCACACACAAACAGACAAGTGTAAAAAACAAATGGTGCTGCATAATATCCATTACGTACAACCGCGTGCATGGGGAAAGAGCGGCAAAATATATTAGACATGAAGCCAAAGAAGAGAGAGAGTGAGATAGGGAGAGAGAGCGAGCAAGGGACAGAGAGAGAGGGAGAGAGCGGGAGAGAGAAAGAGCACGAGAGAGAGAGAGAGAGCAGGAGAGGGAGAGAGAGCGCGAAAGCGAAAGATCACGAGAGAGAGAGAGCGGGAGAGAGAGAGATCGAGAGCGAGAGAGGGAGGGCGAGAGGAGTCCTACGCTTTCCTCCGCCGGCAAAGTGCAAACCCGTTCAGGTCAAATTGAAACTTTTTTTCTGGTTCTTTTTTCTCCCCCTTTGCTCGCTACGCCGTCCCTATGCAAATTTAATTTCCTAAATCGGCACATCTTTATCGGTTCTGCTGCATAACGATCAGCATCCTATTATAAATCCCTGCAGGTCCGCTGGTCATGAGGGGTAATGCCTGCCACCTTAGAATGCCATAACCATGAATGATTTCCCTGAATGTCTCATCCCGGCCCCGCCTCACGTGCACGCCCACATGTGCACGTGCGCTTAGTTGTGCATGTTCCGGTAGCGTGTTGTTGGGGGGTTGCTAGGAGCCAATGTGGGACAATTGTGCGTGTGAGTGTCTGTCTGTGTGTGTGTGTGTGGGGGGGTGGGTGCACGTGTATGTGCATGGGTATGTGGATCACATAGCTGTCATCACCATCTGTCAAGGGAAGATGGCTGCTAGGGGGGGGAATAGAGTTTTAGGACCTCCATTCTCCCCAAGCTGAAATTGGAAGAGAACTTTAAAGAGGTTCACATGGTTCTGCATGAGAATAGGTGTGAGAGAGAGAGAGAGAGAGAGAGAGAGAGAGAGAGAGAGAGAGAGAGAAAGAGACAGAGAGGGAGAGAGTGAGATAGAAGGACCGAGAGAGAGAGCCAAGCCATCAGACACTCACACACACACAGCATGCATGATGCGCCACGGCTCCATTATCTCGAGTTTCCCTTCGTTCTTTTGGGCGCTTACTACTCCCGGCGCTCCAACATGGCGACACCTCGCCTCCCCAGATACGAGGGTAGCATCGGCCGACGAGGGATATTAACCACTCCTCATGAGGGGGAGAAGAGCTGACCGTTTGACACCACCCATACCCTCTCCTCTCGTCAACTGTCATAACACACCCTTTCATAAAGTGCCGCAGTAAAACCAAACGCAAGGGCGCCGTACCTGATCAATTAATCAGAGGACCAGGTGTTACCTGGAGATGCGTGATCAGATAAAAGGATGAAAAAGGTAAAAGCATGAAAGTAAAGCTTTTCCGGGTTGGGGGAGTATAGCTCTACTTTGTTTCTTACTTTGTCTCGTTTAAAATAAAAAATTGAAAAAGGATCAATGAGATTGGATGTGACACACGCAGCACATTCACTTCTTAAACTTCTTATCGGCCCCAACTTGACAACAGATAACATAGACCCCCGGTGTGCACTTTGCACAGCGGCCTCCAACCAGCTCGGAGTGCTTTATTTTAATAAGGAGTCCAATTAGCCAGAGACACGCGACCACGGCATTCTGATAACCGGTACGAGATAACAGGAACAAGGAGATAAAGCGAAAAATAATAACCTTCGTCTTCTTTAAAGTCAGAACCTATGACTGATAAAGTCAAGAAAGACAGAAAGTTGAAAAAAAGAGTGGTTCAAAAAAGGAAGCTGTAATTCCTTTTATCTTCTGAAGAGAGCAGTGTAGATAAGGGCCTATGTTGTTCCTTTTAATCTAAATGTGACTATGTCTTGGTCTTCCGAACACGGTTAGCAGAGGGCAGTCTACCTGCTATACTGAAATATTTATGAGATGGTGTAGTGTGCGCACGTTTGGCACAGGCACGACTAAAAAAGGTTGAATATGAATATGAAATATGGTGCAACATGTTATTTGTTGTTTTTTATGCATGTATTTATTTATATATTTTTGGGGTTTGTTTTTGTTTCATACTTTGAAAACATATATCTGATTTATCCGCTCTACAGCTAGAACTTTGATCGTAACTAACAGCCTGTTTTAAGAAAACAGATGGAGAATACTCAATTGTTTATTTAACTTTTACTTTGGACAAAAGATCTCCGATTTGTCTCTGAGAATGTCTCCGCTAACGGTTTAGTCATTTATTGATATAAACAATGTTTCCAACCCAAAAATCTTTCCTCAGAATCCATTATTGGAGTGTCTGTATAATAAAACAGAAAAGTCAATTGACCCCTTAATGAGGGTAACCATGAACACCAATTGAAGAGATGTATCCTGTACTCATGTTGACATTCAGCTCTCTCTCTCAGTAACACAACTCCTTAGTTATTTGTAGGGCTGAACCCACTTACGAAGTTCCAAGTTGCCAGTTAAATTGATAAATGTTTTATGAATGTTTCCTTTTCTTTTTTCAGTTTTATACTCAAAGCAAGCACAAGTAAAAGGCGTGACAGATCCGTAGGCTAAATCCAAATAAAATCACATGACAACCAATGTTAAAAAATAATGAATATTTAGATAGCATTAAAGTGATGTTAAGCAGCAGGCGTAATGGCTCAGCGGCCAAAACATGGGTCTGACACAAAACAACGGCTGACACATGACAGGGATCGAGGGGAGTTTTGATCCGTTTTAACACCATTGTTTTGGCTTTTCAGGATTCAGTTAATAGCACTAGACCCACTGCGTGTATCGCTTCAAAATACCCCCCTTAAGAGTGCTTTAGTACAGAGCGATAATGTCCAATATTTTTTTTGGGTTTATAGTTGTGTTGATAGACGTCCTTGTGTTGCATACAATACCGGCAATACTTTTCATACAAAACAAAACTGAGTTAAGTAACAATGCAAAGCTGGACCAGATGTTCCATTCTAATCTTCTACATCGTTTTCTCGGTGTTGCAGCACTTGGTCCTTCAAGGTTATTGTTTTTTCTCGTTTGACCGGACATGCAATAGCCCATGTATCCTCAAGCTCACCTCCTAGTTCTCCGGTAATCATTATCTTCCCTTTTCCATGATTAATGTGCAATATAATTCCTGTGTTAAGCCTCTATATCATGCTGTATCCGGTGACGATAATGAACATACAAAATAAAACCTGGGAATGTTCGACAGAGAGTGCGATTCGACCGGTAATTTTTCGACTTTTAGAGCACAGCTGTAGTTCATTTATGTTCTGTAAGAAATCCCATTGGTTTATTTATTGAAACACACAAATTGGCGCAGTTTAATTCTCCCAAACAATGCGGTCAACAGAGATACTTCACCGACCGTCTTGCAAATGAACCCGGCAAAACATTGCGTTTCCAGCAGTCCTTAAGGAGCAACGGGGAGAGCATCTCAACCACATAACTGTCATTCCTGCTTTGACGAGACATCCCATCCGGTACCTGCACCATGGTTATTGGCGTCACTGCCAGAAAAAGAAACAGTCATTCTCCTCGTATTTTTTTTTATGTGTGGCTCTTGATTTTCTGATGGGCCAGGCACCGTGGGACAAGCTCGGGCCAGACGTGAAGGTCACAATCGAGGTCTGTTCCAGACATAGATTCGCCTGACACCTTCCCCCATGGGCCTGGAGTGTGGTTAAGGTCCGGGCGATGGAGCTGGTAGCGGGGCTACCATGGCGGGATTAGCATGCCCCTGTGCTGTTCCTCAACCGCCTGCTTTGTAATCCAATAGACGGGTCAAATTTTGAAGGGTTATTTTCAGCTCAACCACTTTTTTTTTGTTGAGCGGCTTTCCAATAATATTTTGCTGACTGCCACTGATGATTGCTGTTTTGGTGGTAATCGAGGACTGAGGAGCCTGGCTCAATAATGAAAGAGGCTGTCGAAAAAGCTCTGGCAATGAGGATGTGCTCGCATTGCAAAACACATTCTTCATTAAATAGTTTATTGATTAAGAGAAACAAAACAGAGATATTGCATATCTTCATAGCATGCAATTGCTTAAGATTGCAGCTCACTCGCACTCTATGGTTGCGATCGGTGATGCTAAAGGCTGGTACGGACAGAAGAAGTAACGCAATGGATTCTCTGGGACCAACATGCTAATTGCCTCAGAATGAAAAAAGCTGTTATATGAATTAAACAGACCACTTCCTAAATATCTCACTCGACTAAGTGTTTCTGCGAAACCAAGTAATCTAAGTAAATAATTGATGGGGTGTAAAAAGTAACTGTAATGTGTTCATATTTTAATAGTCAATTAACATTATGTTACGTGTGTGTGTGTGTGTGTGTGTGTGTGTGTGTGTGTGTGTGTGTGTGTGTGTGTGTGTGTGTGTGTGCGTATGTGCGTGCGTGCGTGTGTGTGAGGTGGGTATGGGGGCGTGTGTGTGTGGAGTGTCTGTGAGTCCAAGGAATGCATAGTTGACCTACATCACTGCTCCTCCTCCATGCATGTAAAGCTTTGGAGAGGCAGTCCAAACTCAGCGTAAAAAGTCAGGAAATAAGTCGATGGACGAGCAACAGAGCTCATTAAGGAAGATACAAGAGCAGCATTTGGAAGGTGGAGAAGATAGTTTGAATATTGGGCTTGAAGGTGGAAGACCTCTTCCAATATCCATCTGTTGAATGTTTAATGCCATCTGATCGACCGGGTTTTGATATTGAAGCATATTATTTTTTTCCCCCACTGAAACTGAATAATGAATTAATGTTTTTATATAAAGGGGAGGTAAGCTTATGACTCAGGCACAGCTTAATATCAGGGAACTAGGGGTGCACTATCAAAGAAAATTTCGGTTTCCACAAACTGGGATGTTTATTGTCAAACAGAGCAGTCTCAACTTCTTATGTAATTTGGGTTTGGAGAGTTTAGAGTTAAAGTCATAGTTTAAACAAAAAGAAACACATTGACACTACAGTAGTTGTTGGTAAGGTTTCTGACACAGGCGATAGATTACTTATGTTGGTTTTCAGTTAATTTCAAGTTCTCCTGTTGGGAGTTAAGGAAGAAGAGGAGTGCACTATCAAAACAGAATTTCATCTGCAAACAATTTTTCCCTCGAAAAAAATCGAAATTCCACACGCAACTCATGTTAGGGAACAGATGGTCACAGATGTGCCTCTGCACAGCAATACTTAAATACGTCTGCAAACTCGCTGCAAATGTATACCTGCCCATTAGTTTCAATGATACTTTATATGAGCAGGTCCTCTGAGAGATGCTAAACCGCAGGTGCCCGCCTTGTTACAATGTAAATACTATAATTTGAGGTGCTTGATTTTGCAGTTGCAGGTGTTTTCATTCCTAAAAAAAACCTGGGTTATTGAACCAACAGGCACCTGACTCTCTGCTCAATTTGGTTTGCTCTTTTATTCAGTTTGTCTAACGATTCATATATAATGTTTTCATTTTCTAACTCGTGTCCTCATTGATTTCTTGTTCTCATTGTTTGGCCCAAACGTTGCAGATGAAAGAACCATAGCCGGGCTGAGTCCCAAAGAAAGAATTAGGTGAAAGTGCGGTAAGGCGAGGCTGTCTGGATGGAACAACAGCACGCAGTACTGGCGGTCAGCCTGCGTGCACTGAGCATGTGCGCTACGCTGAGCATGTGTACTGCACTGAGCATGTCCAATCCGCTGAGAATACTGACAGAAAGCAACTGCTGGCCGGACACAAAAGAGAGTAGTCAGCCAGCATTGTATTCAAATGTTTTTATCTGTGTGACAAGCAACGTCAATATTCTAAGTATGCAGTTTTCCAAAAACTCAGATGTTTATTGTCAAACAGAGCGGCCTCAACTCCTTAATGTAAATTGGTTTTGATGGAGGGTTGAGAGATGTAGTAATAGTTTAAAGTAAAAAGAACACATTGACAAGCTATAGCAGTTGCGGGTCAGGTTTTCTCACAGATTCGATAGATTGCTTATGTCGGCTTTTACTTAATTTCATGTAGGTTGGTGCAAAGTTGCGCTAACTAAAAGCTTTGCACTTTCAACAATGAATAAATAGTTATCTTCACTCCATCAAAACAAAAAGCCACAGTAATCATTATTTTTCTACATCCACCACTCTAATAATTTGTATTTTCTGCTGTGATGCACGAAACAGCGGCATTTAATCATGTTTCTTTTCTATCGCATTAATATTCTTCTGGCTTTAACACTGTGGCTTTGTACTAAACCTCACACAAAGATATCAGACTTCTAAAGATATTCCGGACTACAGAGAGCAATGCAGCAGAGGAAAAGTGCTATGAAAGGAAGCCCAACCTCTAAAGGGCCTTAAAATACAAATAAAGGTTATCGATCAGAGACAGGGAGCAGTAAAAAACTACACACACAATTGATTAGTCGTCCTTTCAAAATGTCAGTGGATAGTGAACTGTGACTGGAAGCACAGTGGGATGTAGTGGGATGTTTGTGACCTCAGACTGGAAGGATGGACAACAAGTGATGCAGAGAGCCTGGGGTAGAGAAATAACTAAAAGAAAACGACATAAAGCAAAAAAAGGGGATAAATCCCAACATGGCGCTGGCCCGCCTTGTCACATTGACTGGTTCCACCAGTTCCAACCAGAAACAAACGACAGCAACTGCACCAACAACAGACAAACTTTGCTTTAACTTCGCCACATGTCAAAACAGCAAAACACACCCGCCTGCCACGGTTGGCCCCACATCCATCCACGAGCTGGTGGCTGACCTGTTGTAATACAGGCGCCGTGGCATGGGGATAGCTCTAGCTGCGTCTGAAGCCAGCATGCCGGGACAGATGGAGGAGGTCTATTTAGAGTGTGTGTGTGTGTGTGTGTGTGTGTGTGTGTGTGTGTGTGTGTGTGTGTGTGTGTGTGTGTGTGTGTGTGTGTTGTACAGCTGTGTAGCCCATGGAGCCACAGGCTTCCCACGCGCTCGCCTTAACTGACGTCGCAGCAGATTGCTTATGACAGCTTTTTTCCGGCTGCAAAGAACCAAGAGTCGCTGCTGAAACTGTGCTCCATGTATTACACACAAGCGGCTACACACACACTGACGCGCACACACACACACACACACACACACACACACACACACACACACACACACACACACACAGCAGGATTCAGCGGCGGCAACACTCACAAATACACGTCGTTGACGGGTGATCAAAGCAGTCAATGCCTTCCACAAAGAAGTTTACCCTCATCCCTGCCGCCTGAAACACCTTATCAGGTTTGTACACACCTAAAGACACCTACGCCGATCACAGAAGGAATCCCCTCCCCCAAAAGCAGCTTGGCTTTTCTTGCCCTGGAGGGAAATTTTATAGATTTTGAATTGTGTTGCATATTCAACTGTCAAAGAAGAAGACTAATCCCCTGTTAGCCGGTCGTTTGATGTGCGCTACATTTTTGCAGTGGGTGGGATATGAATACAGACATTGTACATACAGTGGTTTACATTGTATTTGCATTCATTTGTTCGTTTTACTGACAAACACGGACACACACACACACACACACACACACACACACAGTAGATAAGTGTGTCAGTTGTGTGATATACCAACACAAAAGAAATAAGCCGCAATATGAATAATCTCACAAGGGCCTTGAGGGGGGATATGATTAAAAACAAGGGAATGTTAAACATTTTAAAATACAGCATAGCGCTATCACAGACTTTAAAGAGAATATAGATTCCAATTGGCCACGGGCAAATGCTAGATTGGCTACATTCACTACTCGCTAAATTGCTATCTAACTAGCTGCAGGGTTTCCGTCAGTGAATGTGAGTGCACTAAATCAGTTTAATCATTGTATTCCCCTCTACCCCAAGAGCATAAAAGTACAACCCACACTGTCCTTAAAACACAGTTACTTCCCGTCTGTGACCACTAAGCCTAAATCAAGTAGGCAATATTTGAATTGTAAACTTACAAATGTGGCACTTTGTTTTCTACTGAGTTTAGGTCAGAGTGGTCACAAACCAGGTACATTTGTTTTTACTGCATGAGTGGATGACAAACACAATATTTTTGCCGTACATAAATCTGTGTACGAATGACTTATCTTGAGCAAAACCAACTGTCAGCTTGACTTGCCTACTCTGTTGACTGTGTGTCAGTTAGCTAGCTAGATATCGCTCCTGCTAGACTTCACTGAGGGACTTCTCAACACCACTGCCAAACTTTGCTATGCCATTTGTTGTGAGTTAATTTACTTTTTCTTATTTATTTCTAACTTCTACCAGATTGATGGACCATCATGTCATTCTGTCAGAGAGTGGAGGGATGGGGGTAGGTGTGCGAATTAACGTACTACATGCTTATGGCAGGTGGACGAGTTGTCATCTCTAGATCAGTTCATATCGCAATAATAATTTGTGCATTCATCATCTTTCACAATATGTTAAAGAAATATATATTTATTTTAATTTTGGCTGAAATATTGACTGAGGTCTGGACCTCATAGCTGGCTACAACCTTGGCCACAACAAAACTGCCGGAGAGGAGGAAAGAGGAAATGAGGGAGATTTAAAAGCGATTAACAAATAGTATGATTAAGACAATCATACAGGCATATGTGTACTATGCCTCGTGTTTAACAATTTTTTTTTTTTATTTTCAGCCTCAGGACAGGCTTCAGCAAACCTGTTTCATTGTGGAATAAACAAAAAGAGAGGAAGATGCAAAGAGAAAGAACATAATTAGTGGTTTAGTTCAAGTCCATTCGGTTGGCCAAAAAGGGCTTCCTAACTGCCACATTAATCTGCAGTTAGTCGCGCCTTATGAATAATATAACTAGTGGCTTTCCCTAATTTGTCTGGTAAGTATAACGTTTGTTTTGTTTTGCTTACCCCTGGGGATAAGTAACTACCATTAGGCGGTCGTGTCAATGTGCGTGTGTCTTATGACTGTGACAGTTATAAAGGCTGGCACAAATGCACTTTCTTTCCCTCCTAATTATTTTAGCATTCAGTAAAAAACAAGAAAATATGAGCATATTTCTGAGCTGACATTGTTGAGTAGTCGTTGTGAGTGTATTATTATTATACAATGTTGTTGCCCTCCTTTAAAGTGTTGAATATCAACGTCAGAAAATATCCACAACAAAAATTATATTACATTTCTCAATCTAATCTAATGATTCAAAGAACAGCCGCTGGTATTTGTCTGACTCAGCACGTAGGATTTATTTAGTGAATCATCACTTTTTGTTCTCATTTTTGTTTATGCCGTGAATCATCATTTTCTGAAAGAGCCCCTTTGCAACTACGTCAATGTATCTAATTGATTTCCAATTTGTGGCAAGAGATTTATTTAAAAATCCTTTTTTTTTCTAGCTTAATCAAAACAGCCCGCTAAAATGATGCTAAAACATATTAATCTCTGCCTGTGTGTGCACTTAAATGATCTCTACCTCCGCACTTAAATCGTTCTTAAGCCAATGAATAAAATATACACAGATTAATAGGTTAATAAAACTTTGGAATTGAACCCTAGTGAGGACACACTGGTATCCATAGATTTGTCATTCCACCGTTATCAGTTCAATTCAACCCCATCTCAGGGCATCGCACAGAAAATCGATGCACAGTCACAATTTGCTCACTCTCATTTAGGAAATGATACAGAATGTTGTTTTAATGAGTCGATCTGAGTGAGTTTGATGCCGAGGGGAATTTAACTGCTTCATGCAAAAGCGAGAGACATGGTGCACACCATGTATTGTAAAAAAATATGTATTCACATATATTTCCTACAGTTTCTCTATCTGTCTCTCTATTGTTGTCAAAAAAACTTACAATTGTTGTTAGCATGTATTCAGAACCAAGCTTTGCTAAAGCATTGCTACTGTGTTCATTTGAAAAGAAAAAATTGCAATAGACTTCCCATTGAAACAACAAATCTTTGCTATGCACAAATAGATTACCCCTGAAGGTAAACACTTGCTGAACCTCTATTCTTTGTGGGGGTTTTTTTGGTACGGAGAAAATATAGTCCCTGCAAAATTTGAATTATTTAGAATTAAGGTCACTGTAAGGTTTCCCCCTAAAATATGGGCTTGCACGCAGAACGGAAGAAGCAAAAAATAAAGCAATAAGGGGTGGTGAATACAGCGACTAAAAACCATCAACAAATAGTTTAATAAAGAACAGCGTATTTTATTACCTCATTTTATTCCATTATTGCTTCCCTTTTTCCGTCCTATATTATTGTATAATCTGTTACCGGTCTTGCCCCCGTGGGGACTTTGTCTTTTTATACGAACGGTCTCATCTCCATTGCCACGGAGCCTCTTGACCGCACAGTGGGGCGCTGGAACTTCCACTGATCCCACAGACGAGCCGAGAGGATTCTTCTCCACATGGAACACGTTAACGATGGCAAAAACATGCGATTTTTCAGCCTGCTTTTCTTATCAGCCATGGAGATCAGCAATTGCCAACAGATTTTGTCCATCATGGCTGAAACACTTTCTATATTGGAGGATGGGTGTGTGGGTGTGTGCCTGTGTGTATGTGTGTGTGCGCGTGGGTGCATGCATGCGTGCCTGTTTGTTTATGGATGTGCGGCTGGGCATGTGTGTTTGTGTGCGTGTGGGAGTCTTGTGTTTGTGTACGTGCACATGTATTTGTGTGTGCGAGTGGGTGACTATCTGAGAGTGTGTGTGTGTTGTTGGTAGACGCTATCTCTATCCCACAGGGTGCAAATATCCACAAACCATGAAATGGTCCAATGCACCAGCTAAATGTGCAACCACTTCAATCTTGATAAACAATGGTGGGACCATGTTGGCCATGTGTTACCGATAATCACGACATGTCTCACAATAAAGACAAGGACTGACATGATTTGAAATAACATTTAAAAGCAACCGCAACGTTTTAGTAGATGATTAAAGTGGTGCAGTGCTGAAAATGAAATATATTGTGTACAGCTTGTACTCAAAGGTTTACAGTGAGTTTGGATTCACAACAAGCGAACACACGCAAGCACACGGAAATAAGGTCATTGTGTTAAGCAAGCTCTCAGATAGTATCAACTGTTGGCTTCACACTGCCATAGGTAGCTGCCTCTGTTGTAAGGCACGTGTGTGTGTGTGTGTGTGTGTGTGTGTGTGTGTGTGTGTGTGTGTGTGTGTGTGTGTGTGTGTGTGTGCTTGTGTGTGCTTTAACCGATGTTCCCTCAACCTTAGCAACCCGCTCATCTCCTCCTTCCAAGATCAGGGAAGGCAGACACACACTAGAACCCTGTAAAGTCTTTCCACTGTCGACATGCGAGGAGACAAAAAGCCGAAATAGACACAGTGAACGGCGTCATGTTCGCGAGGGGTGAAGGGAGGCTTGAAGGTTGAGACCACAAGCAGCGGTGGATAAGCTGCCTCTTGGATCTGGGGCGATGGGGATGACACGGTGGTTCCAGGCACCGGAGATGAGGAGCTTGCCAGGAGATTCCAAAGAAGTGCAGGATAACAGGATGCTGCAGTTGATCAACACTAAATTATGCAATTTCGGGGATGTTTTGCTTATTATCAACTTCTCCTTCATTCGTATTCCTGTCCTTGTCTGAACTGTACTCCTTGTTGTGACTTTTCTACCATGTTTCCCCTCTGGTGTGATCTAATTTCATCTGATTTAATCACATGTTTACCAGTGCTCCTTTACAAATAGTTCCAGCCCAATTTGTCACCTGCCATTAACATGCATCTCCACACGCATCTCCAGTGACCACTTCGCATTCAAGCAACCGCTCCTGCCACTTCCGCAGCGTTCCCATGGCGACGAGGCCCCGCCAACCATCACATGGTTCCACGCTATGGCGAGTGGTTGATGCATCTTGGATAACGGTCAAGTATGGGAACGGATACGCAATGTGAACCGACTGGTTCAAAGCCTGTTTTAATTCAATCGCCGTGGAAATGTGCTCTGTGTGAGTTTATCAATTTTTTTTCAATTGTTTTTATTTCATGTCAAATCAGTGAGCTTACATTTGAAAAAGTTGCCATTAAGACCAAAGTCAAAGGCAAACTAAGACCAAAGAGAGATGCACAGCGTCCTTGCTGTATATTCTGATGTGTTTTTCCGTAGATTTCCTTCGTTCCTTTCCAAACATTTATTTGGCTTTGGGCCTAACCTCCCCCCCCCTCCCCGCAGGGAATAGCGAAGCCAAATAAATAGAAGAATCAAGCCCTTATAGAGTTATATCGTTCCACGATACTAGCTCCTACATGTGAAGTCGTATTTCATTTAAACATATCTTTTGTCAATTGAATTACACACTCAACATTGTTTTCTCGACACAGAAGTTGCTTGTGTAGTAAACTAGAGGCCCCATCGTATATTCTCTTTGAGTCTGCCTCGCTCAGGGATGCTTTCTTTCCCCCAAAAAAACTTGCGTACCTCAGTTCCCCGTTTCTCACCTTCTCCCCCTCTCTCTCTAACTCTCTCTCTTTCACTCTCCACCTCTCTCTCTTTCACTCTCTACCTCCCACTGTCTCTCTCTCATTCCTCTCTCCTCCTCTCTCTCCCTCCTCCCTCTCCCTGTCTCTCCCCCCTCTCTCCCCTTCTCTCTCTTCTGTTCTCCCTGTCTGTTTGAAGAGCCCGTGGCGTACTCTGTCATCACTCTCCAGCGTTAACCTGAACCTCCGCCAAGTGAAGCCTTCTCTTCTCCTCAGCCTCTAAAGTGTTCTCCAGCTTTTCGAAGTGGGCGGTCGCTGTGCTCGGTATTTCGATTTTTTTTTACTGACTTTCTCCCCATGAAATTGCAGATGCAAAGGGTTCCTGTGATCGCTCCCCGCTGGGCTATGTGTGTTTGTGCGCCTGTCGGTGTGTGTGTGTGTGTGTGTGTGTGTGTGTGTGTGTGTGTGTGTGTGTGTGTGAGTGTGTGTGCACGCTTGTGTGTGGATGTTGAATACATGAAGAGAGACAAGGATGTGTGTGAGTATAGAAAGCAGCATGTACCTTTTATGAAAGTGTGTGTGAGTGTGTGTCGAATGTGTGCGTCTTTATCGCTCGCTCCTTCTGTGCGCACCCTGAATGTGAGTGTGTGTTTTTAACGGCTAGTGCTTAGCATTTTTGGCGAGTGTCTTTGTCTCCCTCCAGCCATTGTGTGAATCTGCATGTGTGTGCGTCTGTGTGTGGGTGTCTGCATTTCGTATCTATTTGAAAGTGTGCTCGTCAAGTGTGCATATTGAGTTTGTGTGGGTGTGCGTGTGCGCCTGAGTATACAACGTCCCTCTCTGAAACTGTGTGTGTTTGTGGGCATATTCATCTTCATCTCACACTCCTACAGTGCGTACCTGCATGAATGCGTGTAAGCTAAAAGTAGGGTATACTTACTTAGTGTACCTCCTTCAAAGTGTGTTTGTCGAGTGTGCACGTCAAGGTTGTTTATGTGTGTGTGTGTGTGTGCGTGGATGGCTGTAAATGTGTGTGTGTGCATGCGTGCCCGTGTGCCCCCGTTCTCCACCCGTGTTCCCGTGTGCATGTGTGCTTTCAATTGTGTACCTCTAGCACCCAGAACCCCCGGACCCCTGTGGCGATGGAGGGCATGCGGTAATGACAGTGATCTGTCACGGCTGACGCCGGCCTCCTCCTCCGACCGCCGGGGCGAGTGCCAGCCGGGACAGCAGGGGGGAAGCGGTGATGACAGGGGGAGACGGAAGAGGGAGAAGCCCTGCATTGAGTGAGAGACGCGGAAGGACACAACCTGCCCCCCTGTATCTCTCTCTCTCTCTCTCTCTCTCTCTCTCTGAATGCAAATATCTTGTTCTCTCTATGCTCTCTTTGAATCTCTGCCCATCCCTTTATCTGACTCCCTGCCTATCTCTTTCTCTCACTATTGCCTATCTCTCTCTCTCTTTCCGAATCCTTTCTTTTCAGCACGCATGAACATACACTGAATATGCACACATTAAATGAATACATCACCTAAGCATACTGTATTCCCACACATACTGTGAAGATGACATC
>NC_136950.1:14608114-14760195 GCF_949987615.1 Pollachius pollachius | reverse complement strand
TCTCTCTCTCTCTCTCTCTCTCTCTCTCTCTCTCTCCTCTCTCTCTCTCATCTCTCTCTCTCCTCTCTCTCTCTCTCTCCTCTCTCTCTCTCTCTCTCTCTCTCTCTCTCTCTCTCTCTCTCTCTCTCTCTCTCTCTCTCTCTCTCTCTCTCTCTCTCTCTCTCAGGATCCTGAAGTTGCACTCACACATCCTTATCCCTATTCTGCAATCATAATTATTCTTAATTACTCATTTATTTACTTCCACTCATATTTCCGCAAACCTCTCCCACATGTATACCATCCTCCTTGCGATCGCCACCATTAACACCAGCAGAAAGGAAGGAAGGATAGAAGTATGCATCCCAGTCATGTTACTTGAACGCAAAGCGCGGGGAGCTTCTAAAGAGGACCTAAACAATCCCTACAGCGCAACGGCCTCTGAACACAGACTCCAAGAGGAAGCGAGAGTCCCCCCCCCCCCCTCCCCCCATGTCTCTGGTTCTCCTCCAGGGCGCCCACACGACTGCATTTAAAATGCATCTCTGGCCGGCCTCCGCAGACACAATCCAGCATGCACGACGTTGCATGTGCTGGCCAACGCAACGGGTCTGGATAAGAGGGAAGTGGGATTATGAACAGTGAAAAGAAAACACAGGCTTACCTGGGAGGGGGCTGGCTGGTCGGTTTTAGGAGAGAATGAGTGGGCCCTCCTTGAGCTGTTTGCGGTGATTGAGATGTCTTGTGCGTGTATCTCTCTCGACAACAGTAGGCTGGCGTTTATAAGAACAGACTCTGGCTGGCAGATGTTATGCTTCCAGGCTAGAATCCAGCCAAAGCAAAGTATGCAATTTATGAGGAATGAATTGTGGTGCCAAAATGAGTCGGTTGTGTTTATCTTCTTAAATTGCCCCATGAGGAGTTCAGGGAAAAAAGGAAAAGGCAACATTCAATATGTAAATCTCTGAGTGTGCATATATTTTACTCCTCGGTTTTTCCAATCAAAACGGCTACCAGATACCATCTTTTTAATTTAATTTCCATATGGGGTGGCTTCATTAAATTCCCATAAGATATGTATGATATCATTATTATTATGCCAAATGTAAATTAACTAAAACATGTGTAGTAAATGCCCTTTTAATACGGTATACGAGTGAATCCACACTGGTGCTTTCCTTTTAGATTACATGACGGCCAACATGAAGCAATGGATATGGGGGTGGAGATGGCATCTGTCCAAGTTTACGTTTACGTGTGTGTGTGTGTGTGTGTGTGTGTGTGTGTGTGTGTGTGTGTGTGTGTGTGTGTGTGTGTGTGTGTGTGTGTGTGTGTGTGTGTGTGTGTGTGTGTGTGTGTGTGTGTGTGTGTGTGTGCGTGTCAGTGGGTGAGTATGCATGTGTGCGTGTGTTTGCGTGTGCGAGTATGCATGTGTGAATGTGAGTTTGTGCGTGTGCGTGCGTTTGTATGTGTGCTAAACCCCATCCAAATGTAACTGATGGATTTAATCCGTCCATTCAGTAGGTCATCCCGAGGATACTGTTCTACGAAAGCTGGCGTTGAAACACTGACACACAAACCCACATCATACACTAGGCGTCCATTTAACTACATCGTACTGTGTTCGATGTGAAGCACAGGCTCCAGGTGTTTAAACAGATTCGCTCACTCGACACTTTCAAGGATTAACCAGTTGTTTACTGACTAACCTAGCCACACTGGTACCAATTACAGTATGTAAATACACTGTGTGTGTGTGTGTGTGTGTGTGTGTGTGTGTGTTTGTGAGTGACTCAATGAGTGACTGACTGAGGTGGAGAAAAGGGGGAGGAAGAGGAGGGGTGCTAGGCCAGCGTTGAGCTCTAAGCTCCCCCCTTCCCCCGAACACCTGCCCCCCCCAACCTCTCCATGTTACATTCGTTGTGCGACAGGACTGGGAAATCTCTTAACAACGGGATTCCATTTAGCCCCAAGGTTCTCCACCAGGAAACACCTGCTTCTCTATTATCAAGAGAAGAACAGTCTCCATGTTCTGGGGAATGTGGGGGGGGAACAAGCACACACATACACACACACACACACACACTCTATCCACTGTGGGGTTTCTCAGTCGTGAGATTTCTATCGCCGTTTCCGTTTGGCAGAACCGAGAAATGAGAAATGACTTAATGTTTGAAACTACCAGTGAAGCTAAAGCACAACATGAACAAAATACATTTTTCGTTTTCCTTGTTCATTTTAGGTTATGGCCAGTGTCAATATATAAAAAAGAACGAACCCACCCACACAGGCTCAGAATTGCAAGTCTTCCGTCATTAAATATGGCACGGAAGGCTTCAATCAAGGCCTCACATCACACTCGTAGAACCTGCATTTTCCACAGAGGGTCTTGTACTTGGCCTATTGTATTGAAGCCCAACTTATCATTCGTCCTCTTCTGCAAAGGATTCTCAGTTCAAAGTCAGTGCCAACCGTTGCTCTAAATAGCGATGTGACAGATGTCATGGTGCTTTTCTTATGTTGACGTAGTCCAACACTGCATACTTACTAAGACTGTGATGGGCCCATTTCCCGCGTGCATCGACCGTGCTGAAATATGTATGCATACCCTCTTTTTGGTGGTACTTTGCTGTATAACAGGGTCCAACAAATGCCATATGCACTGACAGACTAACAAGTACACCACACCAAAATAGATGTATTCGATTTGGGTCACCTACATAACAAAAAATAAAAAAAAAACTTCTAGAAACAAATCTAACAGTATCAGGGCCCATTTGCCTTGCTTTACACTCAAGCTGTTTGTCTGATTGCTTTAAACAAAACTATTTTTTTTAACATTGCAATTTCTAAAGCGGTCTTGTATGGCTCCACTGACATAACACTTACACCAGGGTTGTGGCGTTAGATTCCCACCGCCATGCCCACACTGCCATGCCAACAATGTGTGCACTTACGCTGTCGTAAAGGCTTTAACAAATGGCGTCCACCGTGAATAAATATTTATAAGAATAGGTTGCCGTCATCCATTAGCAAAGAGCAAAAAAACATGTTGGACTGAATCTCAATCCCCGGAGATCCTTGTGAAGAAAGCGACCGCTAACTAAATATCTGCGTTAGAGAGGCGAGTGGTGACAGGACGGCTATTTGAGCACGTCATTGCTCCCTGCTCTCAATTTGTCACAAGGCAAGCCCAAAGTTGATAAATATGTGCGCTCGGCCGCTATTCTTGAAGGCTATTCTCGAAGGCTATTCTCCATGACGCCATTCTTTTCTCTCTTTTAGGAAACACTAGAGGTTTCGAAGCTACGTTGGTACCTGCACCAAACCACAAATAGCCTACCACCACCGCAAAAAACAAATAACTCATGAGAGTACATGCACTAACACGGTGACCTTTAGCATCTCTCCATCTCTCTCTCTCTCTCATACACACACACATGCACTTTAGCTTTGGACCATAATTGGGTGCCTGGCCTCGTAGATAATATGGTCTTGCTAAAGGTGTATGCTGATTAATGATGGTAGTTTCCACTTCAGGTCTGACCGTGTCTAGGGATAGGGTTTGCACGGGATTACATCTTGATGAACTTGGTGTGTGTGTGTGTGTGTGTGTGTGTGTGTGTGTGTGTGTGTGTGTGTGTGTGTGTGTGTGTGTGTGTGTGCGCATCTATCCTCTGTGTTTGTCTGTGATTGCTCCTGCCGCATACGTATTTCATGTTTGTCTGCGTGAGTTTATCCGTGTGAGTGCACATATGCACCCGTGTTTTTATTTTATTCTATATTTTTTTTCTACCATCTCACACTTCTCTGGTCCTCTGGGAGTGAAGAAAGTAAAAAAGAGGCAGAGGAAGAGGAAGGAGAAGGAAGAGGGTTTCGAGAGGTGAGGCAAATGGATGAAGACAAGACGTCTGGATGGATCAAGAGGCAGAGGAGGAGGAGGAGGAGGAGGAGGAGAATCTTGGGAAAGAGCGACAGAAGGAGAAGAGGCAGTGAGCAGCCAGCCATAGAGATGGATGGAGAGAACCATGAATGACAGGACGAAAGAGGCAGAGGGGATGGAAAGAGGGAGGATGGGTGGGAGGGATGGATGAAGACTAGGGGGAAAAAAATATTATCCCTACCTACAACATGCACCAACTCCGCTCAGCTCCCACCATCGTTCATGCAAGGCACACACACACACATACACAACCACACACACACACACACACACACACACACACACACACTAAGTTGCACACTGCTATCTGTCTTGCTGTCAACCTTGGTCTGGCAGGCGGAGTGCCATGGCAACAGTTCACACTGATTATTTTTTTTCTGTTCTGCACTCCCATTCTCCGAGTGGGAGACTGCGAGAGAGGGAGCCATCGAGTGCGAGAGAGAGGGCGAGGAATGCAAAAAAAGTGAACACGGATAGACAGATGGATGGATGGACAGTTTCCATCTGTCCATTGATGACCCAACAGACAAGGCAACAAAGGGAAAAGCCAGATCAATAGGTCCATCTTACCACAGAAGAAGAAGAAAAAGAAACAAAAAAACAAGCGAAAATGGCAACACAGCAGCTGTTCTGTGCGTGGGAGAGGGCTGGTTAAAGAAAGGAGAGGATGGGCAGCAAAGGAGCTGACAGCAACTTGGGAGATGGAGGGAGACGGAGAGATGGGGAACATAAAGATGGAGAGATGGATGAGGCCCGAGGATCAGACATGATGAGAAAGTTGTAAAGCCCAGGGTTTAGACAGGCCTTTCATGAGCTCACAGAAATACCCACAGACACCCTTTGAAGTGGCTGCGAGATTTAGGGCTCAGAACTTGGACAACAGGGAGAACGAGGGAAACAAAGCAGAAGTCTTTGCTGGAAACATACACACCGACGCGAAGACAACTCCATACCTGGAGACCGATAAAATCAAATGAGAGCGAGGCGTCTGATACCAATTCTGACGGGCTGGAACTGCACAGCAAATCAACTTTTCGTGTTTTGGAACAGGCAGCGTGTAAGCGATGTGTCTCGCGTTACGGCTCTGTCGCCTAACAAGGACAGTAAAACAAGCTAAGATTGAAAGAAAAAAGTTTATATTGCATTAAGTGTCTTGAGTTACCATTCCCCAGTGTGGCAAATAAAGTACAGAAGGCTAACTTTCCACATCCGCACACGCACAAACACACCCACACAGTTCCCAAGCAGGTTCCACAAAGAGTGTAAGCCTTCTCAAGCCCTAGTACCAAATAGGAAAAGTGATCACGCATCAACAACTGTATTTCATTTGAATTGAAATCCAGTCGGCAGGCAAGTTTTGTCTGACGTAACAAAACGAGCGAGAGAAAGCGAGAGAGAGAGAGAGGAAGTCAGAGAGAAAGAGAAAGAGAGAGAGAGAGAGGAAGTCAGAGAGAAAGAGAAAGAGAGAGAGAGAGAGAGGAAGTCAGAGAGAAAGAGAAAGAGAGGGGGGGGGGGGGGGGGATGCAAACACATTCGGTGGATTAGCTGGAGCCCCAAGGTACTTGGAGTGATATAACAATATCCTGATAACTCCAGGTGCTGCCACCCAACTAATCTCAAACTTGGAGACTTGCAACCACATTCAAAATGGGTCTAATGCTTCCTCTTATTGGAAAACGTCAAATGGGCGCTGACAACGCGCGGGTGCCCTGCGTTATGAACAGATTAACGTTGGCAGGTAAATGTCTCTCGAATTTTGCCTACACTTTGGAAAGAAATAACTAATAAAGCGTCTATTACAAAATCTATAAACACTTCGATTTCAGAAAATATCTTTGATGGCAGAAGCAGCAGTGACATTTAAAAGCAACGGCATGTTGTCAGAGCTCTGTCGTTAACATTAACGCAAAGCGAGATAGCATAAACAAATGGATACAGCAATGATATAATGTATGGCCACGATGAGTCAGAGACTCTAAACGGAGCTAGGTTCCTTTTTTGTTTGAAACGGTGCAGTTTTGTGTGTCATTGTTTTCTCTACATGTCATGTCTGCGTGTGTGCGTGCAAGACCTGAAGCCGTTTATCTTTTTAGCACAATCTGTACACACCATACATGCAAATAAACACACCTCCATCATTCACCCTGAAAGATCCTCTTGCTCTCTCCGCATCTTTGCCTCTCTCTGGGTTTGTCGGCATTTTTGTATCACCCCACGCTCACCTAACACCCAACACACAACACACACACTCTCCTCCTGCAGTCCGTCTCATTATACCGCTAGCTGCTTGGGAGTGCATGCGACACACGCCCACATGTGTGCGCATGCAGACACAACCAAGCGGCACGCGACACGCATACACAAACACAAATCTTTGGGTGTTATCTGAATTCAAATCAATCTCGTCCTGATAGCGCCGCTGAAAGATGCCGTTGAAGACAGGCGGCCGTCACACCCCCGATTTGCTCTAACAAGCATCGAGGCTGGGCAGAACACGGCCTTCTGGGAGTCCGATGCTCTGGTGTGACTAGGAAACTAAAAAAGGAAACACAGGATGTTGCACTGGAGAGCTCACACACACCAACACACACACACACACTCACTCAAAACATGACGCTTGCTGGCACATATACACCATGGTCACGGCACAAAATTTAACATATTTACATGTGCATGTAATGTGTGCAAGCTCATTGGATAGCCTGCACAAAGGAAATATGATGTTTAATAGATGTAGATTTGCAGCAAATGCAACAAAACACTTCATACGCTGACACATTTTGGCGGGAAAATCAGCATGCATCACCAAAACATCACCATGGGCTAGTTGTGTGTGGGTGTGTGGGTATTTTAATGTGCGTCTATAAGTGATATACGCAAGATATAATTACATGAGTGTGTTCATGTGAACGAAAAGTGTGTGTGTGTGTGTGTGTGTGTGTGTGTGTGTGTGTGTGTGTGTGTGTGTGTGTGTGTGTGTGTGTGTGTGTGTGTGTGTGTGTGTGTGTGTGTGTGTGTGTGTGTGTGTGTGTGTGTGTGTGTGAGCGTGTGTCTCCAAGAGGAGAACAGTTTAGAGATCCATGTCGCGTCCATGATCCTTGCCTGCAGCAGCAGTAGCAGGTGGATGCGCACACACACACACACACACACACACACACACACACACACACACACACACACACACACACACACACCTCTCTTTCTCTCACCCATTTGTTGTTCTCTACCACCAACTGTCTCCCTTCCTCTTCATCTCTCTCCCTCCGTGAAAATCTTTCTTCGTCTTCCATCTGATTGGGATTTGTGCTTGGGGACTGTGATTGCAATTCCTGGGAAAGTCTTTTCCTCACCTCCCAGGTGTTAGAATGGCTTGAGGGAATGAGTCTACAATGGACCCACATTCTATTACAGCCTAAGCGGTCGGAATACTTAATGGGGAAAGGAAGTTTGTCGAGATCCTACGAACCAATGAATGGAAATCACTGCGGAGACAAGGAACAAAACACAGCAACCCTGCAGTGAGTATAAAACAAGTGCATCTGTAAAGGACTTCTTGGGTCACGGCCAGTTGCCAAAATAAAATCGACTTACTTTTGATAAAGCTGCCTGCTTCAGCTGCCTCCCTGTCCCTGGGAAAGGATCAGGTATCCCTCCCTTACATCCCAGTCAACACACCTCTGCACATAAATACGCAGAAATAAGGCAGAGAACAGAATACTCTCTCTCTCTCCCCCTCTCTCCCTTTCTCTATCTCTCTCAAACATGTCCAAGTGTCTCCCTCCACCTGTCGCTCCTCCATACTCTACCTTATGCAGCTCACAGGCCTGTCAGGGCTGTCGTTCTGCTGGGAGAAACGCATCAAAACCCCCATCACTTCATCCTCTCGCACCAGGAACGCTTCCTCTATACCTCGTCTTATGCACTGACGGGCCAATCACGCACAGTTCATCAATTATAAAGGGGGGGGGGTCGGGGGGATTCATCTCATTGTTAAATGTGTTATAGGGAATGCGCCATACACACAAATGTAAACAGTATGAATACACATACGATGTATATTATTCAGTTCCAATCCATTATTCAATCCATGCACTGAATTGTACTTTTGTACTGTTACTCCTACTATTTTCATCTCCTTTGTTGTGTTTGACTCTCGCTGTGTGTGTGTGTGTGTGTGTGTGTGTGTGTGTGTGTGTGTGTGTGTGTGTGTGTGTGTGTGTGTGTGTGTGTGTGTGTGTGTGTGTGTGTGTGTGTGTGTGCTTGTGCGTGCGTGCTTGTGCGTGCGTGCGTGCGTGCATGTGCTGTCTCTCTACATCCCACTTCCAGTCTTGCAATATTTATTTTGAAGTACTTCACACCGTGAAAAGCGGCGCAATATAAAAGGCATGGAGAAAAAAATACAGCGATGCAGTCTTGGCCGTCTATTTGCACTCCAACCCACGCCAAAACGCCTCCCTGGAAAGTATTTACAAACAGGAAGGCCAAAGTCCTCCATCTTTGTCTCTTCACCTATCAGACCCCCATCACACACGCATGCACATTCATGCTCCGCCACTATTCTAGAATCCTGCTCGAATAATCCATAGGAGAGGTGTGAATTTGTCGAGTCAAGTGCTGTTGCAGTTGCTCTGGCAGGTGACAGCGAGCACACGCGGCTAATGGAAGGTAAACACCGCACCTGGAACTAATGTGCAATAAAGGGAGAGGGCGAGGGGGGAGAGGGGGGGAGACAGGGAGGGAGTGAGAGTGTTGTCACAGAGCGGGCGCTGGTTTCCAAAATAAAAGTAAACTGTGAGAGAAGTATTGTCTGTTTTTAAGTGTGTAATGGCTGTTGAGCTCCACAATGTAAGGCTTTGTCTGTCTCTATCAATCACGAGGCCAGGTGATTAGGTGGCACGTTGGAAAGAAGTGACGATGATTATGGTAACAACGGCGGTAATTAAAAGTCACACTTAAAATTCACGTGGTAGTCACAGGCAAGCAAGCCGGTAATGACATTTTGAACATTGCAGAGTGCAATTTTGAGCACACATTTTTAGAACATTATTTTCCGGTTGCTCGTCCATCAAAAAGATTTGATGGACGAGGGAATAAACACGCATATCAATACTTTGAAAACGCACATCAACAACGTCAACACGGACATCAACAACGTGAACACGGACATTAACACCGTGAACACGCACATCTACAACCTGAACACGGACATTAACACCGTGAACACGCACATCTACAACCTGAACACGGACGACAACAACGTGAACATGGACATCAACAACGTGAACACGCACATCTACAACCTGAACACGGACGACAACAACGTGAACACGCACATCAACACTGTGAACACGCACATCAACAACTTGAACACGGACATCAACACCGTGAACACGCAAATGCACGTGTTCATGGTGCACCTTGCACACAGCGCTGCTGGAAAGGGGTGTGAAACGGAGAGATGACATGGGAGCGAGAACGGTGGTCGAAGAGGGGCACATATTTTATTGATAATTACAGCGTATATTATTCAATCCCCCCCCCCCCCCCCCCCATCTCCGATGGGTGGGTGCTACTTGGAGACAAGACCATTACCTATTCATCAGAGTGTGTAAGAGCTGTTTCAATCTTGTTTGAACAACATTCAGTGCGCGCACACACACACACACACACACACACACACACACACACACACACACACACACACACACACACACACACGCTGAAAAATGATGGCTTGTCACTAAGTGAAAGCTTTGCGCGACAGAAAACACCCCCTTGAATATTCTTGAGCGGTTACATTACGGGCATCCATGGCAGCCTCTTTACGAGCCGTGTCCCTCTCAAGGTGTCCAATAGTTACGGACATATCCAAGCTGCCCTCCAGCCCTCCCTCCTCCTCCCTCTGAAATATTACATTCAGACCCCAACCCTTCCCCCCTGCCAAATAATTGTTGGGGTGCAAATGCACAACAATAACAACAATAGTAATAGTAGCAGCGTCGATGGAAGGAGCAGCGCAGGAACAACGTAGGCCTCCCGGACCGAATCAGAGTACGATTTGAAAGAGAGCATGCCTTGGTGTTTTTCTTCTCCTTTTCTTCCACTCAGACAATAGAGAATCAAACAAAGGAGACAAGGCTGGCAAGCCGCCCACGCTGGCTGACAAGGAACCACGAGAGATAATCAATACTGGCACATGTTTGGATCATACTGTTATGAGAGCTCTGCTTAACGCGAGCCAATTTATGCGTTCCCCCTCCTCGACATGATTTTTGTATTGCATCAATTGTCCTTGTGCCATCTGACCTGAACTCGTATGTAGAAAACAGTTTTGGGTGGTCAAAATTACAGCTTTTTAGAAGTTCATGTCAGAAATGTTGGGGGAGGTGAAGACAAAATCTCATTCAGATTGATTAGAGTTCAACAACAATCTGTTTGTGTGTTTGTTTGTATGTATGTGTAGGGGTGTGTGTGTGTGTGTGTGTGTGTGTGTGTGTGTGTGTGTGTGTGTGTGTGTGTGTGTGTGTGTGTGTATGTGCGTGCGTGCGTGAGAGACAGAGCAAGACAATGAGCTCGATGACAGAAAAGTTGACACGAATGTATCATGAGAACGCCCTTGAAGACCGAACTGCACCCACCCACTCTGTCACACCAGTGTTTGGTGCGCACACAAGCACACTAACACCCACACACACAGTACCTGCGCGACCTTGACACCTCGCTAATATCTTCGCTCACACGGCGCCACGCAAATCACTTCTGCTGTCAGACGATCTTAGTGTCTGAGCTGGAACCGTCGCTGCATTCTCATCTCTTGCCTCTCGCACAGAATCCACTCTGAGTGCCTCCAAATCTAAGCTTGTCTCATGCCGTCGCCTATTTCTTTTTTATAGACGCTACCAAGAGTTACACTGTCACGGATATACTTTCAAAGTAAGTTTTTGAAACACAACCAGAGTGTATACCAGCGGCGTCGGCGGTCGATATTGCCCGACAACGTCGGCTGCGGCTCAGACAGAGGTTGAAGGGGGGAAATGTGTTTCTTCATAGAGACGGCTCCGTCCACACTGGCGGTCGTAATGCCATCCTAACCCCTGGATAAGTCTTTGAGTGCTCTGACTGCAAAAGTCACTGATGTCTATAATTGAGGCTTGGTCAGTCTAAAGGGAAAAATGCATCCTCACACAGTGGTCTCTCTCTCTCTCTCTCTCTCTCATCTCTCTCTCTCTCTCTCTCCTCTCTCTCTCTCCTCTCTCTCTCTCTCTCTCTCTCTCTCTCTCTCTCTCTCTCTCTCTCTCTCTCTCTCTCTCTCTCTCTCTCTCTCCTCTCTCTCTCTCTCTCTCTCTCTCTCGTAAAAAAGGCCTGGCTACACTCTTTGTTATGTACTTTTGTAAGTAGGCCTATGTGCGGTTGCTGTGTCTCCGACTAGCGAGAACAGAAGCTTCTTCGTTGCTAATGTTGCTAATCTCTACGAGGAATGGGAAGCACAGGGAGTACACATAAAAAAGAAAGAACAACATTTATTTCGGTCTCCAACTCTGTGCCTAATCAGTAGTACACGGGAAAAACACAACCCTCTTATTTCTTTTTTCAAAGTCTAAAAAATACTTAGAAGTACTATATTTAGATAGAGATTTTGCCTCTATTCTTTACACCCTGGTTTGGTAGGCAGTCTTAACCCAAATCTGCAACACAACATCCCAGTCGCTGTACTTTAAACAGTCGTACGTTTTTTTTCTGTACTTTTATAAGCTATTGTTGTGTCTATCAAAGGACGCCTTTATTGTGAAAGGTCGAGGACAGGTAAAGGTGATTAATAAAAGGTTTTCAGAAAGGTTAGGTCAGATAAGGTGGAGTTTATCGTCCGGTTATGGGTGAGGTTGCGGTCACACTGGGAGAAGGTAAAGGTTAGGAGTTGGCGTCCAGTGAACACTGTAAATAACCCCATGAAATGAATTCACTGAGCTGGTGTGTGTGAGTCAGCATTAGCTGGTTTAGGCGCATAATATAAACAGTGCCAACCTAAAAGCGGTGCGGTCGAACGTACATTATAGTTTGAAAAACAGTGATATGATGCAACACTGCAATGACCTTGTGGGGATATGCCAAGTTATATACAATATCATTAAACTCTATTAGTCTCTGTATTGGACAATTATTCATCCATTTACCACAGCTTGGGAAACACTTAGAAAGCAGTCTTAATGGAAAACAGTAAGCACAAATATAAGGCAGGTTTAAGTTCCCATTATGTCCAGCGAAATGCACTGTGCCGACGAGAGCCATGCTCATACCGCTGGGACACACAGCGACCGCGAGAAACACCGTCACCTCGAAACCCCGTCACCTCGAAATCCTCCGCGATGAGTGAATTAACAAGGGGCAGAGAGGTGCGTTGCGGGTGTCAGGGTGTCAGAGTGCTGCTGGAGGCGAGAGTTAGCGGGGTTAAGCCGGATAACAGTCTGCAGAAGAGGCAAAGTGGGGTTGGTGCTGGGGGTGGGCGTGGAGGTGGTGGTGCTAGGGTTAGACGGATGGTAAGCGGACTGGGACGACTCAGAGAAAGAAAATAGGTGTTGCCTGCTGGTAGATATCGGAGTGGACGAAGAGGAAGAGGGGGAGAAGGAGAAGGAGGAAGAGTGGGAGAATGAGGAGAAGGAGGAGGAGGGTGAGAAGGAGGAGAATGAGGAGGAGGAGAAGAAGGAGGGGGAGAAGGAGGAGGAGGAAGAGTGGGAGAATGAGGAGAAGGAGGAGGAGGGTGAGAAGGAGGAGAATGAGGAGGAGGAGAAGAAGGAGGGGGAGAAGGAGGAGGAGGAAGAGTGGGAGAATGAGGAGAAGGAGGAGGAGGGTGAGAAGGAGGAGAATGAGGAGGAGGAGAAGAAGGAGGTGGAGAAGGAGGAGGAAGAAGAGAAGGGGGAGGAGGTGGGAGAGGAGGAAAAGGAGAAGGAGATGGAGGAGCTGGAAGAGGGGGAGGAGGAGGAGGAGGAAGTGGAGGTGGAGGAAGAGTGGGATAATGAGGAGGAGGAGGAAGAGGGGGAGAAGGAGGAGAAGCGGGTAGAGACACCGCAGGAACCAGTTGCAGATGACTTGCAGCTCGTCCCAGGAGGGGTCGTTTTCCTGGGTGTCACCGGGGATCAAATCATCCGTGAACAGTTTTAGTCCCAGCGGTGAGCCCGTGTATGTGTGTCTACTACATGTACACCAGAGCCATGCCGCGTTCCCCTCTGTGACTAGAGGCCCATTTCCTTTTTTTTTACGCTGAGCAATCCACACTCTGTGTCTCACTTTCCCAGCAGGCGCCGCTGGCTCCATTTCCGTGGGCTGACACCACTTGAACTTAATGTAAATTGGCGGATATCCTGTTCCGCAGGCACGCAGAGACACAGCAGACACAACAAGTGGCCCGGGCGAGGACCAAATGCGCACATGACACTGTCCACCAACACACCAATGAAAACAGTCCAGAGCATTCCTGTTCATACACACCCATTTACAAACTGGTGTGTCTGTGCATACGCACGCACATGCACATGCACACACACACACACACACACACAGACAGACATGCACACAGTCTACTGGGTTAGCTTTACACACTATGGCCCATTAGCACCCCTTTGAAGTGTCGGGCAGGGCAGCTAATGGTGTGGTATCAATGTGAGGGGAGCCTGCGGCCTGTCTGTCTATTAAGCCCTCTGACTCATTCTGCTGAGTCCACACTACATTCCCCTTACCCTTGTCCCACAACACCACCCCCAACCAACCCTACCCCACCCCTGGCCAACACACACACACACACACACACACACACACACACACACACACACACACACCTTCGTATTCCGAAGTAGTTGGGAGGAGAGTGGTTCCAGCAAGAGGGTGTGCTACTGAGAGAGAGAGAGAGAGAATAAGAGTGAACGCAAAAGATTGAGAGCCAGAGCCAGAGAGGGAGAGAGTGAGAGTGAACGCAAGAGAGAGAGAGAGAGAGAGAGAGAGAGAGAGAGAGAGAGAGAGAGAGAGAGAGAGAGAGAGAGAGAGAGAGAGAGAGAGAGAGAGAGAGAGAGAGGTTAGGGGCCCAAAGGGAGAAGGGTAGGGTGGTGGTGGTAATCGTATTAATCTCACTCAGACCACAACACATTTGGCGAAGTAAAAGAACAAGGAAGTTGGAATTGGATATTTTTACAGCCATGTAGCCTGGATTGAATAGGGCAGTTTGTATTCAACGATGTGGTCGTGTGGTGCCGGTTGATGGACTGAATTCAAGATGTGTTCTGCGATAGAAGAACAGATACCCACTACACACAGACACCCGACACAGTCCAACTACTGGAAAACTAATGCTGCACTCTATTATTTGGTATTCTGCCATGGACATCTGTTATATGAAACCACTCCAACCGAGAAAATAAATGCAAATAAATTGAAATAATGTCAATTAATGAAAATATGTAAAATATTGGATTTATGAAAATGAATGTAAATGTATTTTTCTAGATGTGTTCATCCCTTGAGTTTTAGAACTTGAATTTTTAAACAGCTTGCATTATGTAGTGATATTGAATACATGGGAGATCAAGTAAACTTAAATCAACTAGTTATTTCTCATTATATGATAACCACGTTTAAAGTTTTTTTAACGAGAAAAACTACAAAATGATAATTCAGTTCCTAACAAACTTTTAAAACACACATAAAAAGTACCTGGAATGGAAAAAATAGCAATTTCACATAACTAATGGGAGATTTATTATTAATGATCTCTGAGGCAAACCCTTCCACAAACACCATTTACTAAATGTAAATCCTTTTCATCAAAAGCTGCGACAACAAAGGGGCCGTAATTGCCAGCCCTCAGAGTTGGAGAAAATGAGTTGTTTACCAAAAGTTTGTAACACTGCCAAGTCAAGTGTGAACAATGTTTTCAGCTCCTGTAATGGTTCTGTGTCTAGCCAAAGAACTTGGCCCCATATTATGCAGTGGAGGCAACACTTTATGCACTGTGCCCTTCAAAAAGAAGCCAAAGGGTATTTGCATCTCCTTGGCCAAATCGAGAGTCCAAATCGATAGGAAATATTCTTATGTCTTCTGAAGTGCAAAACAGTCTGTTTGTTTGAGATGGTGGGGACATTTAGATGTGTATCTCTGTGTGTGGCAGTTTGTGTGAGTTTGTTTAGTATGTGTGCGTCTATAAGTCTGTGTCACTGCACAGGATTAGTGTGTGTGTGTGTGTGTGTGTGTGTGTGTGTGTGTGTGTGTGTGTGTGTGTGTGTGTGTGTGTGTGTGTGTGTGTGTGTGTGTGTAGATATATAGCAGGAAAATTAACTTTTTTCTGCCATTCAAACATTGGTAATGGAGCAGAATAGCAGGGGGGCTGACTGAGTAGATACATCTTGTAATCAGATTTCAAGATGTATCTAGTCTTCTCTCTTGCCTAGTGTGTGCTTTGTGTGTGCGTGTTTTGTGTAGAAGAGAGGAGATGCTTATAATAAAGAAGGCAGAAGCAGTAGGGCTGCGATTCAAACTCTGTGTGTGTGTGTGTGTGTGTGTGTGTGTGTGTGTGTGTGTGTGTGTGTGTGTGTGTGTGTGTGTGTGTGTGTGTGTGTGTGTGTGTCCTCACAGATAAATGAATGTGCCCCTGAAAAAATGTGCCCCTCTGTATGTACTTAAATCGTGTTCTGATTTGATTTTTATAAATTTACTTATTTCCATATTTCTAGGGATTTTTTTGTGCTGGTGCTATGGGGGTGCATGACGATTTAGAATTATAATTGTACAAAACACACACCGATACAAGCTAACCATACGGCACACGACGTGAGCTACCTGTGATTGTACAACTGAGATATATTATGAAGAGATTATCAATGATCCACCAGATCCATTTGCAATGGGAAATTGGCATGGCGTAACAAAAAAAATGAAGTATAGTTGGACTTATAATTATTCAGACATTTTATTCGTATCATTCTGAGTTTGAATAAGGATTCATTTGTGGATACTTGCGGCTGCCGATACTTTCAATAATACCGCTTCAAAACATTAGCCATCAGAACTCTGTGGCCTGCAACATTGCCCATTGATCCGGTGCCACTGTGGTTTTAAATGGTCTCTCAAGAAAAACATGTTGTGTTGAGGTATGAAGCTGGCTGCACCTTGTGCTCAAGGGGACTTTTTAAGATCCAACCAGTTTCCATACAACACCTAGCCCCGCACTATCTTTTTAAAGAGGACTCAAAAGAGTTGAGAGAAAGTGACAAGGAATAGAAGAGTGAGGGAGAGAGAGTGAAAAAGAAAGTATTCCCAAGCTTTTTACTCCTTATAATAATTACTCAAAAACGAATACATTTGAACAAATTAATGTATGCTCTTACCTAATCAAACGCCAAAGATGAGGGTGCAGCAAAGCTTGGGAAGTCTTTAATCCAAAAGTGTAAATCTCCATGAGAAGGGAATATCCGAAAAATTATAATTCTAAATGAATCCAGAGAGTAATCTGAAAAAACTACAGAATAGGCATAATGTTGATATTACATTTGTTTAAATGGAACTAGGTCTCTAACAGCTGAGACCTGGAGATCTCTCGGTCACAACCGTATCCTGGGTTTTCTACAGGAACTTTGTTTGCTATGTTGCATGTGCCTCTCAAACATTTCAGCCATCTTGGATGCCTCAAGACAAAGCTCAAATGATCTATGCCTGCTTTCAATCGCTCCTCATTCACCACACAACACAACCTCATGGCACTTGCAAACCCAGCACCACGGGTACCTGCCTAGTGCTCTGGGTTTCTTTGAAAGTTAAGCAGGTCAGGCCTGGGCCATACATAGATGGGAGACCAGACAGTGCTGGAAGAAGTGTTGGAGAGCCAGAAGGGGGTGCTCATCCCTCTGACCTATGAACAGCCCAAATATCTTCGGTCCGCTGAGATGTTGTCAGCGCTACTCACTGTGGTCATTCAGATATATCCAGTGGCAGGAAGAGGGCTGCTGAACAAATTTTCATTGGCTGAATGAAAAATACACAATATAAATGGAAGTCATTATTACAATGAATGATGCTTCTTCATTATGTACTTGCTTGATTCTTACAATTTCTGGGTTGCATCTTCAAGGTTGATTGCACTTATTGGAAGTCAATTTGGACCAAAGAGTGTCTAAATAAATACAATGTAATGAATACAAGCCAAATCAAACTGAACCGACCAGGATATAATTTTAGATGTTACCCTCTATGTCTATATCTGCATGCGTTGCTGCATCCAAGACTGTTCTATAAATGCCATGGATTAAATGGGTGAAAGTGATCTGTGATCAGGGCTAATCCATAGGGGTCCACATCCCTTCATCTCTGGTCAAGGCGACAGTGGAGAGGATCTAACACATGTATTCCAGAAGCTCAGGAATAATTTAAATCGATACCCCAACTATTACTACATGGGGGTCTTTAGGGGGGGGGGGGGGAGGGTTCCAAAGCAGATCAAGTACGGAGATAAATTGAGATGCATATTTCAATTTGACAGAGCACCAAATGGATTGACCCAATCCGACCCAAGTCTAGCCATGAAGGAATGTGATGCTTTTAATCGTGCTTGACAGGACTTGGGCTATTGGCGGTATACCAGTCAAGCATCTATTCTTATTTGTGAAGAAATATACTCCTAAAAGTGGTGGAAATGGGGAGGAATTGGGAAACATTTACAGTACAGTTTCGTGTTGTTTTTTATTTGTTGAGGCAAGGCAAGGCAACTTTATTTATCTGGCACTTTTCATACACAAGGCAGACAAATAAGGTAAAAGAAAACATGTGCAAAAAATTTGTAAAATAGATCAGTCGAGTATAATGTTTTGTAAGACAAGCCAGACGGCATTGAGAATTAATAAGACTTTATATTGGGCAGCAAAATTAACTCAAGGATGTTTAAAGCACGGATGCCAAAGCCAATATTTTAAATCTTTAATATAGTTATTTTGAATGTGGAAATGTATCTGCTTCTCTAAGACTGGCAAAATGCTGCTGAGAAAGAGTGCCCTTTCAGAAAAATCCAGCAAATTAAAACGTTTGCAGCAAGGCCGTTCTCCTTTTAAAATAATACAAATACAACTGACAGGACTCCGGAGAGAATAAAAAGAGTGGGAGAGAAACACACAAAGGGGCTTTGAGAGAGAGAGAGAGAGAGAGAGAGAGAGAGAGAGAGAGAGAGAGAGAGAGAGAGAGAGAATAAATAAGAGGAAGAGAGTGAAAGAGAGCAGGTTAAGGGAGAGGTGAAACAGAGATTCAGTGAACCCTGCTAGACTGCTGGCTGACTAATGTTACCTCACAGCAGAACAGAACCTTGGACCTGCAGCTAATGGACCATAGCCACATCCTGCTTCTCTCTCTCTCTCTCTCTCTCTCTCTCTCTCTCTCTCTCTCTCTCTCTCTCTCTCTCTCTCTCCCTCTCACTCTCATTGTTTTGCTGTATTCTACAAAGACTTTCACAGGACTGCATGTTGCCAAAACATTTACCCAATTATTGTTTGACTTTTCCAAGATAGTATTGGTCTTATTTCATGTGGTGTCACACACACACACACACACACACACACACGCACACACACACACACACAGATACTCACGCAGATACACACACATCACACATGCACACACACACACACACAACTCCTACACACACATACATGTTCAACCGGCGGGCCAATGTACATTATCTGTCCATCTGTGATTGGCTGCTGAGTCTGAGGAGAGCAGACGAAGGAGTGTTTCCTCAGCGGAAAGCAGCCTAAAGATTAATTCACTTAATCTCGGCCTGTAAATGGGGTATTCAAGCGGCTTAAAAAACAAATTGAATGCAAAGGCTGAGAGTAATAACAACATTTGTCTTTGCCATGGCACAGTGCCCTTTTCCACAGCCTGCTTCCACATTATGTGGCTAGTGGGGATTCTCCAGGCACACACACATGGATGAGTGCAGATATATATACATATATATGTATATTACTAAGCACTGATATGCTATGTATAGGAGTGTTTATGGCAAGTAATTGACAATGCATGTTTGTGTACAGAAATACATTTGAGTGAGTGAGTGAGTGAGTGGGAGAGAGAGAGAGAGAGAGAGAGAGAGAGAGAGAGAGAGAGAGAGAGAGAGAGAGAGAGAGAGAGAGAGAGAGAGAGAGACCAACAGATGTTGGACTGCTGGTCCGAACAGTGTAATCCCACCCAGATTGTCATGTTGGCTTTGTCCGTTGCAGAGGGATCAAGGGTTAATGGAACATGGATATATAGGTTAAACATGACCCAAATCAGTGCTCAAGTGCTTTCTTTAACTGTGTTCCCATGGTCTCCTATTGTCAATAAAGGCCAGAATGTAAGATCTCAAACAACAATGTAGATGCATGTATGCATGGATGGATGGATGGATGGATGGATGGATGGATGGATGGAAGGATGGATGGATGGATTAGTGTGTGGATCGCTGGGACAGATAGATAGATAAATAGATAGATGACTGTTGATGACTGATGATAGTTACTGTAGATAGATAGATCAATAGATGGCAAATGTACAATGTACGAGATTAGATTAATATGTTTTCACCACTAGCCAGCAAAGTGCATTAGCAAACACACCACCGAATGCATTATGTGACAAATTATGTTTACGTGAGTAATATCCAATCAGATGATGTAATTAGTGGTTGGTCACGTTTTGAGCCATTAGCGCATATTTATACTTAGAATGAGGTAATTGAGTATGAATGATTGATCAAGATTTTGCACACAGCACATGAATCTCGCCAAATGTTCCGTGCTACGTCGTGGACGGCGCGAAGACAGGTCGTAGCGGTCCCTGACTTCCCAAGGAAGCATCCTAAATCTCTTGACGGAACAATAATTTAGTGCATTATTCATGTGTAGTATGGATGGAGTGCATTCGATTATTCAACTCAAATATCTGACCTACTACAAGTACTCAACGCAAAATAAAATCTTGAGCATTTTAAGAGTTTAAACATCGATGGCATGTAGACCCAAAGCGACCGCCTAGATTCCCATCAGGCGTCACTTACAACTCGTGTCTTCCAATTCAGTGTGCTTTCGCGGATTCCAAAGCCTCTTGTAAATGTTCCTGAATCTTTCTTCAAACAGCTGTACAGATGGAATATATAAGAGGAGAAGGGGCAGTCATCGAGGTCTGGCTGGGCGAGGGAGCGAAGGGATTGAGATTTAAAGAGAAATCTCTTCCCAGGGCGCCTTTCTTTGTTTTTGAACACTGGCTAGCTGTAGGCGTCGCGGTACATGCAACCGCATTCCCTTGGCTCCTCGCTTATAGAGCTCCGGAGAGCGAGCAGCACTTGTCTTATTGCACGGCTCTACAACGCATGCAGCTCGCTCTTCCGAGCGAGCTGCATGCATTGTAGAACCGTGCAATAAGATAAGCGGGAGATGCAATGCAACGCTTTTCTGTCCGTATTTAAATCGATTGTGTTGTTATTGTGAGTCAAATGCATGGTGAGTGTGTTGAAATCCCCCCGAAAACTGAGAAAAGACATGAATAAACCACAGGGCAGCATGTAGTTCCACGGATTGTCAGATTATATGTAGACAAAACATAAACAGTCGTGCTACGCCCAAGGGGTCTTGTCGCGATGAGGCCTAGTTGTGCTGATAGAACACATCCACAGTGGTGAACGGAAAAGGCGTCTCAAAGTAGACTAGTCCCACAACTTCCGAACTGGCCCTCACTCCCTCCCTGTGCTGTCCGCTTCCATCCACCATTCCCCTTCTCCCCCCTTTCCCATCCTCCTCTTGCCGTCGCTCTCTCTCTCCCCCCCTTATCTCTCTCTCTCTCGTGTTCTGTCCGTCTCTTCCAAAGTCTTGGGGATACCCGGACTAACGAGCTGGATGGTATGTGACGCTTTTTTAACGAGAACACATTCCACTAGAATAACTCGCAGATAGCATGCTGTCATATCGATTCATCATGGAGTTTATGCACACACAAACACACACACGCACACGCACATGTGTCCAAACACCCACACATATATGCGCACGCACGCACGCACATATACACGATTCACGCGCACAAGCACACACACACACAGAGTGTGTGTGGAGGACATTGAGAGGTGATTAGTACTGACTCCTGGTTAGAGGAGCAGGGTGGGTTGGCTGGCACCTCCTCGTTCTTCTCTTACAGTGTGTGGGATTATGACCAAGCCTATTCTGGAGACGGGTAACCAGACAACCTACATCACCTGAGCGCCCACAGCCAGACCGAGAATTGGTCTGAAGGTGTTTCTGGAAACACCAGACTAGGATCCCTGCCAGTTGGCTGCTCCACCTCCCAGCATCACCACCAGCACTCCCACTACCAAAAGTTTGGAAAAGATTGGGAGGAGGAGGAGCAATGGGTGGAGGAGGGAAAAGAGAATCTCAGCCACAGAGACGGCAAGGGAACAGGAGGTGAATTGTCCAAAAGAAAAGGAAAGAGACAACTCATGCAATGGAGTGATAATGATACAACAAAGTACGATTTGGACACACAAACTGCTAGTCGCACAGTATTGTGACAGACAGGTAGTTGACTTACTATGTGACCAAATGGTGGTCAAACCACAGGTGAAACCACCAGTACCATAATCATCCCCAGCTACTCAAACCAGTACACCCTGCCAAAGCTCCAACTTCAATAGCTGTTACCGGCACCACCAGTACAACCAGTACAACATGAACCAGTACCAGTGCTCTGAGCTCTAACAAAAAACAATGAGACATTCAGCTGAGCTTCACTAACAATACTGCACAACTGGAGCACTGAAGTTGAATAAAACATTATTTTGGGCATATTTTGGGGTGTTTTTCTAACTCACTCTTTTTCTAGTTTTGCACACCTCAATCGTGCCAATGTAGGCCCTACAGCTTTGTACTGATATTTTATTTCTGTTTTGATTCCTCTGCACAAGTTAAAGTAAAATGGTGAAATATTAAAATACAGCCATAGCGTGATCTGGATTGCAAACATGATGTAAGCAAGCAATTATATGTCCGTGCATGTGTGTCTGCTTGTGTGTGTGTGTGTTAGTGTGTGTGTGTGTGTGTGTGTGTGTGTGTGTGTGTGTGTGTGTGTGTGTGTGTGCGTGCGTGCGTGTGTGTGTGTGGGTCTGTCTTTGTGTGTCTGTGTGTACAAGTGTGTCTATGTCTGTTTGTGTGTTTCTTTAGAGTGTGTTTGCAGGCATGGCTGCACTTCCACATATCAAGTCAAGGAGAGCTTGTTAAGAGAATTGTATTGTGCAGCCTTGTCAGTGTTTATTTGCCTCAATGTGCTCAGATAGATAGATGCCCTGACCAACCCCTCCAAAACAGCTACAAAACATGAGTGCTGTTGGTTTTTACTTTTACTGGATCGGATCAATACCTGCATTTCTGCTCAGTGTAGAGTGAGGACAAGCACTAAGCTTGTATTGTAATTTCACAGGATACAGCTCCGCCGCCGCACTCTTTGTCACCACCTCAAGGTTAAAAACAATGACGATATTTTAATGGACCCCGTGCACGATCTAGCGCTTCAATCCTAGACCTGTGACACCCCACATGAATACATCTGACAAACCAATATGTGTATGCCCCAGCTACCTTCGCCTGGGCTTGTTACAACCATGATGTGACTGTCTCGCCTCCGAATGCACCTAATAATAGTAGCATTCAGAGACCAGTCATTAATGGAATCGTGTAAGGTCTGTTGTCCCAGTCGTTTGAGAGGAGGTGTCTGCCAGGGCTTGCAGGTTTTATGAAGGCAGTGCATGAGGCCGCAGCAGTAACAGCAGTGGAGGAAGAGGAGGGATCCCAGTGTGTGTCTGTTTGGCTGTTGGCCATGTCAGTGGCTCACATCTGTCTGTTTACAACCTGGTAGCTGTGGGTGTGCAGACACACACACACTGATGCAACTGGCCTTACAATAGACAGAGAGTTAAGAATTAATTTATATTATGTTTTAAGCGAAGAGGACGAGGGGAGAGCCGGCACAGAAGCAAAAGACGAGAGAGAGAGAGAGAGAGAGAGAGAGAGAGAGTGATTATGTAATTGCAATAACAGATAAAGAGAAAGAAAACAAAGCAATGTGAAATGAATGAAAGATGGAGGGAGACCGAAGTTCAAATACAAGAAAGAAAGTGAGATGTAAAGAATATTACAGGGGTAAAACAAGGTAGCAACCGCAGAGAACAGAGGTGGAAGGTGTGATAGCACAGCAACCTACAGTGGGGGGAGTTGAAAGTGGACGGAGGGTGATGAAGGGAAGGCGAAAGAGAGCAAGGCACCATGAATTTTGGTTGATTGGATGAAAATCAAGGGCAAGGGAATTTGCAAGATAGCGAGAGAGAAAGAGAGAGTGTGAGAGAGAGAGCGAGGATTGGATGAAAAACAAGAGCAAGGGAATTTGCAAGAGTGAGAGAGATACAGAGAGAGGAGAGAGAGAGAGAGAGATGGGAAGTGCCACAGGGAGGGAAAATGGAAAAACAGGAGATTTATTGAAAAAAGAAGGAATGCAAAGGAGATAAAGGAGAAGAAGTGAAAGAGCAATTTAGGCAGAGGAGAGGTTGAGGAAAGAGAAACTGCAGGGCAATTAACGACTCGACCTGTTTTTCTCCCTACGTACTGACTCAACTGTCCAAACACAAGATAAATATACCAGCTGATGCACACCTCCACACACAGACACACACACACACACAGACACAGCACACACACACACACACACACACACACACACACACACACACACACACACACACACACACAAACACACACACACACACACACACACCCCTTCACAGACGTACGTACATACACACACACACACTCACAAACAAACAAACAAACACACACACACACACACACACAAACACTCACAAGCACACACAGAAACACAAGCGCACACACACACACATACACACACACACACACACACACACACATACTCACATCCACATGCGCGCACATACAAACGCATGCATGCGCATTAATAAACACATCAACAACGTAGCTGAACAGGTTGATCTAATCTGCTGCCCTCTCAGCCCTAATCCCTTTATAGCCACCTCCCAGTGTGAGCAATAACAATACGCAGGCCACAAACACACACACACACACGTTCACACGTGTATACACATGTGCGCACATGCAGGTAAGATAACACATGTATACACACACATTTGTATGCGCACACATGCATGCACACAACCACACACACACATGCACGCATGCAAGGACGCAAACACACGCACCCACACACACACACGCACACACACACATTATAATACAGACAGCCCTACATTTTTGTTCTATTGGCGCCAACAGTCTTTTATGATGGTTGTTACAGTGATGACATCATCAGTATAACAAGCACCATGATAACACAATGAAATAACGATGACACAATGATGACACAATGTCCAAATGGATCCAAATATCCATTTGGACATTGTGTACGCTAAACGCTGACAGTGTTTTGCCTCAAAGTAGCAAATGATAGCAACCTAATACCATCTGCGTATTTATAATGTGATGCCGTTGAATACATTATAATGGCCATGAATACATTAACAGTTAAACGACGAAGGGGTCACGGCATTGTCTGTAAGACAAACGACTGGCTGGCCTTCTCTACTGGGCAGCGATTGCTGTTCATTATGTATGATTTACACCCACACATCATTTGACTCACACATCACTCGGGCAAAGCGTCACCGTTTGGTGTCAATGTGAATTCATCTGGCGTGGTTTAAAAAAAGCACTGCGGGTTGATAGAGTGTGGCTCTTTAAAATGCAGGTCTTAAAACTGTGACTCTTAGATAAGGGTGCTGTTTAAATACACTTGACCTGGCATGGCTTTGGCACTAACGCAGTACTCGAGGAAACGTCCACTCATTAGTTTTGGTATGAGTAGGTTTAGTCTTAGCATTAGTATTATAATCGGTATTGTTGAACATATATTGTTGTTATGTTTGTCGTTTTTATTTTTGTGACGGGATCATTGCAGTATGAGCAAGATGGAGAAGAAAAACAGAGATAGGAACCCCTAAATCCTCAGGGCTTATAAAGGGGTCCGTAAATGCTCTTCCGAACATAACGGATTATCTTTTCTATGCCTATATCAGAATTCCATTGATTAAACATTGTGTGTTTTATGGGAAGGTCCCCAATCTATTTTATATTTGATATGAAAAAATGTACCATGTATTTGTCCCTGTTCAATAAACTTAAAAATAATACAAATAAATTGGGGAGAGAATATTAAATGGTTATGAAGCCCTGCATGGCTGACCCCGGGTGGCCGTATCGCCGCATCCAGTCCCATGACTTTGCACAGGGGCCCGGCACTGTTAATGAGACAGGAGAAGGCAAATATGGTTCTATAGCAGACAGCCTCTAAGGGCACCCTGCTTAAACAGCCACACTCTCCGTGCGAGAGAGACTTAAAGGCAGAGCGTGTTCACCGTCAGGCAATCAGGTATGTTACAACCTTTTTTTTCCTTTTTTCCTTCTTTTTTTTTTTTACCTGTCTCTTTTTGTAAGAGGCTGCTGAACAGCTGTGGCAGCAGAGCGGAGCGTTTTGCACTCCCAGAAATTGTACTTTTTTTTGTATTTATTTTGACTTATTTATTTTTTAAATAAGACAAGTATGAAACTGAAAAAAAGTATAGAGGAGACAGTGCGAGATAGCTGAGCAAAGGAAACCTACATATTTTCAACGTACACATACTCACACACATCCTCACTCACACACACACACACACACACACACACACGCACACACACGCGCAGACACACACACACACACACACACACACCTCTTTAAACTGTCAATTATTTGGATATGAATTTCAAATGGAGATAAACACATGTCCTGATGATTATGAGCAATCACAAGGGGCAGGAAATAGACATGATGTCACACACACATGCACCCACACACACGCTTGACATCAGAGGAACATTTACATAAAGTGACAACTCATTAGAAAGTACATCCGAGGCCCTGCAAGAACACGCTGTGTGCACAAGCCTGCCTGTTTGAGTGCACTGGCCTGTGTGTGTGTGTGTGTGTGTGTGTGTGTGTGTGTGTGTGTGTGTGTGTGATGCGAGGGCACACTGGCAGGAGAGTAAAGGGCCTGAGAGGTTTTCACGAGTGATATCCCCCTACACGGCAATTAGGCATATTGGGATGCAACATAAAACTAATAAATGCTTCAGGGAATCAAGGATCTTGCTTACAAAGAAGGCTATCTATCTTCCAGCTAAATTCGCAAAGGCAAACCCCCCCCCCCACACACACACACACAGAGGCAGTTACACCTTTCAACACAGTTGTTTTTGCACAGGCTTTCCACTCATTAGGCTTCTGTCTTTCTCTCACGCACCTGTAACATTTCGTTTTTAGCCTGGCTCTTCCTCATCTCTCTCTTTCTTACCTTCGCTATTCCGCTCACAGACCCTACATATACTTTCCGTGTTTGTTCCACTTTCCTCTACCAACACCTTGCCCTTCATCACCATTTCTCCAGGGTCTGCTGCTTCTTTTCTCTTCCTTCCATGATTTCTCTATAGATCCTTTGTTTACTTTTTGTTGCTTTTGTCAGGCAAAGTGTGGCTGCCCAAGTCTGTTTTTCTTCAGTAAGCACTTTTCCCTGTGTGCAGCTTTCATTAGACATGTTTTTTTCTTTTAATCCATGCCTCACACAATACAGGCCGGGGCTAAGGGTGTGTGTGTATAGGGCCTCGCCAATCCCTCATGCCAATAGGGCTTATATAAGGGTCCATAAATGCCCTCCCCAACATAGCAGATGAACTATTATATATGCCGAAATTAGAATTCCATCGATTAAACATTGGGTGTTTTATGTTAGGGTCTTCCACAAAATAATCACAAACTGCAATTCTCACGCGCGTACAAGTCATGCTAGGCTGAAGCCTATTTGGCGATCAGCAAAAAGACGCATTTATACGGTTGGTTGAGTATTTCCACTTTATTCCGACTATATGTTGAGTCATAGAGCAATCATATTGCTTTGGTCAGCAGAATCCATCCATTTCGTGCTTTGAGCTAAAATATGCTTACACTATCTGCTGACCATGCAAGGGACATGTTTTAATTTATTTTTGGACAATGGTAGAAATACACGCCACTGATATTATGTAGTTTTAGTTTTTTTGCCAAACACACAAAATGTAGGTTATGTCAAACACTCGGGTGTCCCTGTCGTTTTACAAAGCTCAACGGAAAATTGGAGCAGTGTCCACCAAGTTCCCAAATTGAGAAAAACAAAGCACTTTCCCAAATAATGTCGAGTGGCGCGAAAGTGCTAAGAAGCTGACTATAAACAATGAACATTAATTAGCGAAGTATAGACAAGACCACCAAACAAACAGTGGTCGTAAACGAGGCCGTGTTGGCTGTGGAAACTGCACACAGAGTCATCGTCAAAGTATAGGGTCTTCCATCCGTGCATTTATAACCAGACCGGAGTCTCAACTGGGGGCCCCACAAAATCCGTCGCTTACAATCACCCCTTCTTCCATCCCACGAGTCGCTTCACATCACGTCCATAACGAGTGAGATGTCAGCTCTGGGGGATTATATTTCAAAGGTGTGCCTGGTCGTCGTATTTAATATTCTGCTCTGACTGTCACCCATCTCTCCCTCACTCATTCTAACACACGCAAGCACATGATTCACTCCCACCTCCCTCTCTCTCTCTGTCACTCATATTCCTTCACTTGATCCTTCGAGCTTATGTCGCCATCTACTTTGCAACACATTTCCACCTCGTCGCCGTTTTTCTGTGGCTGTTTTAGGCCTTTACGCACGCTTCAAAGGATTGATGTGTATCATATCCACAATTTCACACTTGTTCTGCCGTACGCACGGAGCGATATAATCATTTTGTCAGGCATGTAGACGCGCTATTGACGCGATGGCGACTACAGTGTAACGTTACGCAGCGGGAACAAAGAGCCACATTAATATTTGTATTTAACTTTAGGCAAGTCGTGAAAACTTATGCCAACACACCTGTTCTTCTGTGCAGCAGGCGAGTGGCTTCGAGGGCCGGGGGAAAAGGTTCAGCAAGGAATATTTGCACAGACGAGCCATTCCGTGCACGTGTGCGCACATGCACACTGTAAGTAGGCTACCCTACTACACTACCTACACTCCCGTACGCACGCCTTCATACATACACACCTACACACGCACACACGAACACACAGACACACACACACACACACACACACACACACACACACACACACACACACGCACACACACACACACACACACACACACACACACACACACACACACACAACCCCAAACACACACACAGACAAGCACACATACACACACAAAAGCACACACGCACACACATATGCGCGCACACGAGCACATACCCACTAAAAAAAAAACACACGTACACAGAAACAGGCATGACACGCACAAACACAAGCCAACGCACGCACGTAGGAACAGACAAGCACACGTACACACGCAAAAGCACACACGCACACACATATGCGCGCACACGAGCACATACCTGCTAATACACACACACACACACACACACACACACTTACACACACACGCGCGCACACACACACACACACACACACACACACACACACACACACAGGCTCATACATGGGCACACAAACAAGGGCAGCCAGTATCTTCAGGCAACTGTCTGAAGGAAGGCATGATTAATGACTGGCGGCCCGCATGCATCCATCTGGGACCGGAGAAGCCCTTGCTTGCACTCAGCGGGGGAATCGGTCACACCGAATCCACGCTACTCCGACTCGGTCGCCCCAGCGTCAGCAACAACCCGATCCGAATAAAAATGTTATCAGAGTGACACTTGATAACACGCTGACTGACTGAGTGCTATCCGGGCGCGGGTCTGTGGTCTCAGCCCAAAATATCTTGGCGCGCGTTTCAATGACTGACATGGGCCGGGTCCTTCAGTCTTTCAAATTGAATGCGGGAAAGGCAATTAAGCAGCCATATTCATGATTAAGTATAGACCTCTGAACGTGATGTGAGGCGGGATGCTGGGGAAACGGGTAATGAGGCCAGTGAATGAAGTGGGGAAAAGAGATGGAAACTTTTCAAAAGCCCAGTGCGACGTTTGATATGCACGATGAGTGAAGAGGAGCAACAGCGCTGGAGTACATTCATGTGTTCCTCATCAGAGCATGCTTGTTGTGGAATGTTCTGGGGGATTGCGTTTGAAATGTGAAGAGCAATAAAGCAGGGAAGACGGTTGTTCGACCGACACCGATCAGTGCTGATATAATAGGTCAATGTCCACGATGGCATCGGCTTACGGAATCCCCCCGAAGGGGAAGAACGGAATCCTTACTTAATCGTCGGTCTCAATGAAAACGATCATGTCCTAGTAGCCTATACTAAAAAAAACAAAAATCGGAAATGAAAGTTATAAAAATCACACACACACAAATTATGATTTGCATGTTTCCAGAAGACGGTCCGATTGTTTGTGTGTTGTGAGAGATAACGCTTGGCTGTCACTTTCCATCGCCTCACCGATTCCGGACTGCAACAACTCAAGACAGTACATCCCAAACAAATTGGATAAAAACCGCAAGCGTGGTCCTGTTTACCTATCGCAGAACTAATACCCAGAATCACAGGCGAATCAGGGCTGCAATTATTATTATGTGAACCCAGACGCATCCAACATTGGAGCTCAACATCTACGCCACTGGTAGTGCAAAAGTGTCCCCAGCCTGTACACACACAGCTCCCCTCAGCCAGCCTGGCCCAGCGAGGATACCTGCAAAGCCCAATCGGAAAACAACAAGCCCGATCGATTTCAGCTCTTGCACCAGACAAGCGAACTCGTCTACAATCTTCGGGCTCTGATTCTGATCGGCCGGATGACCGATCAGAAGACCTGTCACTCCGACACACTCGGACAACCCGGGGAAGGGCGGGGGGGGGGGGAGGTGGACGTCAAACAAGGCGAGACGGCGTGCACAACTTACGGGTTGTTGGCAAAGCTCCGTGAATGCTGTTGACATGGCAGACAATCCATAAGACGGCGGATAATAAGGTGAATCCCACTGCAGGACGTTTCTGCCCCCCGTGCGTCTTCATCGTCCGATGCGTGCGCGGGACCCGGAGCCAGTCTGGGGGGAAATCAAACTGCGGGGACGGGGCTGTAGCGCTGTGGCTCTGTCCGTCAGACACAGCTTGGCAGCGCCGCTCTTTAGTTGAGGACTGGCGGAAAGGAGCCTCTGCATGGACCTTTCTTACTCTCACTCTCTCTCTCTCTCTCTCTCTCTCTCTCTCTCTCTCTCTCTCTCTCTCTCTCTCTCTCTCTCTCTCTATATATATATATATATATATATGTCGCTCGTTCTGCGCTCTCTCTCTCTCTCTCTCTCTCTCTCTCTCTCTCTCTCTCTCTCTCTCTCTCTCCCTCGGCGCGCGCTCTCTCTCTATCTGTCGCTCGTTCTGCGCGCTCTCTCCCTCTCTCTCTCTCTCCCTCGCTCTTCCTCCCTCTCTCTCTCTCCCTTATTATAACTCTCTCTTTGCCTCTCTCTATCTCTCTTTGCCTCTCTCTCTCCCTCTCTCTGCCTCTCTCTCTCCCTCTCTCTTCCTCCCTCTCTCTCTCTGACGTTGCCTCTCTCCCTTCTTATAACTCTCTCTCTCTCTCTCTCTCTCTCTCTCTCTCTCTCTCTCTCTCTCTCTCTCTCTCTCTCTCTCTCTCTCATCTCTTTCAAATAAAGAGATGATGTAAGAATCGTAGCACCAGCGAACCGCCCCGGTCATAACGCGAGCAGCGACGTATACTAGTGTTGTTATTCTCCCCAAAAAAGCGTGTCTCTCCAAATATGCAGACTGCCTTACAAGCAGAAGGGGAGGGTGGCAACGGGAGAAATAAATATATTTTAGGGCAAAAGAAGGCAGAGCGGGTGCTTCGGTGGTAACACTCCGCTGGACTTGAAGCTTTTTGGCACACTCTTGCCGCCTGCATGAGGAAGCATGCTGCTGCGCACCCAGCGGACGGAGAGCTCCCCCAGTAGCGCTGCCTCGACTGCTGCTGCTGCGTGATCTCTTTCTCTCCCGCGCGCCGAAGCCAAGTGACTTTTTTCCCCTCGCAGCCAGACAGCCTGGTCCCCCCCACCCCCTGGCCCCCCCACCCCGAGCACACGCGGGTGTTTGTAGGTGGTACGTTCCTCCGTTCCTCGACATTCCCGCTAAAGAGCACACGGGACATGGGAGATCTATCCCCCCTGGAGGGGAGGGAGACACTGTGGAGTGTGTGCCACAGTCTGACACACAAAAAATGCAATTAATCACATTCAGTCAATATTTTTGACGACAATAATGTTTCACTGTCTGAATCTCTCTCTCTCTCTCTCTCTCTCTCTCTCTCTCTCTCTCTCTCTCTCTCTCTCTCCCTCTCTCTCTCTCTCTCTCTCTCTCTCTCTCTCTCTCTCTCTCATTGAGGCGACGCACCAATGCAAAGCGGCTTTTGACATTCAGATACAAGAATAACTTCTTTATTCAAACTGCTGTAGTGCCATTCCGAAAACCATATGCCTACACTGAGAACCTGTCAAAACGAAATCAAAACCAATTACAATCATGTAGAGCACATTCACACACTACCATACACAGTAATTATCATGCCACAAAGAGAAACAATGAAACAGTTGTCAGCTTTGAACAAATGCCAAGTCTTTTTCAACCACTGAACCGTTGCAAACTACGGCAAACGCTTTGAAATACCTCATTGTGTGCTCTCTCGTGGTGCGTATCTATTTATTGTTCCTTCACGAAACACACCCACATGCTGAAAAGTGTAATTGTGGAGCATAGGGCCGCTATACGTAGGCCCATTAAACAGAAGAACACATGTTGGTACTTCCTGTTTCCTGTTTGGGTCCTGGGCCACAAATGAACAGAAATGAAACTAATCGCTGTTTCGACTGTCCCTGAGCAGGGACAGAGACAATGGTTCCGGATGAGGAGTCGCCGCTTGCCCGGGCGTTCCGGATGATCGACGCCCCCCCAGAAGAGCTGGATCCAATCACAGGAGAAACAAACCCTGACCAGGCTGGACCTGGCGTCCCACCATGATGGAGAGAGGAGGGAGAGGGCGGGGTTGCACACCCTGCTCCCTCCCCAGGACCAGGGAGCGGAGGGAGGGCCCGGACTTGGGTATGGACACTTACCTGGAGGACATTCCCATCGCTCTCCCGGCATAAGTCGAGCTCAATCACGGACTCCTGGACCGCCTGGGACTCACAGCCGGGGCCCGTCGCCGGTTTCAGAGGTGGAAGATGGTAGAATGCCATCTGCCTACACCCTTCACAGGCCTTGGCCATAGCGGTGGCGTTGGTGGAGGATCACCTGACCCCGGAACAAAATGGCGTAACAAACACGTCGCCACCCAACCCTCACCTTACACTTCCCCAGGGCTCCGACCCCAAACTGCCCAGCACTTTCAGGACACAGTCTATGCCTTCGTACCTATGCACCTGCAGGGAAGTCCCTCAAACTCTGGAACAGGGATGCTGGCATCGCGGCCGGTCCAGGTTTACATCCTTACATCCGATGTCTTGAACTCTCCAACCCAAGGAAGGGTGCAATTGAACAGAGAGTAGCACAGTAGTACAGTATTTGGGGTATCACTTAAGTGGTACAGGTCAGGTGTGCCGGAAGATTGAAAAGACAGGGTCTATCGCAGCCTGCCCATGGCCTGAGACCAGAAAGCAGGTGAGGTTATTCCTAGGACTGGCTGCTTACTACAGGCGGTTCATTCTTTCTCTGAGTTGACCAGACCCACGACCGACCTCCCCAGAAAGAGTGCTTCAGATCTGTCCAGTGGGCCGAGAGGCGTGTGATAGGGAGTAGAGAGGAGAGGCAAAACCAGTAGATGCCATCAAGTGGGCGGTCGACATCCTACGTCACTACCCCCTGCGACACTAGTTCACCATTACTAAAAAGTACTTGTGCTTCTATAACTTATGCTGCGGAAATAATAGACTAGTTTGCAAAGAGGCAAGGGAAGAGGACCCTTAACATGAAAAGCTTTGATTCTCAGTCCCTAGTAGAAAAATTAAACATCAATGTCATCCACTTGTCTATTTAATTGGGGACGTCATGCATGCAAACATGTGTATACATTTATATATATATATATATATATATGTACATATATGTGTGTGTGTGTGTGTGTGTGTGTGTGTGTGTGTGTGTGTGTGTGTGTGTGTGTGTGTGTGTGTTGTGTGTGATGGAGAGTTTTGTTGAAGATTCCAGGTAACGATATCATTCCTTTTTCACCTAGTGGGGAAGACTGTGATTGGTCCAGACAGAAAAGGGTGTCCCATTTTACGAGTACAAATTGACCCTTAAAGTAATGCACTCGTAGCTTAAGCAAGTTGTAAAATGATGTGCACTGGATAAAAGGATTGTGCTTCTGTAAAGAAGAGTTTTAGGGCACAAATCCATCTCTTTACCAGCAAAAAATCGAAGGATGAGATTTGTTGAAGTTCAAGTACACAATAGTTTTATGTGCAAACGTAATGGCATAGAATATATATATATATATACATACACTTAGTACACACAATACAATGAGCCCATTGTATTAAGGCTGTTCTCTCTTTGCATCCTTTACTCTGCTTAGCAATTATCTATTATTTACGCACAGTTTGGCACAGTAACAGGAAATCATTAGCGGATACAAATTACCAGTAGTTTGGACAAGGTTGTCATTCCTTGTTTAATTATTAATATAAATATGGCTTGAGTGCGGTCAAGCATGTGTGTGTGTGTTTGTGTGCGCGTGCGTGCAAGCGTGCGTGTTTGTGTGAGAAAGAGAGTGAGGGAGACAGAGGGATGTTAAGACCAACAAGTTAAGAGTTTTATATGTGATATGATTTGACAATGGCAATACATTATTCAGTGGGCTATGCAAGATTGACTTTCATGTCTAGTCAAAACACAGGAAATTGGTTCTTACTGGTGCACACACCATTCGATAAAGATTTGATACTTTAAACTCTATACGTTCTATATGAAAGAGGCCTTGTCAGTGCTTTTGTAATTCAACGTAAACACTTTTCAACACATATTTGTTCACACAACTACAGAGCGCATAAGGACAGAACGGAACGAAACCTGAGGAACGATGTGCGAGGAACACAAAACGGTGTTGTCTGTACACTCACGTCCCCTCAGCTAAGCGGTGAGCAGTAAACAGGCAAATGGATTCAAGCAAAAAAACATACCTCAGCCTTCAGCCGCCAGCAAAACGGAGGGGAAAAGGTAGCAAAGCTTCATCAATGAATAACTAACAAGTAAACACCAGCTCTCGACCAATAATTGGATCTGAGATTACACACCAATTTTCCTTAGTTGCTGTGCAGTATTTGTCAAACCCAGCTAGGTGCTAACACTATACAGGATACATGCACAGACATGCATACCCACACACCCTCACCCACGCAGGCAAGCACCAACACACACACACACACACACACACACACACACACACACACCCAGGCATGCACGCAAACACAAACACACTCACACGTACCCTCCCAAACACACACACACACACTCATAGGTGGGTCTCTTTTGCAGTCCCGTTATTTTGGATTCGGTAGATCTTGTTGTGTTTGTGTGTTTATTATCTTCTCCGTTGTACTTCCTGGGACTGTTGAGGTGAGAACAATCTAGGGAACAAACGGTAGCGATTACCATCTCTCTCTCTCTCTCTCTCTCTCTCTCTCTCTCTCTCTCTCTCTCTCTCTCTTCTCTCTCTCTCTCTCTTATGTTAATGGGGTTTGTCAGTCATGTCACATGTGGCAATTTCCAGTAATCAGTCATTTCATTAAAAAATAAAACATAATACAAGACACAATGATGATGGATCGGCGGTGAGTGGATGTGAATTTGATGACAACGGCGATGAACCGTCTGTCGGTTGGGCCCCTGTTGTTAGTTCGCAATTTGAATAAAAACAACTTAATACCGACGTGTTTTCATAAAGAATCTATATTTCGACGGGAAGAGATTTTAGTATGGCGGCTTATTGCTTTTTCTTGTTTTGATTGGTAAGTCGGTCCGATGTTAACATATTAAATATGTTATGCTTTTTATACGAGGAGCCCAGGAAACTTTAATCAACAATCGACAATGAGAAAAGAGAAAAGGGGAACAGGTAATTAGATGTTCTAAGTTTGGCATTAAAAAATAGCATACATCAGAAAACATGTTTATCACTCCTCACCATGTCAGTGCATAATACACAACTTAGAAATCAAGGAATTTATTGGATGGGGAATCTCTTGAATTGAAATTCGCTCATTGTGTTCCATTATCAAAAACTTTGAAGTTCTCGATCATGAAAATCTGATTTCTGTTGATGTAATCATATATATCAACAATTCCTGGCTATACAGTCAGATCACACCAATGGCGATGCATAAACCTTCCCGAACCCTTAGGCAAGGCACTGTGCTGGAGCACAGAGTGGATGCAAAGCAGCGGCTCAAGCTCTGTCTCACCGTACCGACATAGTGTTTATGGCCGCAATAACTTTAATGACAATGTAATCATCTTTAATAACTTAAATAACTCTAATGATTTTTTTCTGGTGCCATCAGTTCAGCTCAGTCCATCTGTACCCGCTGAGCGAGAGCATGCTGTTTCTCGCTTGAGAATAGACCCGAGAATGAACTCAACTCATTCCCTACTCAATGTGGAGTGTTTTTCGATGGAGATGCATAGATACGCAGTCACAATCTCCATCAGCAAACATACAGGGCGCACGCACCACACACACTTGTACACAAACACACTTGTACTCACATACACACGCATGTGTGCAAGCAGACACACAAACACACACACACACACTACTAAGATCCCCTCCCCCTCATTTTCAAGTATATATATATCTATACATATGTATATATCAATATAAATATGCAGACTCACGAATCTAGCATATGGTGATCTCAAGTACGTTAAAACAGTATTAGATTTCTACTTTTTTTTAACCCTCTTACATTTTTGTTAAGGTGTGCTCAAAAAACGATAATTATTTTGGAAACTTTAAGACTATTTTAAACTCGGGCCGCTGATTCTGAATGATATCTACGGATCTATACAGCAATGATTATTCCTCTTGTGACAATTCATTGCTTGGGTTTCCTATCTGCTGATGACCATTTGTGTAGGACGAAGGCTAATAAAGTTGGTCAGGCTGAGATCCTTAATATTGTATTTAAAAACAAGTGTGTGTGTGTGTGTGTGTGTGTGTGTGTGTGTGTGTGTGTCTGTTAACGATCTACTTTGAGCGTGTCTCATTACACGGCGAGGTGCGCTGCTGACTGGGCAGGTACGTGTGTTCCTGTTTCCTGCGCTGTGAAAGTACTGGGTGACAGAGAGAGAGCGAGAGAGAGCGAGAGCAGAAGCCAGCTACCTGCGACGTTTCACTCCCAAATGAAGCCAGGCAGGATTGACTTATGTTAATTAATGACCTTCGGTGTCAATCGCACCAGGGACGATTAGCATATTCGGAGAACAGCACGACAGCGAGTGAGTGTAATCCACATTAGCACAATTCCTTTTGCATGCTTTTTGGGGACAAAACGCAGTTTGCGCGTTGAGAAAATAGGATCTCGACTCACACAAGGTGTTGATTAGCATCTGCTTATTCCCATGATTCTCAGCGTCGCATAGGCTACTGCCCTTACAGTTTCCACTGTGTGCCAAATGAGGCTCACTGTGAAGTGGAGGCGATTGAATAAACATATTTATTCTGATGAGGCAAAGAGGGGAGGAAATACATTGCCTTTGTTTTAATGACCACGTCTTCTTAGTGCATTTAAATCACTCCATTGCTTTTTAATGCACTCCGGAAGGGGCTTGTTCTTGATGGCCACCTTTTTATTCTATGTAGCCTACCTTCTCTACGTGTGTGCGTGCTTGTGAGTGTGCTTCAGATGGCTTTCAAAATATTATATTGTGACAGATTCAACACAGAAGCTGCTGGGAAAGATATTTTTGGTTCATCCACTTATTTGAGCAAAAACCAACAACTTATTAACTAGTAGGAAAATGAATCTTGTTTATTTCAGAATAAAACACCCCACGTCACATCCACATTATAGTCAAATAGAATTGTCCAGAGCATTGCTTTTAATTTGCACGTTGCTGGAATAAACAGCTGTATTGTAGAATAGCACAAAGCTTCCCATTAAAATTGGATATTTTAGTGACATGGAACAGAACAAGTCGAAGCACACAATAGCAACAGTGTGAATATCATCCTCTCAGTTTGATTGGGTGGCCTGGGTAGTGGAACGGTTCAGGTTTTTCCAAGCCCAACTGAACCCTTACCCGACCCGGTGGCCATCGTGCTCCATAATGTCCAAAATATGTACTCAGAGGTAGGGCAGTTGTCTTGTAAGCAAAAGGTTGCTAGTTCGATCCCCAGCTCCTCCCAGCCGAGTGTTGATGTGATAAACTTAACCCTAACTGCTCCTGACGAGCTGGCTGTCGCCTTGCATGGTTGACTCTGCCGTCGGTGTGTCAATGTGTGTATTAACCGATGTAAGTCGCTTTGGATAGAAGCGTCTGCTAAATGCCCTAATTGTAATTGGTCATAGCAAACAGTAAATGAACACGTGATATTGATATGGTCTCTGTTGGCTCTGTCGTTGAGAATTATTTATCAAAGGTTTCCGTGGTGCAATATTCACTCCGAAAATTAACAGAGACCGTATCTGTGCCTGCAATACCGGCCCAATATCTGATCCCGACTCACTTTTGTCCTTAATCAAAAATCCACCCCGAACGACAGGCGGCTGGAGGTTCGGCCATCGCTGTAGATGTTCAGCTCTACATTATCGGCATAATGAAAAAGTCCCTGAATTGTGCACACAACTGATAAGAGGAAAAGAAGAACACCCACACAAAGGATATTGAAATATGCTGATGTTACTCTTCAGTCCGTGGATCCGAGTCCCTTGTACCGACGTCCGCCATGGTTAGAAAGGGTTCCCTTGTCTCCGGCGACGGGAACAGAGGGGGAGAGAGAGAGAGACAGAATCTAGCTCTTACAAGGTGGCGTGGTCTTTTAATAATGTCAAGGCATAATTGGTTTCTGAAATGTTTCATGGCCTTAATTAACTAAACGGGCCTAAAGGAACAAGAAATGGATAAGGGAAGGGGTGACAATTAGAAATAGAGGGAGAGAGACGGAGTGACGGAGGGTGGGAGGAGGAGGGGGGGCAAAGGGGAGACAGAGGTGGAAGGAGGGAAGAAGAGAGAGATGAGATTAAGAGCGAAAGAGAGGGAGAAAGGACAGGGAGGAAGACAGAGAGTCACTAAGTGGGAGAGAGAAAGGAAGAGCGAGAGACAGACAGAGTCATTAATTGAAAGGGAGAGACAGAGACAGAGACGCAGAGAGAGAGAGAGAGAGAGAGAGAGAGAGAGAGAGAGAGAGAGAGAGAGAGAGAGAGAGAAGAAAGAAGAGAGTAATGCAAGAAATAGCAATCGGGTGCTTTATTTCTCCATTTCACCAGTCTGCTATTCATTCCCTGCACTCCCCTCTCTCTCCCTCTCTCTCTGTCTCTCCCTCCCTCCCTTCTACCCCCTTCAACAGGCCCCTCAAAAGTCACTCTTCTAAACTCAAATTAATCTACTTCATATTCCAGGGCCGTCCCCGGCACACGCATGGCAGAAATGTGCTGCTGTCAGCAGGAAACGTTCTTCTCGTGATATTGTGCACACTCCAAAAAATGTTCTCCACATAGCTCTCTTTAAACCCCCAACACATTATTCTAATAAGAAGACAAAACACCGGGTATAAGGCGTGCTTAAGTTGTGACATTTCTTTACCTTTTTTTTGTTTTTTTCCTGAATTGAAAGACGCAGGCGCCATTCCTGTGAATTCAAACTGAAATGTTTTCTCTCTGGTGTGTTAAGTATCGACGATGAATCTTATTAAGTTTGTTTTGGAAAGTATTTACTGTTGTTTGCAGACCGTTTTGTGGTTTTAGTGAAAGGGATTTATGAATCAGACCATCTCCATGATTTGTTGATGCACGGTAAGTAGCCATATTTACATTGGACGAGCGTATACCTGCAGATCAGCGGATCAACTGAGAGGGTCAATGTGAACACTGGTATGCTGCGTGCTGTCTTCTGCTCTCAGTGGAAATAGCTTCGATTCATTGTACTTGTCCACACAGCGAGGCTAATTACATTGTGAAGTGGAATTGGAATTTTCTGCTTTTAAAAAAAGTGGAATTTTTTTAAAAGCAGGTAAAAACTTATACTGAACACATTCTGAAGCCTTACAACAACCTCAAGGGTATAATGACTAACGTACAATGGAACTATCAGGCTGGAATATGTATTTTGGTCTTTTTTAAAGTTGCAGTCTGGGCTAATGTAAAAAACCAAGGTCTTTCAGCACATTCCAGATTCTCATCTCCCAGGTGTATGCATAGAGGTCAGTGTTAAGACAAGTTAGATATGTTATATGGATTTGGCATTCTTGGACATTTATTTTACGACTGAGAAAAAAAGGGTCAGATCTGAATCAGCGGTTTCTGAGCCCGAAAGAAAAGACTGAGAAATGAAAGTCATGAAAACTAACAATAATTATATAAAAAGGCTTTAGTTATAGTGATAGAATTTCTGCTTATCACCTTGTGAAGAGCTTTAGGCCACAACGCCTCAAGTTGAATGATGACAACCAGACACATTAGCCATGTTCTTTTATCTGAAATGGCGGGACGACCCCAATTCTCTGTCGTCGCCATTTGTAATTAGTACCTGCTTCATTAACAGTCTCCTACACAAGTTTCTGCTGACGGATGGATTGTTTTGAGATAACGTGGAGGAGGTCACGGTGGTCGCCGGTGTGCCTCATTAACGAACGACAGAACACCCAGCCACTAACGAGGGGGCGTAGTCACAGCCCATGTCCGGGGAGGTGTGGCCTGAGGGGCAGCGGGAATGACTAATCCAAACGGAATTAGCTGTTCCGGCGGCCATCTTGATTGAACACACTCTAGTCTCCCTCTAGTGCACAGGGTGTTCTGTGTCATGGGGGAAAAAAAGAAAGCAAGAAATTCATTATATTATGTTAAGGAACAGAAATGTCATACTTTAAGTGGATTTTCTTTCTGCCGACAGTGTCAGACAGACACTGGCTCCTGGAATCCATGCCCACTCATTCCCCACTGTTTTCTCATTTCTCTTTCACTCTTTTTGTCTCTTTCTGTCTCTCTCACACACTCTCTGGTGTTCATTCCTTTTATTGCTCAATAAAACACTGCTTTAACAGCATGTTAAAAATGGGCTTACTCTGTTTGGTACCCTTTCAGTGGACTCAGGTAACATAGTACGCCATATACCATATTGCGTGTTGAATTGTCACACTTATGTCCTTTGACACGGCAAAGGAGTTTTTTGTTTTGCTCTGACAATCCCCAGAAGGTCCCTGTCGGAGATGTTTAAGAAGATGCCCGTTTAAAATAAAAAAAGAGCCAAAAAAAAACAGCTGACCCCTAGTGGAGGATAAACCATAGAGCAATTTTCCCAAACAAACACATTGTACACCACAATCTTGGTCCTTATAAACAACGTTCTGTTGTGGTCCCGAGGCGAGACGTTGGCACAGAATGTCCTTGTTACCGGGCGTATTTGATCATTTATAACGAAGCCCATTCTGAGCTTCAGGGGATATTTTGATTGTTTGTTGTGTGCAATTCTTTAATCAGTTATAATGCTTTTCCATACGATAATGAACTTGTATTGCTGGGATAGCAGCCCAACACAAGCCTTCTGGCGGACAAGGAAAACCAATATCCACAGTGTGGTTCCTAAGAATTCCAAACAGGTAGAAATGTTTGTGTGTCTCAATTGCGATTATGCGTCTTAAGTAGATTGGATATATGGCGACGTATGACTGTACAAATTAAGTAGGAAGCACAAGTAACATCCTCGGCCTACATTTTAGTTTCAAGGAGGCATTGGCTGGATCTCTGATCGGTCTTAGATATCCCATAAGGCCGTGCAGCACCAGGGGCAATGGAAAATGTCTGCCTCGTCTTTTAAATAAACACAAGTAAGGCATAGTTACATAATTGTTCCTATCTAACATGAAGTTTGTTTGACCGCTGTTTAAAATAAGACATGTTCTAGTTGTAGTCTAATCGATCCATGGAGAGTCAGTTTTTACAAGCTTGAGGTTGTTGCAAAACTTCAGAAACCATTCAGTTTAGGTTGTCCTTTTTTTGCCGGGTTTAGATTGCGTTTACAATAGGCAATTCCACTACTCATTGAATTATGACACCCTGTGTTCTCGTTATTGCAATTGCTATAAAGCAATACAGGTTTGGGGAAGTGAGGTGTGCCATATATGTATCTTAATTGTCCTATAAGACTGCATTTAGCTTTGAGAGCTTTTTTTTTAATTAACTAAAAATGTTTCGTTCCTGTTAAATCAATGATCCTCATTATTAGATAATTTCGACAGCATATCTCTTTCTCACTCTCTCAAGCTCACTCGCTCAGTCTCTAGCTTTCAGTCTTTCTCTCTCTCTCACTCTCTCTCTCCTTGCTCTCTCTTTCACACTGCAAGGTTGACTATCCATCTAATTCCTTTCTCCAAGCCCTCCTCCAATTTTTGCAGTTTTTTTCCACTGTTTCACAAAGTTCAACCGATTCCTTCATTTCTTCCCTGTGCCATTGTGGTTTTGCTGCAGCGGCACTTTCTCTGTTGTGACGGCCGTTCGAATATAAGCTGGATTTGTGGCAGCAAATCCAAGGCTTTCTTTACTGGTTATTTTGCTCTACTAATGTGTTAGCACGTGCGTGTGTATGTGTCAGTGTGCATGATTGTGTCAGTTTGCATGTGTGTGTGTTGATGTGTGCCAGTGTGCATGATTGTGTAGGTTTGCATGTATCTGTGTGTGCCAGTGTGCGTGTGTGTGCCAATGTCTGCTTGCCAGTGTCCATGTGTGTCAGTATGCGTGTGTGCGTGTATGTGTATGTGTATGTGTATGTGTGTGTGTGTGTGTGTGTGTGTGTGTGTGTGCGAGCATGCGTGTGTGCGTGCGTCCGTGGATGTGTGCATGTGTGTGTGCATGTAAGTGTGCATGTGCAGCCATGTTGTATCCTATTGAGTTATACTTCCAGACTCCGTGAAGCCTGAGGTCTTGGTACCCCTTAATCCATAAAGATTGTCTGCCGGTCGGCTACCTACCCCAATATGCTCATTTGCCCTTCCGCTGAAGTCTTCTCATCAGACTTCCTTCATCCCTCTGGGAGAAAATATCCCTCTCATCTCCCCTCCCGTCGCTTCTCCAACTGCTAGTATAATTAAGTGCATTGAATGTAATAATGGATGTAGAAATGAAATGAGAATGATAAAAGGTTATTGCAAATCGTGTGTCGGACAGTTCGATAAACACAAGATAGATTGCTCTGCCATTTATAATGCAAGGGCTCTTTAATAACTCAGCACTGCATTACAACAAAAACGCACAGCTTTATTGAGCTTTAAAATATTCGTCTCATATGTTTGCCATTTATCAAATCCATTTTCCATAGATTCGGTCCGTTTTTTGGCCAAATCGTGTCTTAAACAAACCCCTGTTTTAATAGGGTTCATTATTCAACAAGCTCGAGAAAAGGAAAAAAAAGTAATGGCCATTCACGTCTGCTCATTATTACATTAATATTTTCCTCCCTGCTTCCGGCCTATTTCACGGATGTCAAATATGCATACATTTGGTAGATAGGAACTTATCGAGGCTACCTTTCCCATTCATGTATTCCCCAGCCCAGGCCCCAAAAATATGAATTCACCTAACACCCTCATTATTTCAACTATGAACTCAATCTCACCTCACACTCTCTATTCCAATATCATTATTACACAACCACACCTCCTCACCCCATCACATACATATGTACACACTCACACACACACACACACACACACACACACATTCACACACACACACACACACACACACACACTTTTCCACCCATGCACCTCTGTATTATTAAAACTACAGTGGTGTAATATTTCCACCGGTGATGGTAATGTCCTGTCCCAGGTAATTCCACGATGGGAAGCCTGGATACCGGGAGCCTATTCAATTACTTTGGACGAAGTGATAGGACTATTATGGGACTATATATATATATAGCTGAAAGGCCACTTCCACAGCTTTTCATTAAATGCCAATGGTCTGAGACCCCAAAGAGGTGAAGTTGGAGGGATGAGGGATAATTCGGCTGATATAGTTAGTGTAAGATAAGTGCTTTGATTATTCCGTGGTTCAACTAGTCACTTTAGTTTTCCTTCAAAGTCTTTAATCGTGCAAGTGTAACATTTATCGAAACTTGACAGCAGTGACCCGTACTCAAAATGTTATCTATCCATTTTAAGGAGGGGAAAGAAGGTTAATTAGGTAATTCGATATTTAATAAAAGTTTGAATAGATTGAAGCATAAACCCTGATAAAGAATGGACAAATTTTGTCATCAAACAAGTGAAATGGAAAAAATCCATAATAGAAGGTTGAAAACTAAAGTTGCAGCATTAGTTTTAATTTAGCTTACCAACCATCCACTTTAAGAGAAAGAGTGTCTCTGTTAAGTAATGCTTTAATTTAATAAGCTCATCGTTCATAATGCTGTTTTTTTTCCAAATAGGCCTCCGTACTAACATACACATATATATATATATATATATATATATATATATATATATATATATATATATATATACATACATCTGTGTTGTTGGTATGATATTGTGGTGAGCAGCACGGGAAGGACGAGACGGGAGCCCAGGTTTAAGCCATTATGCAGTTCCACGCCCCATACACCGCACGACTACGGACTGCCTTTATTTATGACCAACATTATACATGGAAACCAGCGCACCCAACAAACTAACAGGTCATTCTCGGTGACGGCAACGCTACACACAACATGTTAATGCAACACACAAACACACAACCAATTGACAACCCATTAACCCCACATAACCCAGCAACTACACTGTCCTCGAAAGGGTCCAAACCCCCAGGATAAATTAACCCCCAGAATCCCTTGTGCATCTGAACAAGCGTCTACACCTGTGGTCGCCACAATATTCTCTTTCCGTGATTTGTGAACATATCCAAGACTTACAGTGAGACATTTCACAATGTAAGTCTTCCCACTGTATGGGTGTTTCAAAGAGAATACATTGCTCAGTCCAGATGACTGATACTTGAGATTAGACAATGTGCAGCAACAGGAGAAAAAATGCCTACACACAAATGTGTTATCTTGCGTCAGATAGCTCTGTTTGTCCCAAGATGGCTCCATTGACAAATACAATTTCAGCCGTTACAGACCAGTGAGAAGCCTATCAGAAGGAAACACACATTAAAAACTCCCTCTCCCTCCCTCTCTCATACATGTATGTATACACAAGCACAACACACGCAGCACACACAAACGCATACACACACAGACACACACAGGTGTAAATCACTATTGCTCTCCTCCTAAATAATTTGAACCCCTTCCAAATCTTCAAAAGCCATCCTTAGGCCTGGGGGAAGAGAGAGGGATGGAAGCGTAAAATGCATGAACGCGTTAAATTAATCAGACTCTGTAGAGATGTCTGTGTTTACAAGGGAACAGACGCGCTTCACCATAGCTTAGCATGCTAGCTCCTCCTCCCTTCATTTCAACAGTGTTATATGAGCTAGGTGTGAGCAAAAGGAGGAATTTTAGCATAGAGACGGGGTGAAAAGAAGGAGGGAGCAACAATAAAGTTCATACAAGGATGAATTAGAGAGCATGAAAAAAATTGTCTGAAGGTTTGAAACATTACTCTCTCGTGTCGAGATCTCGGGGCGAAATTGGGGGCCGGCTGCTAAAAGCAAGCTAAGTGAGCTAAGCAGAACCCATTTGTATTGGTTGCCAGCAGCAGATTGCGGCAACGGGCTTAAGATTCTGGCCTATAACTCATTCATGACACGCAACCGGGAAATATATGACAGCTTGAAAAAATAATATGTCGGCTAATGCTCTTCTGTTTAGGATTAGCAAACCAATTCTATGTCTGATGGACAACACGATGGAGGCTGGGCTCTGGCGGATGGATGAATAGATGGTTTGATGGATGGATGGAGAGAAGTTAATGTGTCTATGAGTTGTGTGCCGGCGACAGAAGGAAAGGAAACGAAGTTGTACGCTCCACATTAAAAAGCCTGTGCTCCACTCCGTGCTTTAACAGTGGAGGAAGTCTACGCCCTCCGTGGATTGCCCTCGGGGCAGATCGCTCTACCTGTGGCGTTGCTCCAAATTAACTTCTCTGGAGGGTTTTCACATATAATTGGATGATTCCTGCAGGATTCACCAGATCCATATACGTCTAATAAAGTCAGCGTGGCCCCGACGTACCCAAATGAATTCTATCAAGCTCCCCGCTGAGTAATAGGGGGAGCCTTGTACATTTTCACTCTCACACACACACACACACACACACACACACACACACACACACACACACACACACACACACACACACACACACACACACACACGTAAACCTGCGTGTGTGAATATGTGTGACTGGGCCAGTGAGCGAGTGAGTGAATGAGTGAGTCAGTGAGTTAACGATCCAGTGAGAGATCGAGTGAATGAGTGACTGAATAAGTGAGTAGGCGTGTGCTTATGTTTCTTTTTGTTTTGTTGTTGTTATTTTTAATAATGGCTGACAGCCTGTTCTTCCCCTCCAATCTCCCTCCAACTGGAGACATCTGTTCTTCAGTGGATCTTCACAGCCAGACAGCACCAACCGCCGCACGCACACACACACACACACACACACAAGTTTGACTCCATTCCCAAGCTCCAAGTATAAAGAAAAAAGAATATCTGGCAGGAACTCTAGACATGTCACATCAACGATGAACAACAGAGAGTCCAATGTGGGTAGAGAGATTCACACTCGCAACCTGCTTATCTTTGAGTGTTTGTGCACAATATATGCTGAATGCACAAACCTCATTCTTAAATTTCTTTTTTTCATTTATCATAATTAAAACAGACCTCATGCTTTGTTATAATAGGATGAATCAGCAGTACAAACCGCTTATTTTTCCAATCACTTTAATTTGAAATCAACTTAATCCCCCCCTTAAATCGGATTAAGTCGATTTTTCGGTTGTTTCAACCGCTGGATGAATCACAGAGAGCACGGGCTGTGTCGCCGTGGCTGTTGGACGCATGTAAGTGCATTGCTCAAGGTATGATGCATAGGGAATGATTCAAGGCCCACCAATGGCCCAAGGGTTTTGTATAATGAATCTGAACCAAATTCACCACGGCAAATTTGTCCTTGAAAAACACATTGCTGTGGGAGCATTTTGAATTGATTTATTGAAACTTTACAGCAAGGTTAAAAGCACGCACATGTCACAAATTGAAAAACCAAAGATCATTTTTCTGGAAAGTTTATAAGAAGGGCCCGACTTTGCGCAATGTCTACATTTATTTTACGGGTTTAACATCAAATGTGGCGCATTTTGAAAAGAAACACAGTTAATCCCCAAAAAATCTGTATCCAGTTTCATCTCAGTTTCAATTTCATGTCTCCTGCATTAATTCATTGCACTTCCTCCAAATGTCGACGCGGTCCCTTAAGAAACACACATCTGTTGGGTGGAAGGAGGAGTGGTTGCAGATCGCTCCTCTCCTCTGGCCCCCCTCACAGAGGGCTGATGCTGGTGCCCTGGTGCTTTCAGGAGCCATTATCACCTTATCAGGAGGTTTGTCGGGTCAGCACAAAGCCTAGTAGGGAGGAAGACGGGACTGTTCTACAACTGCAGTGCAACATGTTTATCCGGCTATACCACACGCAGACACACACACACACACACACACACACACACACACACACACACACAGACAGACAGACAGACAGACAGACAGACAGACAGACAGACAGACAGACAGACATATACAAACACATGCAGAGAGGGAGAGTATTCTTTCACAGAGTCAATGCCTGTAAATATGATTGATTTTATCTATTTGGCTATCGATCAAGTAAGTGAACATTAGGTTAGCATTGAGTTGGCATAATAGAACACTATAAGCGTTATCTGCTTATCGTAGATAATTAAACGCATGATTATTAGTTTAATTGGTGGACCCAAGTCAGTTAGTGCCAGCTGGATTGAGCAGATGTTATCTACTGGCAAGCGTCCAGTCTTTGAATGTCAATTAAGATTGTGTCTCATAAATGTTGACTAGGATACAATAGAGTCAAACGGAATGCAGAATGACCTTTTTGGCCAGTTTAACTCAATGTGTGTGTGTGTGTGTCCATTGTCTTGTATGCCCTAGGCATTTCAATTATCTTGTTGCCCATCTGTCCTCTGAGGTCTTTGTGGACATTTGTTATGCGTGTGTGTGTGTGTGTGTGTGTGTGTGTGTGTGTGTGTGTGTGTGTGTGTGTGTGTGTGTGTGTGTGTGTGTGTTTGTGTGTGTGTGCGTCTATGTGTGTGTGTCTCTGTGTGTTCGTGTGTCTGTCTGTGTGCGTATTTGTATGTGTGTGTGTGCGTGTGTTTGTTTTATCTGTCTTTGTGTGTATTTGTCTGTGTGTGTTTGTGCGAATGAGTGAGTTTGTGTGAATGAGTGAGTGTGTGTGTTTGTGTGAATGAGTGAGTGTGTGTGTTTGTGTGAACGAGTGAGTCTGTCTGTCTGTCTGTCTTTATGTGTGTGATTGTGTGTACAATATACTATTGTAGTGATTTGGATATCTTGACGGTGATCAGTCCGGACAATGAGATAAATGAAAAGAGCCTGACAATGCATAAGCTTTTCTGACACCCCATGGAGAATGTGTCTGTATGTAATCACACAAAAAACCGGCCTGTCCACCCACCCACAGACACAGTTCATTAGCAATTAACTTAGCAGTTTGCTATCTATTCTTAAACACACTCAAACACACACACATACTCACACACATACAAACACCTTAAGGTGACTCCTATAATAATAGCAATACATATTATTCATACTGCCCTTTACTAAATACTCAATACTTTAACACAACGTAAGGATGTACTCCACAAAGCTCCACGTTTGCGGTAATTAAACATTAAACGTGCAGGCTTCTGCCACTTGTTAAGTGACTTATCCCCCAGTGTGTACAACCCAGTCTCACGGAAATGCGTGACACTGTCACGTCACGTCATTTAATCTATTCATTCGTGATCTGGGATACGTAATTTCAATTTTTTCGTGCCAAAAGCACAAATTTAAAACTCATTCTAAAAAGAAGAGATGAAGCAGCTACCTTTTTTTTCCGTCATGGTTTGCCTACATTAAATATATCCGTGAATTGTCACAATTTCTCAGAATCAAAGGTGAAAGTAGAAACAGGTGGCCAAAAGCTGTCATTGTTAGAAATTTGTGCTTTTGGCACGAAAAAATTGAAATTAAGTGTCCCAGATCACAAATGAATAGATTAAATGATGTGACAGTGCCACGTATTTCCGCGAGGCTTGGTTGGGGTGTAACTTGTATAGCGACACCTTTCTACCGAGAGAGCGCAAAAAAGCAACAGTGCCTTATAGCGCCGGTAACTAACACATGGTCATGTATTCTGTGATTCTGCCTCATAAAAGTTTTTTGCCGACATATACTATTCCCCGGGAAGCGCCTTGATGATTTCTGTTTCTTCTGTAGGCCAGACATTAAAAGTGCAATTGATGTCTTGTTTAAACATTAACAGTTGCACTTGGGTTAAATTCTTTCGCTTCCAGAAACATACGTTGCACATTTTAATCCCTCCCATGCTTTCTCTGTCACTCCCTCTCTCTTTTTCCAACTCTCTCTCATTCAACCCTCTATCTCTCCCCCTCCACTTGTTCCTACTCTACTCTCTCTCTCTCCACCCCTTGCTCCTTCCCTCTGCCCCCTATATATCTCCCTTTCTCTATCTCCCACTCTCTCTCTCTTTGATTCTCCCACTCTTTCTCTCTCTCTTGCACATGCATACTATATGTCTCTCTCTATCTCTTGGCCTGCCTTTACATTTGCACATACACTTAATTGCAACCGTCAGCACTGGCAGATAATTGAAAATGGTTCAGTCTTCCACTGCAGTCCACCCCAGTTCTTGTAAAGATATCTCCTATTCACCCCCCAGTGCTGCTTGTTTTCATTATTACATTTCCGTCGACATGCTCTATTGCCCTCTAACCATTACTTCCTATCATCGGTAGCTCCAAGCGGTAGCCCCCATCGTTGCTCTGCATGACGGTAATCAGGGTACGTTTCTCACACTCACCTTGCGGGAGCCGAGACACTGGTTCCGAGGTGTGAAGAAGAGAACCGTTGATGGAGATATCACACCAAAAGGATATATGGTAGCAATGGACCCTACCACACACCGTCGGGGGGGCTTTACTGGGCTCCCGATGACCTGGACACAAGTTTACATTGTTTCAACCGGTTTATTTAAACAGAGATTATGTTTTGTTACAGTCAGAGCAGTTGGTTTCATGCTTCCATGTCAGAGATATCTTCAAGTGTGTGTGTGGTGCCGGCTGGTTTAACCTGCGTGCATTCATTAATTTCTCAATGGACCACACGGATGCAACCTCATCCAGCCCCAGAGTGTAATCAGGAGTCTGACTCCTGCAAGGTGAGGCTGCTTGAACCAGATATCAACCGCACACACTTCACACATGCATATATATTTACACGTCTATTTGTAAGTGAATTCGGTTCATCATCTCTCATTTTATTTTTGTAGGCCTACATGATCTTTTAGACGATTGGTTCATCTATGAAAGCAGCTTCGTGGAAGGTTCCATCTGAGCACAGAATATCAATGCCTTTGTTGTTATTAATGAAATGTTCTAAATGTCTCCCACTGGGTCACATCATTCTCATAAATATCAGATTGCAATGATTCAACACAAGAAGAGCGAAAAAGCAATTAAAAAACTGCAATACAATTCACTATTGATACCATCAACACGCATTCGTGCCATTATTTTTCCCAAGCCATGGTACAAATGTGCAGCAAATGCAAATGGTGCAATCATCACCAATCATTTAGCACCTCGCCACGGTAGACAGTTAGGGTCACATTAAGTCGCGTTCTGTCAACGAGGGATGTTAACTAAAAGTCTTTATTCACGAAATTGCGGATGTGTTCCAACGACGCCTCAAATGGCCTTCAAATGAGAGTGTGGAGCGTTGTTTATTGTTAGGACAGGGCTGGCATTTATCAACGTGAGGGAACAAACACAGAGAAGAGAAACAGTATGAATGCAGATAAGGCTAGTTCAGAAGTCAAATCTACAATTACTTTGGCCTTAACAAATGGAAATAATATGTTTGGTTTGTTTTGGCCCAAGGTCCTCAACTTATGTAAGGGATAATGTATAGAACGCCGGTCATTAACGGGAAAGTAAGCCCCAACAGGGTGAACGGGACACCGACGCGAAGCGGAGGTTTCTTGCTTTGCACTGAAGGGGCTTATTTTCCCGATGATTTTCCCGGCGACGTTCCATATATTATCCCACTTATTACACGGCTACCTGCCAAAACAAAAAAATAACTTCACACGGTGTGTCTTTTTACAATTACCAGTCATAGTGTTGATCAGCAGAGAAATAGTCCGCCAAAGATGTTGACGTCGCTTAGCAACCAAATACGCTGGGATTGATAAACTAGCGGACTACTTGAGGAGTGATACCAAAGACGTGAAAAAAAAAGATACCAAAGAGGCAAAAAGTCCACTTTCCTTGACAGCAGTCATTATATGCTTAGAAACGGTCAATTATCTAAAAATAATTCCCTACTGGAAGTCGGGAAGGCCCATGCAAGTGAATGGAGCGTTTCACAGCATTGAAAAGAGCCATGTAGTAAATGAAAGTAATTCAATGTGTCATAAAATCGGATCTTCAAAAAGTGGGAATGAATTTACGTATAGGAATTGTAAAACCATAAACCGCTTTAAATTGTCACTATATAAACAGGTTGTATCTTAAATTAATAATGAGACCTTCCCAGTCTGTTGGAAGGTATCTGATTTCTATAATATTCGAACTAGGACGGTTTTGCCTGGAAAAATTAAGCAAGGAAAGTGTGGATAATGGCAAAAATGTCTGTTCTTTAATATATTTTTAATTTGTAAGTATATTCATGAAAATAAAATGTATTTCCTGAAAGTTGGATTTTTCTTTTAATGTGGTCTAAACACTGGTGTGCTGTGTACTGTTGGAGGGACAGAGTGGGATACCTACATTCAAAAACAACTTCCACTGGTTGTGTGGGAAAACATGGCCCCTCCCTTGTTAAGTATTTGTTTGCTTTTTAGCACCCTGCATTCCAAAGATTACTGCAAACGCAGCTTTATTCATTTCTAATTAATCAAGGGTAGTGGCTTAAGAAATAGGCTTACCAAACGAATTGCCAACCTGATTAAATTAATCAAAGTAGTCATTTGAATTAATACTTTGTTTCAACCTGGTGAACCAGAAAAACGACCTGATAGACCTAAATTCAGGTCTCAAAAAATGACACGTACAAGCAAAACAAGTGAAAAAGAAAAGCCAAAATTCACCAAAAATATACATGAAATAATGTTTTATTCAAATCCATCACTTCTACTAACAGTGATGAGATAATGTGACTGGAAAGTCACAAAGGAATAAAAACGAAAAGTAGTACATAAATACTAATCAAAGTAGACTCAATCTTAGTCATATCATTAGGATGTCCTGATGGTAGTGCTAGGGGTAAAAACACTGTGGAAGCTCTAGCAACTTTATCATGAATTAATGATGGTTCTTCAATCTTCCTTCCTCCACCATGCCAATGTTTTTTTCCTTAATTTCCTCCTTCTCATCTTCATGATCCCCCTCCTTCTCCACCTCCTGTCAGACCTTCTTTCAGACTCATTTGTGTTTTATAAACCTGACTTTGTACTCCTGGTCTTCTCGACTCCTCCATCTTTCTTTCTCCTCTATCTCTGTATAATCTCCATATCTTGCAGAAAAGTTTCTTCTATTTCTAACTTCTCTTTATAATCTCTTCAGAGCATTGCTTGCTTCCTTTCTCGTTTCCTCCTGTCCTCCTCCACCACCTCCTCCTCTCTTTCTCTTTTTCCTCCTTCTGCTTCATCTTGTCCTGCTCCTCTTCGTCCGTCAGCTCCTCCTCCTCGTCCTTATTCCCTTCCTCTTCATCGTCATCATACTCCTGCTCCCCACAATTGTGTTTTCTTCCTTCTCCTTCTCATCCTCCTCCTTCTCATGTCATCTTTTTCTCTTTTTACCTTGCCCTCCACTTTCTGTTCATACTCATCTTCATCTTGTCTCTTGGGAATCTTCCTCTTCTTCGTAATCTTTTTCAACCCATTTCTCGGCTTTTTCCTCTTTCAAATTACTTTCTTCTCTACCTACTTTGTCCTCCTCCAAGCCTCCTTCAAAGTTCGGCCTCCTCTCAGATTTCCTATTTTTTTCACTTTCTCCTCTGCTGCCCCCTCCTCCCTCTCTCCCTCCCCTCTGAAGGGCTCAATCAGGTACCGAAGGTAGGTGCAGGGATCCAAGTCTGCTGTTTGTACACGTCCAGACCAATTCTTGCTGTTCCGCTTGAGTGTGTTGGTTGAGATGGAGGAGATGTCTTCTGAATAGTGTTAGCCATAGTCTGACACGCTATTAGAAGAAAATGCTACTGATCAGATAAAGTCAATATTTTGGATATTTGATGTCTCTTTCTCACTCTCTCTCTTTATCTCTCTCCTTGTCTCTCTCGCTCCACATCCTTAATTTCTTTATAATTCAAAAAGAGAAAGGGCTTAATGGGTACTGGAAATAAGCAGTGTACATTGTGAAAGTAAATAACAACTTATGAAACAAGTGCCAATATAATTTTTTTGATAAAAAGTAAGATATGACATATTGCATAAAAATCTAAACTCTCTTCCTCATTCTCTCGCCCCCACACTTTCAGAACCACAGTCTGAATCTTAAACATGAAGACTTACAATCTGTGTCCATACTATTGTGGCAGTACAGCCACGAAGGGATGCCGCAGAATGTGTGTGGGGTTCATTCTTATACCAGGGTCTTTTGTCAGCAACTCTTACGGTAAGTCTATTGGCTCCATGAGGACATCCTCGAAAACTGCATTCGCTGCATTTGCAAACAATGTCAATAAAGTTATGCCCAAAGCCACATCTCAACTGTAATACTGTAATATTTCAGATATTTATCAAATACTAGAGAAAATACCTATGAATGTCTGTAAAGAAGGGCACTGGGGGCACAATCACGACTACCAGGTTGAAATAGGTAGATGTGAGCCACTGACATGGCCAACAGCCAAACAGACACACACTGGGATCCCTCCTCTTCCTCCACTGCTGTTACTGCTGCGGCCTCATGCACTGCCTTCATAAAACCTGCAAGCCCTGGCAGACACCTCCGGCAGCCCTTCCCACAGTCATTCTACCGATGACAGGTCCCTGAATGCTACTTTGTATAGTTGCATTCAGAGGAACCATTGAAGCAACAATACGGTGGTGAATAAACTGGTAAAGGTGTGGTGTATGTCTTGGGTAGGTCTTCAACATTCGTGGTCATACACCTCAACCCGTCCACAATGGTCTCGCTACTCTCGCCCCTCGCGGGGGTCCCAGCTGGAGTGAGACAAAATCTAGATATTTTGCTGTCCTGGCTCAAAAATGGTGGAAGTTACTCCCCACTGAAATCAGGACAGCTGAGACCTACTCGTCTTTCGCCACGGACTGAAATCTTATCTAGTCAGACTGGCCAAAGATCTTGGCATATGATTTTTTTTTTTTTAATAACTCTATTTCCTGTTTCTACATCGTAGCACTTTCTGTAATGCTGTAACGCACAAACCATCAAAGCAAAAAGACAAGCACTCATCGATTATCCATTCAATATGCGGTGTCAAAGGTCAACTATGGAATCGCTTCAACATTCAACTATTTGCCGAAGGCGTGACCAAGAAATTTAAATAAAAGCCGAGAAGTACAGAATATCTGCCTGTTCTCTATTCAAAGACATTGTATTTATCAGATTCAGTAACTAAACCAACAACACTCTTGTAATGTATGGGATGCTATCTATCTGCTCTCCAAGCAGTGCATTTGACTTAATAAAGAACTTGAAGTTGAACAAGCAGAGAGACACAAATGTACTAACCTGCATGTTTTCCTTATTGGAAAAAAACAAAAACAACGACTGAACAATGGAGCAAGGCATAATATGCCATTGCTCACATTAGGTCTAGGCTAACAACACACAATTCGTTTATCTCGAAAAAAAACGAACAAATGCCTTCTCCATTGTAGAACAAATTAAGTAATGCTCAACACTTCCGAAGTCTTACTGGTCCAACCAGCAGAGTGTTTGTGTGTGTTTTTTACTCTATTGTCAGACTTCATTCCTCCCAACAGGTACCTACCCAGGTTGGAAACGATTACCTTATTAAGCCCACATCCAGGGTCTGGAACTGCCAACAGTAAACTGACAAAATTTTAATGGCTTCATCAAGTGTGCTTTGTTTTGTTTTCTTTCAGACTCTTCTTTTTGTCCTCTCCAGAAATATGTGCTTAGTACTGTAAGGTTCCTTAATACAACCAATTCAAGTTTGGCAACAAACATCCCAAAGTTGAAGCTTAACGCATTTTATTAGGCTACTTCACACTGTCTGGAGAGATGTTTCAAGAGAGCTATTTTAAGTTGTTCAAAGTTTGAAAGTAGGATCTCAACTGCTTCAATTTGGAAGTCTTATTAATCTTAATAAAGTTATTAATTTGCCAATTCCAATGTGGCTTTAGCTGCTATTTTGCATGAAATTTATCCATTAAATAAAACAAACCGCATGCCACTTTCTCCCTTGTATTTTCTCTCTGTGATGCATAATTAGTTCAGCAAACATATTAATCCAAACATAAATGATCACAGAAAAGTGTAATTGAGGGATTAACATTCCTGTCCTTGCTACAAAAGTTGCTTTGATGCTTTCCGTGCCTACACATAAACACACAGTCGAACACCCACACACTGTGGCACAAAGACACGCGCAAAAATAGCGAAAATGATGTGTGTGTGCGCAAGCATGTGTGCGCCTGCATGTGTGTTGGTGTGTGCGTGCGGGTGTCTGTGTGCGTGCATGCATACCTTTGCGGCCGTGTTTCGGTTTCTCTGTGTGCGTGTTTCCTTACGGTATCTTCCAGGCCAGAGTGGAGTTCAGTGTGCTTCTCTCTGGGCGAGAGTCCTGCGACTCTTCAGCGAGTAATTGAAGGAGGGGAAGCAAACTCATGACTTTAGCCCACAGCCCGACACCCCCTTTCCCCTGGGGCCAGGGGGGTTCGATGGGGATCAGTAAAAGCCTGCCACCGCAAGGGGCCCCCCCGAGTGTGTGGGTTTCCATTCCGGCCAATCACTTCTCCTGCTGAGTTCACTGATTCGTAAGGCTTCAGGCAGGGCGAGGTGGACCATTCTCTCCAAGTCAGCTCCACTATCAATAAATATATATACATACTATGCTGCAATTAAAATCCTGCCAACACATGAGTGGCCCCCCAGCCGACTCCAGAGATACGAAGCAAAAAAGGCCATTTATGTGAAAGCATTTGTGTTTGTAGATATGTATTTTGAAATGATTATGGGAAGGCAGAGTGGAATGATGGGAGGTAACATGGGAACCCAGGTTTAGGGCAAAAAAGAAAATAAGAGTGATTTAATTAACGTGAAAAAATGCAAATGAAAGAACCACTCCATTAGGCTTGATCGGTGACAAACCAGTGCCCCTAGGGTTCTAGATTTGGTGTTAAAGATCTCAGAATGTCCACATGTTTGTTCAATTCACCACCGAAGAATAATGTAAATTATTCACAAAGCAAATCACTGTTTGTCTTTTAGAACAGCAACTGCCAAACGCCGATCTGACCTCAGGGGTTTGAACAAATACAACAAAATAAAAGCATGGAAAAACCTTTCACCTAACATTGCGACAACATATCTGTTAAATACAACCGGTTCCCGTCTATTTGGGTGTCTTCATTGCTATAAATCTCCTAGCAACTATATAATTTCCTTTTTGGGCTTATCTCGGCCCAAGATCACTCTGTAATTGCCCTTAACTGTGTGCAAGTTCTCTGTGCAAATTGCCTTGTTCCAACAAAGAGCAGAATAATTATGGGTCAATTCATAGTTCTTAATAATGCCACTTAATTGTCTCCACCCAGGGTTTAAATCTTTCATCGGTTGATCTAATAAGACTAAGGGCATTCTGTACCTCCTTTTACTTTCCTAAAGGAATTCTGACCATGCTCGATCACACACTTTGGCTCTCAAGAGGCTGTGGTGTGAATGCAATTGTTCTTTGATTACATATATTCCTGAATAATGCTGTATATACTGTATTTCTGGGGAAGGGATGAATGGGTGTTGGTCGACAACCATTGCATTGTGGTGTGAAGCTGAGTGATATGTGAAGTGAATCAGAACTCACTTTATCGCCAACTAAGTGGAACGCGTACAATGACTTTTCCATGGTATTTGGTGCAAACATTAACAACAAACATAGCAGGATTGAGTAGGAAAGCAAGCCACAATTAACGCAAGCCAGGAAAACGTATTATATAAATAGAAACATAAAAAAAAAGAAAGAATACTTCAAAAATATATGGATTATATAAAGAACAAATGCAGAGTATGTCTGTTTAAAATGCAAGAATGAATTCAAATTCACAGGAGTGGCAAATAACTGTATACCTGTAAAAGTACAAATATCTTTTTTTTTCTTTTTTCTTTTTTTCTTTTCTTTACTCCAGGCCTCCTGATCCTTCATTTCTAAAGAGATACAACACCATATGAAAGACAGGGGAAGCAATGAAGGTTCCCTCAGGGTGGGTCTCTAGCACAGCAGTATCGAAGGAAACACTAACATTGAGATAGGGGGAGCCAATGATGGGGTTGAAATGATCAATTGCTCACCAATGAGGATCAATTGATGGTGCTCTTAGCGCATTTGCTCATCGGCCTCAATTTGGTCAATAATAAAAAGTAAAAATCCATGACATTGCAAAATATCCGTAAACAATGAGGTGTGAATCATTTGAGAAAAGAACAGAACATAGGACATTAAATGTCCTATCTTCTATCTCCTATGTCTCCATTCCAAGGAGATTAGATTATAAATCCTAGATGCTTCTGTGATACAGTTTCTCTACACAAATACAAGAGCCAACTGGCTACAATGACAGATAAAATACCTCATTAAGTAAAAAGTATGAATCACAGAATGAAAGTGCTTAAAAGGCCTTGGAGTTCATTACAATGTATAAATCTAGACATATACACACACCTAGGTGCGCACAGACACACACACACACACACACAAGCACCTATGCACACGCACAGACAAACACACACATGCACACACACACACACACACACACACACACACACACACACACACACACACACAGACAAACACACACACACACACACACACACACACACACACACAGACTAAAGCAGACAAGCAGGCACACACGTGCAGTCTTGCTCAGGTCTGACTCCCGTAGGCTCTTGACATTTAGTTCATGAAAACAAAACCTGTGAAGGACTACAACAGATGCAGGATCCAGATTTCCTACACCAACAGTACTTTGTATGTTCACATTTGTGTGTGTGTGTGTGTGTGTGTGTGTGTGTGTGTGTGTGTGTGTGTGTGTGTGTGTGTGTGTGTGTGTGTGTGTGTGTGTGTGTGTGTGTGTGTGTGTGTGCACGTGCGTGCGTGCGTGTGTGTGTGTGTGTCTCCTCCTGTGTGAGCATGTGTGATTTGGCAAAGTTTGCGCAAATGTGTTTTTGTGCATTTGTGTGTGTGAATATGCATGTGTGTGTGTGTGTGTGTGTCGTTTTTTGTGCATAAGTGTGTGGCCGCTTATGAATTATAGAAAGTGGAAGAGAATATGTATTGAGGTGGAATGGATCGCTGAGGCGAGACATTAGTATTTTTGCCCTACTTTCCCTCCAGCTTGTTAAAAGCGATCGTCTGGACAATCTGTCACCCAGCTTGTAACAGCTCCCCCAGACCGGGCCGGGCAGCCCCAACGCACACACACACACACACACACACACACACACACACACACACACACACACACACAAGAGAGACAACCTAAAACACAGGACACACAACCTCACAAACACATAGGACACACATACACACACAACACAAACAAACACACAAGCACAAAGGACAGACAGCCTCACGGACAAGTCAGACAACCTCACACACACAAAGACACACACACAAACATATACGAAGGACATACAGCCCTCTCAAACACATACAAACACACACACAGACACACACACACACACAGGACATACATACAGACAAGCAGGACACAGAGCCTCGCAGACATGTCAGACAACCTTACACACATAAACACACACACACAAACAGGACACACAGCCACACACACGACATACATGCTCACACACAGGACACGTAAGCTACAAATATATGCATACAAATAAACCAAGGAACAAACAGAGAAGAAGCACAGACTAAAAAGAAAGGCACAAAAACACACACATATTCAAGAACACCCACGTTTGCAGACATGTATGCAACCAGTCCAGGAAAACATGAACACATTTTCACATTAAAACACATTGGCCATGAGTGAGGACACTAAATGACCATGCTGAAACATACACCTGAGCATGATGTTTACCAACAAACAACGACATCAAACACAGTTAGGAAGGACTCAACGCAGAAGTGAACTCAAACACACACACACACACACACAGAAACATACACATACGCATACAAACACACACAAACACTTGCAAAAACACACACAGACACTCGCACACACACATCACCCGAGGCTGAAACTGGCAAGAAGAGTTGACTGTCCAGCAAGAGATGAATGTCTTCCCTGACCCTCGTCTCTCAACCCAGCCGTTCACTTAACAAATGAGGCACAGGAGTAGTAGGCCCATGACACCCTGCAAGATGAGGAGCTAAGACACACACACACACATACACACAAACGCACACACACACACACACACACACACACACACACACACACAGCACAAGCAAGACAACAACCTGTCTTATAGATACAGCTGTGTGTGTGTGAGTGTGTATTTTTAGATCCTTTATTGCACATGAATCAACTGAATTCATACACACACACACACACACACACACACACACACACACACACACAGGTGTTAAGCAGGTGCAATGCTTGACCTTATTCACGTGTCTGCGGGTTATTATAAAAACAAAGTGTTATCCAGTGGGCTGGTGTTATTATAGTGACCGTTTTTGCGTGTTGGCAGTTTTTTCTGTAGCAATAGGCATTTAATTTGCTCTATTCCTGGCATAATATGTCAATTCATGTAAATAATGGAATGTCAGCTACTGTCAGGGCCAGTACATTTTCAGTATTTCAAACATTCATGGAAAAAAAGTCCATCGGGAAAAGTCACTTCTGAAAATAAATAACATTTAATAAAACCAAATCTATCTACGAAATCAAATTTAGATGATTCCTTTCGATGGTTTTTTTGCTTTCAGCTTAAAAAAACGTCCAGTCTTTCCTGGATAAAGTTAAGATGATAACAGTCTTCCTTGCACAGACGTGCTTCCAACATATTCTCCTTGGTAGCTTTCAAGGACACCTCAGAGTGGAAAGATATAAGCCCCTCACACCTTTAAGCCATCACCTCCACCAAGGATCAAACTGTACACCTGCCTGTCCGTGATTCCACATGACACAATCTCTTGTCTTACTTTTGTCAACGGGAAATGGTATAAAGTTACCGACAAACTGTAAGAAGTAACTGATAAACCGGGAGAATATATTGAGAGACAGTTGGAAGTCACCCAGAAACTCTGCATTGTGCGTTTGGTTAAAAAGTAGAACAATATGTTAAAAAGGAGGTGCTCAGTTGACATGTATGACATGGGCTGTGATATCCATCCCCATACTGGTTTGCATGGTGGATCCCGGGTTGCCTTGTTTCATTTTTCTTTTTAAACCACTTTGTCACGATGACCAGTGCTGGCAGGGCAGCAGGAACCAAAAGGGAAAAAAGCAAATGCGGACAAGAACTATGGAAATGTAGCAAAATAGGCTGTTATTAAAGAAAACTGAAAGCATCCCAGTTCCTCAAACTGGCTCGGAAAAGATTTATAACAGGACATCTCGGGCCAATCTTGAGGCAACAATGACAAAGGGACAAATATAACGAACCAAATAGGGAACAAAGAAGGTTACCGTGTGTATATGGCGAGAAACTTATTAGGGAATGAGGTGCGGCTGGGAAGATGGACAAGGTCGCTCAGGTGAGGGGAAAGAAGATATTGCAGATGGGCGGGGTCTGTGAAGGTTAGGGATCGGTCTAAAGGACATCTGGTGGGCAGTTGGAGAAATACTTAAACACAGTCAGACTGGCACACTTAGTATGATGTGACTTAAAGGACAGCTTTTCAGACTAAACGGATATTGAGGTTATGTTTTTCTTCACTTTTTTTCTTTAAGCCTGTAAAGAAATGTTGAGCGGATTTTTTGGAGCGAAGGTGGAAGAGACGGGGGGGGGGGGGGGGGGGGAACGCACGCAGGGAAGTTCTCCCGACAAAACTAAAGGTCTCCTGAAGCCTACTGATGAAAGACTAATAAAGATAAACGCTTCTTATGTCTTTCATTTTTTAATCGGGATTGCCTTCAGGTGGTGGTGCCGAGAAGAGTACAACCATGACCCACGAGCACGTGCTTGTACCTTCACATTATGCGCTGGCATGGACGAATATAGATATATGCACACAACCACACACACACACACACACACACACAAACGACACACACACACCCATGCACTTACCCATTTTACCTACCACATCTTCTTCTAATGAGCAAAGTCAATCGAGAGTGAGAAAGTGAGAGGAGAACGAGAGATGGGAAAGTGAGAGAATTGGTGAGCGAGAAATGGAAATGATGGAAAGAGAGAGGGATAAAAACACCATTATTCACGCTATAGTATCCATAACATCTATATCTATATATATATATATATGCAAATACAAACACACGCACACGCACAGACACATACACACCCACACACACACAATTAATTCATAGCCATTTATTATTTCATGGGAAAGAATGGGCTAATACATAGGAAACCTGGTGTTTGAGAGAACGTGGGCTCCATAGATCAAGTCTGACTGGCCATATGCTGGAAATACGTGTGGAAGACGTGGTTATTTTTCTTCTTTAATGACTTATCATGGGAGGAGACACGAGCAATATCAGCGCTGGCACAGGCGGACGCGACGGCATGCATGCTGCATGAAGCCCATTACAATGAAATAACATGTTTGCCAGCCTCTCCCATGTTTATTCATGTATTCCATGTGTTTTCCTCAGCAAGATATGGAAACGGACGAGGGCCAGAGCGCCAACCCTTGGTTGACGCAAAGAAGGGGCGAAAAACAAATACATCATGAAAAGAACGAAACGATAAATAACATTCTGGCTGTGGGTGCCAGGCTCTCATGCACAACGCCACCACCAGCTTCACGCTCAAGTGGCTGGGGTTAAAGTATTCCTTCCATCTGTATATCACCATGACAGCCTATGCAGCCAGTCAGAAAATTCATAAACACCATGTAGGCTAGAGCCTGGCATTGGGTCATGAATTCAGAGGAGAGACACCGGGGCGGAGAGAGAGAGAGAGAGAGAGAGAGAGAGAGAGAGAGAGAGAGAGAGAGAGAGAGAGAGAGAGAGAGAGAGAGAGAGAGAGAGAGGATTCGATGAAAACGAGAGAACGAGAGACGAGAGAAACGAGAGAAAAGGAATTTGCAAGAGAGAGAGACAGAGAGTGAGACAGAGAGAGAGGTGGTGACAGAAAGAAACAGAGAGAGATAGAATAGGGAGTGCATTTTTATGCATACAGGAGTGTTTTTTTTATGCATTGTAATTTAAAAGAAGATGGTATAAAGTAGACAAACAACAGACATTAAGGGGTAAAATGGGTGTGCTGTATTTGAGGTGGGGGTATAAGGAAGAGTAATTATCTCACATCTTACATTCTTCACTGTCCCTCAGGGCGATGGCATATTGGAACATATTTTACAGTAATTGTGCACAGTCTGTCCTGCCTCTGTTATAAATTGGAATTCAGCCCCGGCCCGATATGCCGGCTGGACATTTTAAAAAGTTTGTGTGCTGAATCTTTATGAAAAAGGTTAGGTTTTGGTAACTTGGTGACTAAACTTCTACCCGTTGCGTCCTGCAGGGAGGTCACATGCAGTCCTCTCTGGGCTACCTAGGTAACCAGGCTTCAGATCATCTGTCTTTCGATATGGTCTTGGAACTTGTAATGGGTCACGAAGTGTCTTTTATTGTTGCAATTTTATTAAACTCTTGATGAGATCCCATTCCTTACCTCATGTCCACAGAGAGCTGCAATAAACCATTTCTGCAAAAGTTTACTGTTTTAATTCCTCTATCTCTTTTCACTCCCTCTCTCTCCCTCTCTCTCCTCTATCTCCCTCTCTCTTGATGTCTCTCTACCTTCTCCTCTCTCCATCTTACAAAATTACATGTTTGCATGAACTGACACATCCAGCCAAAGCAGGATCACTCCACAGAGGGAGAGAGAGAGAGATGGTTGCCTCCTCTCCTCATTCCTCTTCATCACTGCTCCGGTTATAGATTACTCCAACCTAATGTCTTCATGAGATGCACTGAGAGGAACGATCACTGTGTAAAATGGGCGGTCCACACCACGTAACACTCTCTCATATTTCTCAGATTTCATAAACATAAATTCAAATAAGCTGACTATGTTCCCGTCCAAATAGTTCCCAAGCCTACCACCCAACCACATTTCTCTCTCTCTCCCTTTCTCCCTCTCCCTCTCTCTCTCTCTTGGAAGGAGTGAGTTTGCGGAGCGCGTGTGAGAGCGATATTGTATGATTTTTCACAACTTTTTTTCTTAGTTTATTTTTGTAATTGGGTTTCATATAGCTAGGTGAAGGTGTTGTAAAGTTTTTTTTGTGGGTTTTTGCATTATTTGGGGTGTTTTTTTGCGATCGGCTGCTGGTCGGTGCGCCTGAAGCATGGTGGCGTTCGGCGATCTGAGCCAAATGCACGGCTTCAAGATCTCCCAGACTTTTCCGTGTTCGGTTGAGCACTGCGGTTTGGCAGTAGGAGAGGTGGTCGGGTTGTGGGTTACAGACGGCAAGTTCATATGAATTTGAATAAGAAAGATGCTGAACTGAATTTAGTTTTCAGAATAAAAGTGAATGATTTTGATTATGCGTGTTTGTCCACTCTGGCACTCTGAAATGTTTTGGATGCAGGAGGGAGGGGCATCTCGTGAGAACTTGCCCGGAGAAAGCCCCTGGAAAACGAGCTGAGCCTGCTGAGGTGACAGCAGGGACCTCAACCAGTGTTGAAACGGTGAAACAGAGGGTGGCAAATGTGGAAAATCACATTCAAAGTGTTACAAATGTTGAAGGGGAAAAACAAAATGTTGAAGATGGAGAGCAGTGTGGTGAAAATCCTAAGAAAGCATCTCAAAGTGTTGAAAATGTTGAAAATGAAAAGCAGTGTGGTTAAAATCCTGAAGATACAATTATGGGTGTTGAAAATGAAAGGCAGAGTGAATGTATTGTTCAGGAGGAGGGGAATGATGCAGTCAAAGAGCCAGCAGAGAGTGTTGAGGTTGGGCCCATCCCTGCTGCAGCAGAGGAATGCAGTGACGGTGAGGAAGGGTTGATAGAGGAGGAAGATACTGCGTGTGAAACTCCTCTCCTTAAGAGAAAACAGGGTAGTGAAACCTGTGGCTCCAAAGCCAAGAAAAAGGTGGCTAGTGGAGAGCAGGAGGAGCGGACAGAGTCACTGTCTAATGAGGAAGAGGTGGAGCAGGCAGAGTCAGAACCTAGTGAGGAGGAGGAGATGGAGGACGGTGCCGCAGACAGTCAGCCCCTCACAGACTCACCGCTGTTTTCTGCTTCTCAGTTAGATGAGTTGTACACAGTACATAGTATACAAATGTTCCTTCAAAAAACCAAAAATATGAAAAATGTCCAATTTGATGAGTACATTGCAGATAGGAAAATGCTGTTGCTATCAGTCAAGTCTCAGATGAGCATCAGAGGGGTGGGAGGGTTCTCTGAGCAAGACGTCTACAGATTGAAGAACATTGCTCTGAGACTCAAACAAGAGGTTAACAATGATGAAGACTGACTTTTTGTAGAGCTGTTGGCCTGCTGTTTCTTCTCATCTGTATGCCTCTCCTCACAAAGACAATGAGTTATTTTAAGGTTTCCACTCTTAATTTAAACGGAGCTAGAGATGTAAGGAAGAGGGCTTGCCTGTTTGAAACTTTTAAACTTAAAGAAATGAATATAATGATGCTCCAGGAGACTCACAGTGATGTTTTTAATGAAACAGACTGGAGGAGGGAGTTCTGGGGCAAAGTCATTTTAAGCCATTTTAGCAGCACGAGTGCAGGAGTGGCTCTCCTTTTCTCCAGAGATTTTGTGCCCTTATCTAATGTGGCGGAAGAGCGGGTGAAGGGAGACTGCTGGTAGTTAAGGCAAAATATGAGCGTTGTAATATTGTATTTATTAATGTATACACTCCAAATTCTTGCCCTGACAGAGTTCAGTTTTTAAATGAACTTAGTTTGGTTTTAAGTCAGTGTGTGCCAGAAGATTATTTGTTTTTGGGAGGGGATTTTAACTGCACAGCTGATGATAACGACAGGAATCATGCAGAGCCTCATGCACCCTCTTGGAAGGCAATGCTAACACATGGAAAATCACAGTATGAGTGACATATGGAGGAAAATCCACCACAATGTAAAACAATATACTTGGGTCTACAGCAGGGAACTTGTTTTATCTTTAGCTAGGTTAGACAGGTTTTATTCTTTTACGCATCATTTTAGCATTTTTAAAAGGGAGTAATATATGTCCAGTAGGCTTCTCGGACCATTCAATGATTATATGTGAAGTTTTTTTTGCAAAAATGAAGAATAAGTCTGCATATTGGCATTTTAACACCGCTTTGCTTTTAGATGCGCATTTTAGAGAGGTTTTTATTTATTTTTGGAAAGGTTTTAGGGAGAGAAAGGGGGATTTTATGTGTTTAAAACAATGGTGGTATCATGGCAAAATACATACAAAGCAGCTTTGTCAACAGTACACTCTCAATGTCTCTCGTAACATCACCAAGTCTATGAAAGATCTGGAGTTAGATATAGTGGAGCTGCAGAGTACTGCACAGTCCACAAGAGATGGAGGCTGTGTTGAGAACATCAAATCTAAAAAAGCCGTGCTGGCAGACCTGCTGTGCTCCAACGTCCGCTCACGTTTTCAGAGCGTTTCTTTAATGGATTCCCCATCCAAGTTCTTCTTCAGTCTGGAGAAGAAGAACGGACAGAGAAGACAGATCCATGCGCTGCGGTCAGAGGACGGACACCAGCTCACAGACATAGCAGACATCAGGAACAGAGCGGTGGATTTCAATGTGAAGCTGTATAGCAGTGAGTACAAGGAGGATGATGCTGTTTTTGACTCGTTCTGTGAGAACCTGCCCACAGTATCAGAGGAGACCAAGAGGGAGCTGGAGGGACCCCTGACTGAGGAGGAGATGTTTGCTGCATTGCAGAGTGTACAAGAGGGTAAAGCCCCCGGCATCGATGGGTTACCCTCTGAATTCTACAGAGTTTTCTGGACTGTACTTAAGGAACGCATGCTGGGGGTTTTCTCAGAGAGCTTTGAGGACTCCTCTCTCCCACAGAGCTGCAGGAGGGCTGTGCTCACTCTGCTGCCCAAGAAAGGAGACCTGCAGGAGATCAAGAACTGGAGGCCCATCTCACTTCTGTGCGTAGATAGGAGGTGAAGAAGAAGGTGATGGACCAGCTCATTCACCAATCTCAGACTTACTGTGTGCCCGCCATTGTTGACAATGTGTCACTTATTAGGGATATTTTGGAAGTGTCCGGTTTTTTGGGTTTAAATACTGGTCTGGTTTCTTTAGACCGGGAAAAAAGCTTTTGATCGGGTTGAGCACCGCTAGCTTTGAAAAGTTTTACAAAGGTACGGCCTCAGCCCAGGTCTGATAGCTAAGATGAAGGACGGATGAGGACATTGAGAGTGTGCTAAAGATAAATGGTGGTCTGTGTAAACCTTTTAAAACTGAAAGAGGTATTCGACAAGGCTGCTCCATGTCTGGCATGTTGTATTCACTGTCTGTAGAACCCATGTTGCACAATGTTCGAGGTTTTATTGATGGCCTGTTTTTACCTGATATTAGTTCAAATTTTATTTCATCAGCCTTTGCAGATGACATCATCATTTTTATTAAAAATCAGGAGGACATTAATAAAGTGGGCAAGATTGTTGATACATTTGGGAAGATCTCAGCTGCCAAAGTGAACTGGGCCAAGAGTGAAGCGCTGGCAGTTGGGAGGCGGTCTGCTGGTCTGCCCGGGGGGGCTGAGCTGGAAGAGGGGGGGGTTAAATACCTGGGGATTAATCTGGGGGATGAACAGAGTGAAAGGAAGAACTGGGAGGGTGTGTTGGAGAAGGTGGAGGGGAAGCTGGCTAAGTGGAGGTGGTCGCTTCCCCACATGTCCTACAGAGGAAGGGTCCTAATTATTAATAATCTTGTAGCGTCCACCTTGTGGCACAGACTGAAATGTTTAGAACCCCCTGCTGGGCTCTTGCAAAAAGTGCAAACGGCAATTTTAAACTTTTTCTGGGACAAGTTGCATTGGGTTCCTCAGTTTGTATTACATCTTCCAAAAGAAGAGGGGGGGCAGGGGTTAGTTCACCTGGGGAGCAGAGCGGCGGCTTTCAGGCTGCAGTTCATCCAGCGGTACCTCTTGGGGCATGAGGGCGTCGTCTGGAGACAGGTAACAGGCATCATTTTAAAGGAAGATAGCTGGCCTCTTTTTAGACAAATCTTTGTTTTTATTGCATTGTGTTTTATTTCGTGTGTGAAGTTTGCCTCCTTTTTATCGTGGTGTTTTCAAAGCATGGACTCTTTTTAAATGGGACAGACTGGGGCCCGCTGCGTCTCTGTTCTGGCTCCTGGAGGAGCCCCTGGAGTGCGGGGCTCGGCTGGACGTCCAAGATGGTAGCAGATGAATGAACCAATGGATTAGCAGACTGACCAGTGAGGAGCAACAGATGCTGAGGGACTACTTCAGCGGGGCGGATGTACCAGACGAAGGGGATCCATTTCCAGAGCTCGGACTATCGGTGGACCAGACTGGACTGGTGAAACCCATGGGCCTTTCCAAGTCCAGGATGGAGTTACAGTTACTTTCAGGGAAAAGTATATATAAGTGCTGTGTGGTGGCTACACACAAACACAAACTGAGCAATAGGAAGGACACAGTGTGGAAGGAGAGGCTGCAGGGCCGTGTGCCTGTATGGAGGTTCCTCTGCAAGCCTCCCCTAAACAAGAGAACAGAAGACCTGCAGTGGAGGATCCTGCAGGGGGGCTCTGGCTGTGAATAGTTTCATTGGAAAAATCAGTCCTTACAGTGTCCGAGGACTGTCCATTCTGTGACAAAATTGAGACTATAGTCCATTGCTATTTGGACTGTCACAGACTGAGAGTCCCTTTCCATATTTTACAAACAGTGTTTTTAAACTGTGGAGAGGGTTGGTCAGAGTCTGCTTTTATCTTTGGTGCTGGTTACGATAACGTAAATTAAAAATGGTGTTCGTTGAATTTTGTGGTCGGGCAAGCCAAAATGGCTTGCCCGACCACATAGCCAAAAGCAGGAAGAACCAGGTAGAGGGGAGGCAGGCCTTGGGCTGGCAGAGATGTTTTGGGTCCTTTTTTTAATTCTGTGTTGTAATGAGTGTGTTGATTTATTCATTTATTAATTATTGCTGTATAATCTAAAGTATTTTTTGTCTGTCTTTAAAAGGTAAATTATTGAAGAAAGAAACTGGGAATAAAAGTTTTTTTCAAAATCAAAAAAAAATCTCTCTCTCTCTCTAATGCTCTACCTTTCTCTCACTAGACATATCAGCCATGCAGAGTCTCTCTCTCTCTGCATATCTGTCATGCTCTCTCTCGCATTCACTCTCTTCAACACAGCAAGCCTGCGGTTATTTTAGGTACACTTTACAAGGGCAGGTAAAGAAGTGTGATATAGTGTATAGTATCCGTGAGAGAGAGAGAGAGAGAGAGAGAGAGAGAGAGAGAGAGAGAGAGAGAGAGAGAGAGAGAGAGAGAGAGAGGTAAGTATCTTCTATTTTGACAAAAATAATTATCAAATATATTGTAGCAAACGAGAGAAAGGAAAATATACTTTTTAAATTCAATTATTGATTAATATATTAGAATATAGCATGGTAGCACATCCTATAAATTCGCACTGGGGTTCGACCTGCAGTACCAGAAGTGGCCACCAGTATCCTGACAGGTTCAAAAGATCAGCATATTTTTTCCATATTTGAAATTAGCTTGGCACCGGTGAACAGTAGGATGGATATTAATAGCGATGGCATTGCCAACTAATTTAATGTATTGCAGCATTGTTTGGCCTAGTTCAGCGATAAAAGCTCAATAACGCTGAAGCTACTGAAGTGAGAAGGACTAGGCATTGATTAAAGACACAATTTCAACACAATGAATGTCCTGCAGTGGGAAAGGGAGTGAGAGGCCGTTTGTGTGTGCGTGGTAATGTGTCTGTCTGTCTGTCTGTGTATGTGTGTGTGGGGGGGGGGAATCTATGTGTTCACACATGTGTTTGTGGGTGTTTGTGTCAAAACACACCCACAACATTACATATCAAAACAAATCCCTATACCAACGCATTGATTGATGAGAAAGAGAGAGAGAGAGAGAGAGAGAGAGAGAGAGAGAGAGAGAGAGAGAGAGAGAGAGAGAGAGAGAGATTCACAGACGGGGGAGTTAAGGGGAGAGAGGTCATGTGAGAGCACATACATTCGGGTTCAGCAACCATGGTTATCGGCACATGATTTACCACTTATATTAAAAAGGGAATATATTATTTCCTAAATTCAATTTGAGGAGGAAGCAACGTCAGCACATTCCTTGTCATCTCCATCTATGGACGGAGACACAGACGGATGTCGACGCCCGTTCTCATTAAACTCAACTCTGCTCTCCTCCCACGCACTCTGGTGCAAAAACACAGTGCATCTGCAAGTACTGTCTCTCTCACACACACACATTCATACCTCCACATACACACGCATTCAAACACACACACACGCATTCATACAAAGACACACACACATAAACCCACACACACACACTTACGCACAAACACAGACACACACACACACACACACACACACACACGTGTACGCACACACACAGACGGAGGGGTGAAACTCACTTCTGAGTTGACGGCGGCGAGGCGATTCTTAACCTAATCCTGGCTTTGACATCTGGGAAATAACTTGCCCGGCAGAAGCCGCCGTTATATGTGTTGAGAGAAACAATCAAAGTATTCAGCCCTGACAGCGCCAGAAGGTGAAGAAAGAGGAGAGATTTTATTTTTTATATTGTTGAGGCATGCCCGTTTATTCCTGGTTTGGTGTCTCAGGTTTAAGTACTTGGGTCTTAGATGTTGACTGACTGTCATGTTTTTACATACATAGATACATGCATAAACAGACAAATACAGACAATATAGCTACACGGACCAGTGTTGTGAGAGGGCTGTTTCTGGATTAAACGACCAATAGAAACCTGTTCCATACGGAGCCGCCAAATATGGTCATGTAATGCTATGTCAATCAATGGCGTCAGTGGATTGGTCTGTTTCTATCATGTGAATGATCAAGACATTTGGTTCGAGTCTCAAGAAAGTCCAAAGCAATTCAGTCCAAGTCTCAAGCATGGTCCAAATATTTTTTACGTTGGCAAGTCAAGTTGAGTCGCAGGGTTATGTCAAGTCAATTCGAGTCGAGTCCTCGGTTAAGGTCATGTCTCAAGTCAGGTCAAAACCAAGAAACTAGGATTTTCTTGGTTATCACTTTATTTATTAGAGCACTGTTCAAGACCGTCTCGAGGCCAAGGTTAAATTCCTGTTCCAACTATAGAAAAAAATTTCAAGAGGAAATTTTGAATCCATTTTGCTTGCAACAAAACAGGATGTATTTTTAGCGAGATGTCTGGACATTTTTCCCTTGTTTTCTCTTCAACGAATCTGGGGTACGAGAAGGAGGAAGTGCTTCCTCGATTGGGAGAGAATCCAAGAAGGAGAAGAATTTATTCATCCCTAGTTTCTATACTGATTGATTCAGGAAAAGTTCAGAAGTGTTAAAAGTTAGGTGCAAGCAGTTTTAAGCTGCGTCTTTTTTTAATAGCAGGTAATAATTTAGAAAGTGTGAAGAGACACCATACAGAGAGAGAGAGAGAGAGAGAGAGAGAGAGAGAGAGAGAGAGAGAGAGAGAGAGAGAGTTGGTGAAGCACAGACTGACACTTTAACACAGTGTTCTGCACATTCTGTCAGGCACAAAGGAATAAACTTCCCATAGCCCCAGAGAGGTTGAGTGGCTGTCTGTTGGCACCATGATACTAGCTTGAGAGCACAACAGACGTTGGAAGAAAGCATGCATGCAGTCGTTGGGAATTCATAAACGTGTGTATTGTGTGTATATTCGTATTTTTGCAGCGGATGTTATCACTGGGATTTTACGACCGTGCAGTGCAGTTGGGTGTTTACATCCGTTGCTTTTACCATCATGTCTCTACAAAAGGGATTCAATTTTGCTTCGTCAACATACACCGTTCGGTCATTAATTCATAATTCATTCAATTATAATGACAGCATGAAATCAAAAATGATGCTTTCCAAAAATATATAAATTCCTTAATATTTATACCTTTAAAAATAAATAACTCATGACGAGCGGCATGACTGTATCGCGCTTCGAAACATTCCGGGCTAACTTCCCTCGTCCCGCTGACTGGCTCCAATGTGATGGCGTCCATTGAGCTGAATCCTAAACTCTTGCTTAGAGCACTCATTGAGGGGCTGAGTCAAGGAAGTGGGCTCCTATATTAGGCTCATAAATATGCATAAGCTGAAGGTGTGAACTGCATGTAAATGGCACACACACACACACACTTTCAAACACTTTCACACACTACCACACACAATGTGGTGGGCTCAGCGCGTGTAAACTTGAAGGCCGTATGTCTCCAATTGTGTATGTGTTTTATGTGTGAGTGTGAGTGTTTGTGTGTCATTGCAATACACTTAAGAACACATAAACTCTTGCATTAAGTGGTGCGTGTGTGTGTCTGTGTTTGTGTGTGCATGTGTGCGCGTGTATGTGTTTCTGTCTGTGTGTGTGTGTGTGTGTGTGTGTGTGTGTGTGTGTGTGTGCTTGTATTCATTCATGCGTGTGTAATCGTCGTGGGTGTGTGTCTTGGAATGTGCATATGTCATTACAATACACTTACGAGCACATAAAGCCCAACGCATTAAGCAAGGCGTGTTTCTGAATGCGGTGCGCGCCATCCAGAGTGGTGCTCCACCGCGGGTCACGAAGCAGCCCACACACGATCCGCGGCGTTGTTTAGTATGCACTCAGCCCAGCAACGGTGGAGCTAGTGGCAGGTTCTGAGGCTGTAGGAGAGCAGGCCCGCAAGGGGAACTCAGATGATAACACAGATGGGTTGTAGCTCCACAGAAACTTCAGATTTTTCAGTTTGTTTTTATCTGATTTCCAACCACAATGAATCGGAAATCTGGGGTTGGAATGTGTGAATCAATTACTAGCGTAAATGCGATTTGAGATTTTGCTGAATACATTGGAATGATACATATTCAAACAAATTTGTATTCAAATCATCGTTCAACAATGTGTTGTATTATAAAAGGTGGAATCGTCAATAAGAATCCTTTTGTTATGTTTTACAAATTGTATTTTTAAAGTTAAACAAATCGAAAGAAAGCGCTTTGTGCAATGACTCAGAAGATTGGCGGCAGTCGATGTTGAGGCTTAAAAACAGTTGCGGGACGCAACAGCGGGACGCACCCGTTTAACTTGCTGCTGGAGGCTTTCGCTAGACCTTCTTGTTTTGGTTGGCCCTTTTCCTGCTCTAGCTGTTCTGCTTCTGTTGTTATTCCCTCTCTCGCTCTCTCTTCATTGTGTTTTGCTCAAATTTTAGTAAGAGAAAACCGAGGCAAGTCATGCCACCGTATCACAGGGACATTAGCATGTCTGTGTAGTCTGTGCAGTAAAAGCACCACTCGTGCATGAGGCAACACATCCCCAAAAGTGTGCCTCGGCTGGGGTTAGCGTTAGGGTTAGGTCTGCCCGCCCCCCCACCCCACCCTCCCCTTGTTCCATCCCCTTTCCAGCTTAATAAGTTGGAAAATAACCTTACATAGGGTATAAACAGGGCGTTCCTTATCACCTTCCCCATTCCCATTCCAGGCTGTTTCCTAATGCTTTGTAATACCCTGCCGTTCCTCTCTAGAGGAAGGCCTCCATGCTGCCTCAGCACTTTGGGGACACAATAGCAGCGCGGGTGGGGAGGAAGTGGGGGGCAAGGAGGGAGACGTTCAGGGGCTTAGTGTCTATGGGCGGGTGACCCCCTTATATTGTTCCCAGTACATGAGGGACTAAGAAAAATGAATGGGGGAGGCGGGGGTTGGCTGGCTTAAAGCGTAATGCATAAAATGCATTCCTGAACCACCTCCTTGAGTTCTTCCCTCCTCCAACCACTCCGCCACACACACACACACACACGTGTGTACTTCCATAATTCCTCCATTCAGTCTCCTGCTCTCCCCCCCTGTGTGTGTGTGTGTGTGTGTGTGTGTGTGTGTGTGTGTGTGTGTGTGTGTGTGTGTGTGTGTGTGTGTGTGTGTGTGTGTGTGTGTGTGTGTGTGTGTGTGTGTGAGGGGGTTCGAGAAAGAGAAAGAGTAGGAGAAACAAAATACAATTTATGTAGATTATGTGGACAATATGTGGACGAATAAGATATACATCTTACCAAAATGTTGTGTGTCAGGTATGTGTGTGTGTGTGTGTGTGTGTGTGTGTGTGTGTGTGTGTGTGTGTGTGTGTGTGTGTGTGTGTGTGTGTGTGTGTGTGTGTGTTGAGTCAGTGGGTGTGTTGCACAATTGTATGTGGATACCCTGCCATGTGTGTTTCTATATGGCGAGAAGGGGAGAACCAGAGGGGAGAACCAGAGGGGAGAACCAGGGGGGAGAAAAAGAGGGGAGAACCAGGGGGGAGAACCAGAGGGGAGAACCAGAGGGGAGAGCCAGAGGGGAGGACCAGAGGCCCTGGGTGGTTATGGGAGCAGGTAGGGCTGCAAAATGCCGTCTGCAGCACACTTAGCTTTTCTCTGGGTAATTGCTCCTGGCAATAAATGCTAATTTGATGTCACGACTGCTTGGCTGAGCCTCAGATGGGATTTTAAAAGTACCCATCCTCTGTTTAATTTCATTCTGTTTTAACAGCCATTCGAGGACCATTCTGAGCGTGTGTGACTGTGTGTTTTTGTGCATACGCGTGTGCATGGGTGCTTGTTTGAGGGTTTAAGCGTGTGTGTGTGTGTGTGTGTGTGTGTGTGTGTGTGTGTGTGTGTGTGTGTGTGTGTGTGTTGGAATGTGTGGAGCATGTGTGTCTTTTAAACCTAAATCGTCCATTATCCCTCGGTTTACCACTCCCGTCTCTCCCCCCCCCCCGCAAGCCTTTGTGGTTCCCCTTGCATGCCTTATTTTTCTGCTTCGATTATTTCAAGTATGAGTCCCAAAGACAAACATCATTGGGGAGGGGGCCCCGCAAAATGTGAGGCAAAACGGGTGAATCAACACGCGCGCAAGAAAAGCAAAAGCACACGGGAGGAGCGTTATCCAAATATAGATGTAGAGAGCACAATAAACTGATTATCTCGGCGTCGCAGGTAAACAATGGTTAACCGCGACGCCTGTGTTTGTTTTTGTGAAGAAAAGAGGTAAAAAAGGGGAGAACAGTGTGATTGATGACAAGTACCTAAACTGTCATTAAAGGTCCCCAGGCAAGCCATTTGTATGCCTTACAAGCGTACAAGAGATAAATTGTGGTCATGGATTATGAGAAATTTTAAATTGCCTTTTTTTTTTTTCGCCCTCACAACTCTGCATTGCGACGGAACATTGGTTTCCTCGCGAGGCCCCTGATGTGTTAAAACGAACCACAGCCTGGCCTACTCTTGCTTTCTATTTGTTGTGGAAAGAATGGGAGATGTTTCTTTCCAGTCAGCTTAGCTCAGGAGGTAGAGGTAGGTAGAGCAGTTGCCTTGTAACCGAAAGGTCGCTAGTTCGATCCCCAGCTCCTCCTAGCTGATTGTTGATGTGTCCCTGAGCAAGACACTTAACCCTAACTGCTCCTGACGAGCTGGCTGTCGCCTTGCATGGTTGACTCTGCCGTCAATGTGTATATTAACCGATGTAAGTCGCTTTGGATAAAAGCGTCTGCTAAATGCCCTAATTGTAATTGTAATTGTATGTTTTGTGTGTATGTGTGCACCTATGGCACCTATGTGCATTTGGGTGTGTCTGTTTGTGTGTGTGTTCGTGTGTGTGTGCGCGTGTGCATGTGCCTGCATGCGTGTGTGCGTGCGTGCGTGCGTGCGTGCGTGCGTGCGTGCGTGCGTGCGTGCGTGCGTGCGTGCGTGCGTGCGCGTGTGTGTGTGCCAGTCTATGTAGTGTTTGTGTCTGTATCTTTGTCTCCGTATGTGCGCATATGCATCTCTATGATTGCCAGCGTACGTCTGTCTGTCTGTTGCTTATGTGGGGTCTGTGCCTGTGTTTCTGTGTGTGTGTGTACGTAGCCTCACAAACCTTCCCCGCAACCTAAGCATACATTGTTTCCCCTTGCTCTATTGCAGCCACTTGTTCAGCCTGTCACCTAAGGATACACGCTGCGAGCGCCCAAATTATATGGCAAAAAATAAGATAATGCGTGGTGACGTTTGTCACAGTGAGCGGCTCACACACAGCTCTCTCTCCAGTCGCTATTCTCCCTGTTCTTAAAAGGATTAACTTGTGACAAACAGAGACATTCCCAAGCCTCTAGCACCTGTGCCGACACCCCATTATATTACATTAGAACTGCCGCCACACCGCTATATAATAGAACCTCACGCGAGTTCCACATTACTTGTGCGAGTAACTTGCCGTGGTGCCCAATCAAACACTCTCCCTCTGCCTGCTTCTGCCAGGATTGTTTTTAACTACATGGTTTGGAGGAAGGGTGCTGTATTATTATTTGGCGGTCACAGGGAGTCAACAAGGTTTAATTAGGAGGTAATACGCGCCCGGCGGAGTGGGGTGAAAGGATAGAGTGCGTCTGCCTTTTAATGGTGATTAGTTCATTATTTATTCACTACTGTTGTTATGATTATAAAAGAGAATCCTGTGAATCCTGCTAGAATGCGGCAGAATTGCGTTCCGTTAAATGTTGAAATATTGAATATTTTATTCTACCAATGTATCTCTCCATCATCCATCTCTCAGTCTCTCTCCCTCTCAAATACATTTCATATCTCATACATTTATTTTATATATCAATAGAAAGATCTATCGATCTATCTCTATCTCCATCTCTCTCGCAATCTGCCTATCCATCAAGCCTTCAATCTATCCAACTATTTATCCATCTTCTTTTGTGATCCGACTGTCTCTGTATCCATCTATATATCTTCATATAAATAATTTCATGGTCAATATTGTATAAAAATGCATTCCCTTCCCGTCTGCAGCTCACGAAGCAGTGATAAAGTCGTGACTGTACTCCATGGGAAGTAATATCTTTTGAACCCTAATCCGGCTGATCTATTTTTTATATGTTACGCATCCCCCCGGTGGTGTGTTTTATTATGATGGGCATTAGCCGTGGAGGGAACCGTCCAAGGTCAGCCGACCCACCAATATAACCCCACGCCTCACAAGCCCTGCCATATACCCTGTGATCATCAACATAAAGCCTTCCGTCCCTCCGCCCTCGTATAGGAACATACTGTGCGCTGTTATTCAGCACACCTTGGGCAAAATAACAGCATTATAAAAATGTTGACTCCTCCCCCCCCCCTCCGAGAGCTCTGCTTCGCAGGACAGGTCTGTGTCCGCACACATGTGAGTAACGTTAAAGGTGACATATTATACCACCAGGTATGAGGCGGATTAGTCGCCCACTTGTGATGTCAGAAGAGGCAGATTTTCAAAACGGCTTGTAATGGCTAATCACACTCACACCTGGTGGTATAATATGCCGCCTTTAAGATGTTTCAGTGCCCTGCTTGGAACCAATAACCACGGGTCACTCTCTTGGGTAACGGTGCCGATGGAGTCTATCTGTTTAGAGGCCCCTGCGGAGAGGAAGGGAAAAAACAAAGAAATAGGGGAATTACAATGCGTTAGGTGAATGATAATTTGCTGTACGGGTCTGCGAGGGCGGGGGGGTCACCATATCAGCAGCAGGGAATGATCTCACTACATCAGCAGACAGAATCTATCCATCCCACCTCGCATGTGGCCGCTTTGAAATCGAACGCCCGTGCCCCCACTTGCATCTGTTCCCTCATTCGCTCACCCTCTTCCCCTTGTCTGTCTCTGCGCTCGCTTCGGTAGCGTTTAGCATGTGAGCTTAAGAACAAAGAAGGGCCTGTATAGAGCCGCCTCGCCCGTTTAGTCAGCTCTTAATTAAGCACACTTATTCTTCTATTAGCCAGCGCCGTTGCCCCCTCTGGTGCCTTGCCCGGCGTTTTAATGAATGCTGTGTGTGGCTGGCAGGCAGCTGACGGGATAAATCTGCGGTAAGAAATTAAGCATATGCGTCGGGCTCTAACAGGTTCCGATCCTGTTCATCGATGGAAGGAAGACAAGGGCCGTGTGCGTGGATCCACAGTATGTATTTGTACTTTTTTTATTATTTATTTATTTGATTACTATTTTTTTTAAATAGTATAAACATTCTTTTCCACTTTGCACTTTTAGGATCAGGCTGTAAGGGAGTCTGGAGTTAGGCCTACATGTTTTTCGCTCAAATCTCTTTTTTTATATTAAGTTTGTTGGTACTTCAAGTCTGAAAAACGATAGGGACATGGAATATTGTGGTAAAAAATATTGCTATAGTTATGCGTGTTTAAAGAGGATGGTGGCCTCCTAGCATCTATTTATTTTTGCTTTTTCAATCTTGCATTTATTCATTTTAGTATGTCCCCATAAATCACTTCCGATTACATTTATTTTCTTTGAGTTTGAACTCCTACTCCCACTGTCACATTTTCATTTCAGGCACACTGTGGAGAGGAAATAACCAATACCTGTGAAACTACATTTAAGGGTGCATTTTGAGTCGTGTTGGAACCAGCGACTTTGCTGCCAGCCGGCCGTCTTTGAATGAATAAGAGTCAGTCGGTCAGGGAAGCCAATCACGTATCTAGCCAGTCAATCTGCGACTGAAGCAGCACACCTGATCTTTTAAATGGGTCTATAAAACAGCTAACCAGATAGGTAACCTTTAGCTAAATAAATGAGTCCATGAACACATACCGAAACAAAGAAGGCAAGAGGCATATTACACTAGGGGGGGGTGAGTAGACTAGGAGTATTTTTATTTTCTCCTTATGATTTTGATGAAAGAAGCATACAAAGTAAACGGGGCTGACGACCTAACTGAAAATCCTAAGCCCCGAAGATTTTGACCTCATTCTCCTCTACCAGCGGGCTGACATTGCCTGAGGGGGGGGGTGGCTCAGAGTCACTCGGCGTTTGACTGGAAGGCCAAATCTGCACGTTACAAAAGCATGTTGTTCCTTAATTTATTCCCTCATTAATTTATTTGTTTATTTATTTCGAACATGAGACACAGAAAACAACGACATCTGGTGTGCTGCCCGGGAGACATCACAAGGAGATTTTCTGAACGATGTGTTTTGTTTTTCGAAAAACACCTTCAGGACCAAAACTACAAGTGTTTCACCATTAGTGAACATATGGAAATGGGGAAGTGGAATGTGCTATATAGACTACTGCTCAACCATACTGATTTTGTCAATACCTAAACTTTTCTGTAAATGGTAAGACCTGTCTTAAATTATAACATGTATTTGATAGATCAAGCTAGGTTTCTTTGCATCACTCATTCTACCATATTATCCTAATTTTTGCGAGATACCTTTTCCTCCCTATAAGCATCAGCAATATCCCATATAAGTCTCCCGTTATTCACACTCACATAGAATACATGAAAAGTCTCAACATTTCACAAGCAAACGATCCATCTAACTCTGGCGCTATCTATTTGTCCATCCATCATCTATCTATTACCGGTTATCATGCTGCTTGCTGCTCGATTATCCAAGCCACTGATTTCTGTTTGAAGATAAACATAAAATAGGAAGAATCCAGGAAATCGAATTGGCTGGATGGTGGGGGGCTTTTGTTTCGACGCTGCTGATATGCTTGTACCTGGGGGAAAGAAAATCAGTTCTTAGTGAGAACCCTCGACCAGAAGAAGCACACACTTGTACGTTCATTAACTCTAGTACTTTACTTGAGAAATTACATGTGAGAGGACTTCGGGAAAGGGTGCTGAGGAAGAACAGTGTTTACTTGAATAAAGAGTGGAAAGTAAACTTATTTTTAAGCAGCAAAGGTGCGAGTGTGTGATACAGGTAGTCTCATACAGGGGATTCAGTCTGGTAATTACCAAAGGAGTGAATTAATTAAATATTGAATCTGAAAATGCCCTTCAAGGCAACAGTAGCAATAGAGAGTAAAGCATTAATGATGTATCATGTCAGCGTTGTAAGATGCTAGCATATTTGATGCTTGATTTGTCAGTTTATGTGTAATACATGAGTACATTTGTATTGTTAACCCTTTGTTGTAAAGTTAAGGTTGAGAGAAGGTCACCAGTTTTATAACGTATCCGATCTAACAAAACACAATTCCCATTCTCCTTCTTGTTATGAGCTGTGAATGATAGTTGACAGTATCCAGAGCGAGACGACTTAGAACCTGACGAGAACAACACCGAAAAAGACGAGGATAACAAATATATTGTGTTTGTTTTTTATGGAGAATTTAGACAAAGCAATATCCGAAACTGAGGTCTCTCTCTCCTCTTTCTTGCCTCTCACTGCTAAATGTAACTTATTTGCCTAAAACGGATATGGCTCCACCGAAGCAAACAGCATACCCAACGCCGCCCTCTCTCTTGCCAATATACGCACACTGAAGCAATCTCATTCAGCCGGTCCCTGAGGAAATGAAAACACCTGGGAATTTATGCAAAGTTTCATTGTGTTACCAGAGGTAATATTTCCATGGGTATAACGTATTTACACCCCTAGTATGGTAGAGGTTGTTGTACCTGCATGCAGGGACGAAGTCAATCCTAAGGACAAAACAAAAACACTACCGCCGCTAATGTGAGGTACTGCAGGCAAAAGGCTGGCCTGCAAATGTGGCAGAAATAACTAAGTGTAACAAACCAAGGAATTCATGCTTGGACTACGCTGGGCTATGCAAATGAGAGAAATGCATAAGCAAGGCGAGGGAAATCCGACAGCCAGAATTGCCTTCATTGAGGTGGATCTAAGACTCCACACTAAGAATGCATGACTTCAAATGAATGACGTGCAGCAAACCAGCAATTAAAGCTGCTCTAGGTGAGATTTGGGAGTTGTATTAAGAGAGAGAAGAAAACAGCTCTTCCGCCCCCCCCCCCCCAATACTTCTCTCCGACCATGAAGTGTTGCATTCGTAAAACGGTAACGCCATGTGCCCCAATGTGATTGAGAGGCGAGATGGATTTTCGCACAGGCAACCAGAACACATTCTCAAATTATAGCTCTTACCGACAGCGGCTTTTAGTCCTACAATATGAGCAGCGTATGAGTGTTATTAAAGTGTGAGTCAAGGCAAATGGTTTACGTGTTCATATCAATCAGTCCCCCATGACACGTACATGAACAAAGACTGCCTTTGTCCACGCATCATCTTTTTACAAACAACCCTAATGGGTATATGCTAAAGCAGTAAATGAATAAATTATCAAATAATCGAAGACTTGACCAAATGCGGGGTGTTTATCTGACAGAGTCGTATTCTGCGGGCGATTTGCACAGCACTCGCCCTCATTAAACGCTATAGAGAACAAATGCGTATTTTTGACACGCTCCAGGTCAGTGCCTCTTTGAGTCGTCGCCGGGGAGAATCTGCTTGTATTAACGAGGAGAGGGACTATTCAGGAACTCGGTACACTACACAACCCAACGGGTGCGGAATGAACTGTTCAAGAGAGTTGTCTAATATACAGGTCATTTGGATTCGGCTTGATGGTGTTGGACAACGCAGGTGGTTGGACAATAGTTACTTTTTCCAGGGATATTTCATCGTTCAATTGATGCAGTGCATTCTGGGTTGTATATGATCAGATCTGTCTGGATATAATGAAACCAATACAATTCATTATTATTATTATTATTATTTTTTAGTGAAATATAATGTATTATCCATATGAAATATTGCAAACAATGCATTTAGGTATTCAATCCTTTTTTCACTGTAAATAAGTACCCTATAAGAGAGGGTCTCAGTTATATCTCAATGTATTCTATGAGGATATCTCCTCTATATATGTGCGTGCGTGTGCGCGTGCACGTGCGTGTAGCGGCTGTTTAAATCTGCAGCCTTCTTGTATGGCCGAGTGAACAGGCAGAGATGACACAGCACAAACTTCCAAGTCTCCCGGGTAAGCTTTTCCACTCTACAAGGCACACACACACACACACACACACACACACACACACACACACTAAAAATATCTTTATTTTCTCTTCTTTTTCTACAGTAAACATAACATTTGTTTCTCAAATTGGAATTTCAGAAACATTAGGAGATATTCTCTCTTCGGGTGGGTCTTAATGTTGTCCTGGACCAAACCATTTGGCAACACACAGGGGGGATGCAGCAGAGATTCACTCCAGCTGTTCCTAAGCTTGGTGGCTGTGGAACACAGATGTTTTAGGAAAAACACATTACAGAGGATATATGTGGAGGATTGATTATGGGGGATAAGAGCAACAGGAGGGCTCTGTGACTTGTTTTAATGTTAACAACAGGGCCGTCCGTGTCTGCCACATCGAGGGAAAGGATCTCACCAATAAAAAAAACACCAGCCATACTAACTTTTGGCTGATGACGTGCTAACGATGTCAACAAATGCCATTCCTTTTTTACGTGTGACAGCGCAAACATTGGGAAGGTCACCATTTAAATGTCCCATTTCGACTGATTTGCTAAATTGAGCTGCTATTGATCTGCTTCTCGCCGCCTGCCAAGCAAAAGCGCCGGTCACCCTGCATCCTGATGATATATGCCGGCAGAGTGTGTGTGTGTGTGTGTGTGTGTGTGTGTGTGTGTGTGTGTGTGTGTGTGTGTGTGTGTGTGTGTGTGTGTGTGTGTGTGTGTGACAGAGCATCCTGCCCCCTGGCAAAGGTATTGGCAAAGCACACTAATGACAACTATGACATCTTGGGGAAGTGAAAGTTCACGCAAACTGCCGAACGGTTCTTCTTGCCTCCAAGTTTTCTTTATTTTTTTTCCTCCCTTGGTGTTCAGAGAAACGGTTCACTGTTTGCCGCCTAAACATCATTCAGCACACCTGTACATTTTCCATGTTGTCCATAAGTTCGTCGTTAGAAAAGTTGAGTGCAGTGAAAAAATAGGAAAACGAATAACGGTCACAGACAGACAAGTTGAGATCCAAACCTCATGGAATCAAAAACAAACACACCATAACCTGCTAACCCACTCAAGTCGAAGCTTCAAGACCCCCCCAAATAACTCTTATACCTCATTGACAGCCGAATCAGTGTGAGCAGCACATGAGCCCAGATTTAAACCAAGGCCCCGAGGCCACAGTTTATGAAGAGGAGTTATTACGTTGTCATGCCCCCATAACTTCCTTCCTGGCTGCTGATGGCAGGAGGGTTCACACCGACAGCACTCTGAGCTCTTCAGTCCCCCCGATTACCTATCCCCTGCCAGACAAGTCATAGCAGCAATCAGGTTTTTTAACGATTACACAGGTCTGCGCTCATGGCCAGAAAGACCGTGAGGGGGTCGGTGGAGAAGTTTGTCCTATTCGCTCACTTAAGAGTGATAAAGAAAGAAAGAGCGAGGAAGAGGGGGGGGACGACAGAGAATGGAAACAAAACACAAAAAACCAACACGGTACAATTCGAGGTACAAAACAAGGTATTGGGTGTCCTTGGGCAAGGCACTTAGCACCTCTCTGCCTGGTGAAGGTTGATTTATAAGAGTAAAAGTCACTTGTGTTTATAAGCCCCCCCCCCCCCAGGGTGAAGACCAGTGTGTGGCCCAGCAAAGCTGAAAATCACGCTCAAATGTTTTTTTGGTTTCCATTTCTCGATGTCATGTAAAAACCTCTGCAAAGTTGCGATTTGTAATTGCCAATATGCACTTATATATAGAAGATTTGTGATTTTCTCAACTACTTTCACATCTGCTTTGGAAAGGGGCGAGGGGGGGGGAATATTACTTTCTGCACTGCCTTCGAAAGCAAACGAAAAACAAAAAAATTGGAACAACGATAAATCATTTAATAAGCTTTTCAAATGGGATTTGGAATTGTTTTATTCAGGCATATGTAGAGGGATATTGCCTGCACTTGTTCATACAGACACACACACACCTACACACATATATACACACACACACACATTGCAGAGAGAGAAAGGAGGAGACACAGCCCAGAGAAATGTTTCATCCCTTCAAGATGAGCTGAAGTGGCAGCTTGTGGAATCAGACGGCACCTTTTTCAATGCCTGATTGCAATTCTGGAAGGAGGTTGAAACGCTGAACCTAGTGGTAACTATATAATCCACTTGAACAGGTAGGGGTTAGTGGTAGTAGTGTAACCCCTTTGACATACTGGAGTAGTGTGTGTCATTGTGTGTGCACGTGTAAGTGTGTGCATGCAGCTAAGTCCTGCCATTTACAAATGCTTTCTCTATTCCTTACTGTACTTGTACGTGTACGCCCAACCTTAAATGCGCACACGCACACACACACGCAAACATGCACACATACACACCATCCATCCATCCATCCATCCACACATACATACATACAATAAGAAGGAATGAAGACTCTATAAAGAAAACTGCACGTGAACAAACGCAGAAACACAGACACACAGAGACACACACATTTAAAACACATCTAGAACAAACTTTAAACATTTGCTGGGTTTCCTTGTTCCCCCTCAGCATGACAAAAATGAAGGAAGAAAAGTAATAGCCATCTTTTTTTCATGTTCCTCTCAACAACACATGAAAGAGGGACGCAACAGCAGTGAACAGTAACAGAGGGGAAATTACAAGTGGTGGTCCCTGGAGGGTGTGTGTGTGTGTGTGTGTGTGTGTGTGTGTGTGTGTGTGTGTGTGTGTGTGTGTGTGTGTGTGTGTGTGTGTGTGTGTGTGTAGGCAGGGGGGTTGGGGGTTCGGTGTCACTGTCAGCTTCACATGGTCTCGGTGCCTAGCTTGTTGACAACACACATGCACACACACTCCAAGACACACACATACGCACACACACACAGTGGCAGGTCAGGGAGACAGCTGAAAGGTGCTACTGTGGAAACAGAGCGGAGAAGACAGGGAGACCGAACTGGTAAGACAGCCCTTTGAAAGTATTTGAATGTTAATGAAATCTTCATGTAGGAAAGATGAAACTTTGAGGTGAAAGGAAGCAAAACTATACAGAAAGGTTTATTGATTTGCAGAGCGTAGAAGGCTGCTCTTTCTTTCCACAGATAAAGTTTGCAAGCTATGCCTGTATAACCTTCTATTTGTAGTAAAAAAATCTTTGTTCTTTATCTTTGTTACTTACTGTTACACTTTTAGAAAACTCCAAGGGTGAATACTTTACAAACACACACACACTCTCTTTATCTCTCACCCACACACATAGAACCATACATACATACATACACACATACAACGACACAAACAAACACACAACAATACATACACACACACAACACACTTTATCTCTCACCCCCACAAACACAAAAAAAACACACACACACGATCCACGATCCAGAACGCTGAGCTCACTCAAGCATGGCCTAAAGAAAATTCTCCACCTCCTCCCTTCTCCTTCGACACTGACCCACGCTTTTCTGCTTACAGTGCAGACCGCCCGCCCCCCCCCCCCCCCAGCCTACCTACTCCCTTGCACCACTGGCCCTCCATCACCTCCCTCGCACCTCCCCTCACTACCCCCAGCGTTGGTACCAGCCTGGCGATGCTCTCAGTGGCCCTTGTGTATCAACGGCAGACCAATCGCTGCCCCATGTCTTCCCTCTCCTTACCAGAGTGGCAATAGATGCTCGAAATTGCTTTAATCGTCACCCAACACTGCTTCCACCACTGGCTGTAGGCTAGGGCTGGCCAACTCGGGTGAATGTATTGGGTAATAAATAAATGCAGCCTTCGCTCGCACACACACACACACACACACACACACACACACACACACACACACACACATAAACATACACACAAGCACGCACACACACAGACACACGTACAAACATACACACATGCACACAAACTAACACACACAAATGCACAAATACAGGCAGATGCCTACATGCACACAGATGCACACGTACAAAGCTGTACTAACACACATGCACAAACGCACACACATACATAAGCACATACACATATGCACACCAACACACAAACACAATGGTGGAAGTTCTACTCACACGACTATGCAATGCCTTAAGGTGAAATGCGTGTGTGCGTCACAACCTTGTCTTATCCAACTAGATAGATAGGGGCCAGGCAGTGATGGGAAGATGAACTGGATGCTCGAAGGCTGCTGCTGTCGTACTCTGAAGGGTCGGCCTGGATCAATTTCCCCCAGGGGAACAGGAAGGTTTAGGGCCAAAGGTCAATAACCACATTCTGAATCACAACATCCTGTATGGTCACTTAGAGTTGCTTGACTGCAGCACAAGTAAGCAAAGTTCATTAAAAACAACAACTCTTAGAGCAGGGTGATTAATCGATATCTGCGGCTTCAGTTGTCCGTCAATCTAACCTTACTGAATAATGTGCTTTTAAAAAGGAGTTATTTTGCCAATTTGTCCAGACATCCACATTTCTTATTGGATTTGGAAGATTAAGCGATATTAAAGCATTGCAGTAAAGGCCTGAAGTGTATACGTAGAAAAGTGTACTTTTTGCATAGAAGAAAAACTGAAAATGACCACGGGCAACGTTCCCTAGTGCAACCCTGTCGCAAAGTAACACACTTTTCTGTTTCGCTCCACTGCTGGCTGTTCTCCTGCTGAGCCCCTGGTCAGGTCCTCTGGCTTGGATTAGATGCACTGCGTCTCTGTCCCGGCCGGGGAGACTGCGGCGAGGGCGGCCATGTTGTTGATTTATCGACAGCCTGTCCTCGTTCGGTTCGGTGTATAATGCCGGGCCAGGCCAGCCATTTACTCTGCTAGATAGCTACAGTTGCCTATACAAAACACCCTCCCCTTCTCGTTGTCAGATCTCAATGAGCTGCTTCTTCACTGATGTATGAGTATCTTGTTATTTTGTTCTTTTCTCTTTTCTTATTTCTTTACCTTCAGCTGAACTGAATTGCCTATGTGGGGCTGTCGGTTATCAAAGTAAAGTCACTGATGTATTTTTTTCAAATTAAATTTTCAAATTTTTGTCATTTCAAATTCTAAATAATACGGCATTGTGAGTATGTAAAGCCAACCTGTAAAAACAACTTGTTTAAAATGACAGACTGAGGGGAGAGGAGGAAACGGAGGGAGGATGGGTTGACGGGAGGGAGGATGGGTGGGAAGGAGGGAGGGAGGGAGGGAGGGAGAGAGGGAGGATGTTAGGAATTGAGAGAGGGAGGGAGGAAGGGGAGGTCAGATAGAGGGAACCACTGTGGGGAGAAGGGGAGCGGAAGGAGGCGGGATGGAAAAAACACAAAAACGAAAGGGCAAACAACTTAGAATGGAGAAAGTTTGGGATATTGTTGTACTTTTTTATGAACAAAACTAAGAGGTTTTTTTTCCTCAGTCAATGAGAGATGGAGAGCAATCCAAGAGTTTGCACGTTTGAGTCTCATCTGTGTTTTAATTGGCATCTCAAAACGGCAAGAGGATTCTGAGATGGATGCAGATTTGTCAGTCAACTATAATATTCAAATGATCTCTCTGAATGGATTCAAACCAAATGAAAAAACGTCTTGATGACAACCTTAAAAGAAGAGGAAAAACATGCAGATAGAGCCTTGGGAATTTGGAGGGTGATGACGTGTGATGAGGTTGATGGTGATGGGGAGTTGAGTGAGATATTAAAAGATGTTAACAGCAATAATGCACAATGATATAGGAAGGCGAGAGAATCATGAAAAATAAGACATGTATCCATACGGGCAGCAAAGAAAGCTAGGTCAGAGCCGATTTAGAGAGAGAGAGAGATGGAGGGATATAGATAATGTGTGTGTGAGAGAGGGACAGAGAAAGAGAAAGAGAGCGAAAGAGAGAGCGAAAGAGACTTGGAGCGATAGACAGATAAAGCATTCAGCCAGTGTGGCCTCGAAAAAAACAATGAAGAATACACTCCAGCCTGAATTTATTCATAGGTGTATTTATAATGCATACGCAAAATAATCGATGACTTCCTGTGCATATGAATGGTCTGTGAACGTGCATTAGCACATGCTATGCAAAGGCGTGCAAAGGAAAATATGTGCGTGCGTGTGAATGTGAGTGTGTATGCGTATGTGAGTGTGTGTGCATGTGCCCGCAGTAGATTCCGTGCACACCCCTCCGCTGTGCAGCCTATCGGGGCGGAGGGACAGCTGCTGATTGATGGGGGAGCGTTTGTCTTAACGAGCCTCCGGAGCAGATTCACCTTGAGAAAGATTTGCTTTCTCACTTCAACGTTGCAGGTACACCCGTCTCAGGCGGCGGCATAGACATAGGCATTTCAGACCTGACTGTGTGCGCGGGTGTGTGTGTTTGTGCATGTGAGTCACTTCAATTGTGATTTTTTTTTTTATTCCGATGTCCTGTTTGTGAATATATTATTTGTTTTCTGTGTGCTTGTAACTGTATCTGAGTGTGTGTGTGTGCTTGTAACTGTATCTGAGTGTGTGTGTGTGTGTGTGTGTGTGTGTGTGTGTGTGTGTGTGTGTGTGTGTGTGTGTGTGTGTGTGTGTGTGTGTGTGTGTGTGAGAGAGATGAAAAAAAAGAGAAATACATTTCCCTGTAGTAAATTAAGCCTGTAGAGTTAATTAGAGGATGGGGCAATCATTTAAATTTCTAATACAAACCGCTATGGAAACATGTTTTCCGTAGTGCATTGAGATTAGTCAAAATCCACTGGGTCACAGTGGCACAATATCTTAACTTGTTTTCTCTTCCTAATAACTTACTTGAAAATAAGTAACATTTAACTGATAGCTGTTGTTTTGTTTATGCAAAAAAGCCCCAAATAAAGTTGCATTTCACAATTTACTATACTGAGCAATGATGAACATTTTTACTACAACGATAAACGAGCATTTCGGTTGGAGAATAGACCTATTCTAATCACAACCTCTAGGTGTCCTCATGACAAACTGTGGGTACTTTGTTTCACTTAAGGATCTCTCTCTGCGGTAGGACCGTGCACTCTTGTTGGTTGTTTACAAAACAGACCAGGAAGTAATGACAAGTCTCCTTCATTCTCTAAATTTACTGCCAATCTACACAATATACGGTATTGCGGTGGAAACCAACCTCATCGGGTGTCTACGGTGTACATTTCCTCTCTGTAAGGAATCTTTTTCCACGTCCTCAGACCTATTTTTCGAGCCAAAAGTACGTAGCGGTCGATGTTTCGGATGACAACCCACTTTTTGCAGTTGTCAAATCAGATCGCATGTGCCCAGAGAGAAGGCGTGTTGAGCGTTCACTGACGCTATCTCCTCTCTGATATTTCTTCAGACCGGAGAATGTGTGTTACTGACGGTTTTTAAACAGTAGGTCTTGCATCTGTCAGATCACCAGTCCACGTCCACTCGTAAGCCAGCATTGTGTAACAAAGAAACAGGTGAGATCGTCACTAATATAATATTTGTTTTAATAACGTTATGGTTTCAGCTATTGCTTTTTGCAGTGGTGCATTGGGTCATCCTTGGGGTTGAACTGTCACACGGCTCACAAGTTAACCTTATTGACATTGTGCAAACACTGAAGACCTTTGGCATTGTTCTTCAGGTCTGATGCCGGCTCTCTTGTTCGTCTGCGAGACGATCGATATGCAATACCTGTGGCTGCTTGGAAACACTCATAGTTGTATTCTGACCTGTGATGGCTTGACCTGAACCTCTGCACATCCAATGCATTACATTTTATTGCAAGCAGATATCCCACACATTTTGTGAACACATTTGCAATATAACGTAATACTAGTGGCTATAACTCAGTAGGAGTCAAAACTGTTCAATCAGTATGGAAACAGGCTTGTATTACTTATTCACAGCTCTATCATGCTGGCACGCCTCTATTGGGAGAATGATTGACAACCAACAGTGTTGGATGTCAAGAACGCTCAGGAAAACAATCTTATGGGGATTGGGGACTGTGACACATTTAAATGCATAGGCTGCTTTATTTGATATAAAACAATAAACTGTTCAACAAAGCTTTCCAGTGGGTACAGACAAATTAGGTATACAAGTTACTATGCCTACATTTAGACAAAAATTGTATGAAAAGGGAAATATAAGGTATTATGGGCTACAGCTCCAACAAAAATCAGATTAAATTAAAAAGGCACAAATTTAATAAAACCCTAATTAGGCAAATTGTAGCTCATTTACCCAGTCAGTGTGCTCAATGAGATAAGTCATTCTCTGTGGAAAATATAATCTTAACTAAATAATTCATAGATAAAACCCCTTGTCTATCGCCCATATTTAATACATTACTGCAGTTTTACATTTTTCTTGTGGGAAATTATTTTGATTAACATTTCAGTCTCAACACAAAAATTATTAAAAAAATAAGTTTCAAAAAACATCAGTAAGTGGTGCAAAGAACCATTTGAGAGTGAGTTTGGTCTATCGCACTTCCCATACCATTGCATCCTCCAGTATTAGTAATAGTACCGAGATAAGATAGTTTGGAGTCAATTGCCTGCCACAACCAAAATAAAAGGTGGAATAAGGAAGAGAACGAGAAAAAGGGACCAAGAATAATTGAAAACATTAGGGTTTTTGTTGTTTATAAGGGCCTCCAACTGCAATGCTTTACCCTTGTTTCTCTTCATTATTTCCAGATGTGTTTAATAATATCAAATAAGTTGTCAAATTGCTGCCTTTAGAAATCTCCATTCAACATTCTGCGTGTACAATAAATCCATTACATCATTACAGAAAAGAAGGCACGGGTAGATTGATTAAATAAATATAAATGCGGTGAAAAGAGGAAAAGAAAGTAAGGTTAATGGCTTGTCTACTTTTGCTGTGTTCCAGTTGAGTAAGCGCTGCTCAGCGTAAGGTGGTGGAGGGTTTCGGTGGATGCCAGTCATGGACGAGCAGTTGACACCTTTGGACTGCCTGCTGCCCTCAGGTATCATGCACCAGAAAACACACAACTGACTACAAGTGCGCACACACACACACACACACACACACACACACACACACACAACATCCAGACACATGCATTCTTGAATTGAATAAAGCACACAAACACATACAGAAGAAACAAAACACGTGCACAAACACACAAAGAAAACCACACAAAAACACACAAACTGAGGTAGAAAAACTGTGGTACAAAAGGAACTGTGGCACCTTGTGTCTATCAAGCCAGACACAAGGTACCAGAGTTCCCTTCGGCAAGAGTCTCATTACTGTCAATCTGCCTCTCATAGGCTTCCTTCTCTGACAATCACAAACACTCTTTGGGGGATGAAAAAACAATCCACTGTCATAATTACAACCATGAGAATGCGTGCTCAAGTCATGGACAAAATTAACAGCACAGGCACACTCAATACCAGACAGACCGTCTGAAGGACTTGTGCTTTACGAGACTCAATCACATCATTAGCGAGTGATGAAATATGTGCACAGAGTGCTGTAAGTTGCACATGTAACACTTGAAGAAGTTGAATACAATTTACCAGAACTAATTTATCCCACTGAAAGACACGAAGCGAATAGCTTATCTAATTTTAAACAAAGCCACCCAGGAGTGCTTTTTTTCATTTTTTCATTTCAGGGCTCCGAGTTGGAAGCCATGTTCATAACTGAACTTCCCCAAATGGCGCCGGTACGTCTTACATTGTCTGAAACAGTAGCAGAGAACGGCACAGCGGCCGGCTGGCCTCCGTTGGGAAGATGGCGGATGTCGGACACACACGCGCAGTTCTTTCTGGCTCTGTCGGCCACTAAGCTCCCCGTGTAGATCTGCCAAATAAAGCGGGAAAAGAAACCCAGAGAACGACAGAGAGAATGTCTTTTGTGTTTGTTCATCCCCGCTCAAGCTGTCCCTCGCCCACCGCCTATTGCCTCCCCTCCTGGGTTCTGTGCTTTTGCTTCTTTTTGTCTGGCTCCCTTCCCCTGCTCGACACCTTACCTTGTCCCCTTGCTCGCTTTTGATTACCGCCGTAGCACTGGAGTGTGTCAAATTGCTGTAATCAACTGGCTGAAGGAGAAGAACACCACAAGAGAGTGTGTGTGCGCGTGTATTTGTCTGTTGACACGATTTTAAGTGTGTGTGTCCATGTCCGTGTCCATGCATGGGTGAAAGTGTTTTCACACTGGATTCTCTATGATTACTGGATCAATGCATTTGTTACCGGATGTTTCTACATGCATGCGTCAAGGGTTACGCAAGCTTTACACACAGCACACGCACACACAAATAAAGGAGAAAAGCCAATCAATAAGGACCAAAATCAGCAAGGAGGCCCATCCCAGGAGAATTCATCAGGATTTAACAGTCGACCAAATTATCAGCTTCTTAAGGCCACGCTCACTCGAGTCCTCCGAGTGCACATCTGAAGTGCGTGAAGAGCGAAGACCATGTTCTTTTGCTTCTCCATGGTTGCCGTGGAGAATTAATGAAGCTGCTGCTGATACGGTCGTGTCAATGCACTGCTTTAAGGTGCACTGACAGCCGATGTCCCCTCGTGATTGCCTGGAGACGTCAAACCTAGGATTTGGTGTCAACTCTAGGGTGTGAGTTTGTCAAATCTTGGCTCTTGTGCCTTCGTGTGTACAAGCAAATTGAATATGAAATTGCTGCCCCAGGGAATCTGAATACTACATGTATCCCATTAAATCGTACTGGGCATTTCTATCGGAAAGAAATAATTAGCATACCTTCGGCGAGTGTATGTTTGTGTGTCCCTGTCTTTTCTGTTTGTGTTTTTGTACCTTTCATCCCTTTCAGATGCCTCAGAAGGTGAAGTCTCCTGCGACAGTATGCCCAAAATTTACAGGCGTCTGCGCATTTCTCTTTCAAGTGTCACAGCTGGCTGAGCTAGCCTCTTTCTTACCTTACTCTCTTACCCCCGCTACACCTTTTAGCCAATTAAGAGACAAGGCGCGCATGTGGCCCTCCCCGACCTATCCTTCTCCTACTCTTCTACCTCCTCCTCGTTTTCTCCTCTCTTGCCGTTCGCCCGCCCTCCCCTCTTCCTCCATCCTGTGTGACTCTTCTGCTTGAAATGACCTTGTCTTGCGATATGGACTTTCCATAAATTTATGTTTCTCCCTTTTGACGCCATCAACGTGACACCGCTGTTAGTGGTCCTGACAAACAGAATAGGATAAAGTCATTTCCACACGGTCTCCTGGCTGGCTTAGCCGCTCAAACGATGCATCTGCTAGGCATAAAGGGCGTCGCAGAGCAGCGGACAAGGTGAAGTAGCTGCTAATAGGCCCGGAACCGCCACAGTTAAAGCGATAAATGCATCTCAAGCTATTATACAGAGGGTGTACCGGAATACCTTGTCATGTAGGAAAATAATTGGCCCCTTTCTAAGTGTCCAACTTGTCAGGTTGATGTGCTTTTCACTTGTCTGCCACAAAAGCGGGCATGTCAGATTGATCCTACAACCTCAGGAACGCTTTTGGGCTCTAAATGGGGAATGACTATGGAAAGGTCATTCTGAAAACTGGAATACTGGGAAAGGACAACTCAGAACAAGGAGTCCTTGGAACTGAGTCCAAGGAAGCCTGTCTATTTGGAAGTGTGAGGAAAATAATGGTGCCTCATCGATGGCATGATTCCGTAGAAAGCATCACTTAAAAGAATAGAGGTAATGTGGAGGTCATTTTTGGTCAGTTGATTGACATTTTGATTACATTGTTCCACCCACTTCAGAAAGCCTATAGCCACCTGGCTGACAACAATTATGTCACAAGTAGATATGTAGCAGAACCTGCATAGTTAATGTTGGTGAATATTTAGAATACTGCTGATTTAACGTTTAAGTTATTCAAATTAGGATGTGTTATGTAGAGAAGGGGTCAGCTATTTGTTGACTTATTTGTGTTCCCCTGAATCTTTGCCAACTTATTTTTGGCAGATCGTTTTCAAATTAGTGATATAACCATTTGTTTCATGGTAACTTTCAAGTTAGGTCAGCTAGAAATTGGTATGTCCAGTCACATGTTTTTATGGTCCTGTACACATGGGAGGGGTATAATGCAAATTATTTTGTTTTATATGGGAAATAAAAGTAAAATGCCTTTTCTGTAGATGTAAAAAAAAGCCAGTCTGACTTTTACAGTCATATGGGGTTTTCACGGTTCCAATGCCTGAAGCTGAAACGTATGAAAAGACGAAGCCTTAGACTCCACCTTTCTGGAAGATGGCATTTTACAATTAGTACCTCAGAGTCTAGCAGTAATCTTTTCCATTAGTCCTCGGAAGCCATTGCAAAAAAATATCAGTACTTAAATCACTTATGACAAGCCTATTATGAAAAATTCACATGTAGCATATTAGCCCATTAGGCCTGGAATATCATTAAATTCCTTCAAAGCACATTCATTTATGCTCCTTAAAGGTGCAGGGTGTAACATTTTGTAGCAATTAGCTGTGAGGTTCCAACTTTAAAAGTGTGTGAAACTTCTAATTGAATCCTTGATTGATAATGGACCATCAATGCTGTTAATGTAAGGTTTTGCGAATAACCCATTGTTACGCACCAGACCAACCGCACTTGTTATTTATCTGGGCAGACAGCCCGTAATCTAATGTCTATTCCCACATGGTGTGTCAAACTTGAAGTATGTTCCTAAACTTGAGGAACATACTTAGGTGCGAGGTACTCAGCGCAGGTCCACAGCCACCGTAGTCGCACAGCTCCCTCCTTGTCACGCCACACCGGCACCTCGTCTCCAGGTGACCAGCCCGCTCTTTGAATCCCGTGTTTCAGTCTCCCTGTCTATTTACAGAACAAATATTCGCTCACGGAAGTGTCTTGAACAAAACCGTGTGTTCTCCGTGTTAATCCAACAAACCCAGAAGCTGTGTTTGAAGTCGTTCCCTATTCACTCACTCCCTATATAGTGTTTATGATATAGTGCATTATATAGGGAACGAACAAACGAGAATTCGGACACTGCGCTGAACATTTCTGAACGTCATTTGCGTCAGTAAATGCGCCGGGTATTTGTGTGACGCAGACAGATGCGCCCACATCATGTAAACAAACCGGGCACTCGCGAGGAAAGCTGGAGGTGTTATTGATGTTGAATGTTACATTTCCTTGATCAAGGTTATTTTTTATTAATTTTGAATGTTACGTTTTCTATGTTAAATCCCAAATAAATGGTTGACATTTGTCAACGAAAGCCGGAGACTCCATCATTAAATGTATTCGTTTTCGCGGTTATTCAGCTTCTTCTCCTCCGGAAAAACACGACCGCAGTGCATTGTGGTATACGGGAGTAACACGTAGGGAACATCGTATGTTCACTCAAATTTTGGGTATTTTAAGTCCACTTTCGAACACCACTACAAAATGGCGAGCACCCTATATAGTGCACTATATTCGTGATAGGGAACGATTTCAAACACAGCTAGTCTCACCTGCAGAGAGCCATGCCCAGAGACTCCACTTCCTGAGACTCACCTGCCGCCTCAGCTGTTGCTACTTAACGCTAATGAGCACCTCAACACCACCCCTGTGTGATGTCAGTACTGACCCTAACCATAAGCACTCTAAAGCTAACCCTATTCCTAATATCAGAACAACCATTATGCAGTAACAGTTAAAGACGTAAATATATAGATTCATGGAGTTCTGTTTTAAGTCACCGTTAATCTGAACTTTGACTCAAACACCCTACGAGAACAGATGAAGCCATCCCAACATCATCCTTCTTTATCTGTTTCCGCCTACCAATCTACCTTACAGTAAAATCTTTTTCCCTTTTACCATCACTCAACAAAAAACTAAAACTAAAAACAAATTAAACATGAAAGGAAAACTAATTGAGATGTTGGAAATACAGTCTTAAGAGCACAATGGAGAACAACTCCCTCTTATCTGGTTTGATGTTTTGGCTTCCTCTGTATTCTCTGACAGTCAACGGGTGCAGGTCTCATAATTACCTTGTAACCACGGCTATGAGATACAGTTAGCTTTTAAAAAATAGTAATTCTCTGTCTTACCATTTTAATCTTCCTTTTTTCCATGCCTCCCCTCCTCCCACACTCCGTTTCCTCTCACAGGCACTCAGAAGATCTGCCTAATAATGCTCAACCAGCCTCCGGGGAAGCACCATCTCCACGTATTGTGGAGCAAAGGTAGGCCCACGCCCCCACCTTCGCCGAGCATCCAACCCAGACCCACAACCCATCACTAGCGCCATAACTCGCCCGTTGATGCGTTTGCATGTATTCAACTCTTTCTCACACATCTCTTCCTGGAGCGCAACGGCCAGCCTTAATTAAAATATTTCCTTGGAAGTGCTGCCTGTAACCAACGGGGACGCTGGAGTCCTGCCTCACACCGGTCGTCCCTTGGGGCCCTCTGGTCACCGCAGCGCCTCAAGTGCTTGGGTCTCTTGTAGAAAAATAATTGCTACCAATGAATAAATGCGAGACGATTGTGCTTTTTTAATTTGGAGCCCTACCTCTAGAGAATTCGATAATGACTTGGATCAATCTCCGCCGCTATTTGTGAGAGGAAATAAATTAGACTCAAAGACACAGGAAACAGCAGAAATTAGAAGAGAAAGTGTCTGGAGTAGGGAAAAGTTTGATTCCCAAACGTAGCTCCTCGTGTGATGCAGAAATGCACATCAGAGACGTGCCCGCCCTACTGTTTATTTATTGAACATGCCGACTTGAAGGCGACAAAGCCCGACAAACACAAACCAAGTTTAATGTCTTCCATTCCCGGCACTGCATGTTGGCGGTACTAGTCGACTGAGCTTAACTTTTAGTCAGCCTAAGGCTAGGGAGCGGACAGGCTGGATTTAATCGAATGACAGTCAGACGAACCAAACTTAGCCGAGGAGTGAAGTTAGCTGTGACTAAAGCGTCATTTTGATGGCGGATCTTTATTAGCGACACATTCCTGCCACCCTTGCTGTTAATTATATTACTAGTCCTCAGGCAGGCGGAATGAATCAGTATTACGCAACGCAAGGAAGGTTTTAAGCTGCATTCAGGTCTCCTCCCACGCAAAGAATTTGTCTCGCCTAGCTAAGTCAAGTGAAGAGCTGTTCGGATGGACACATGGTGAAGGAAAAATTCCAAGTTTCACATGACGTGACGTTTATTTTTTACGTGACTGATGTAAAAGAACATTTACACTTTACAAAAACTTATTTTATTTTCTAGAAACGTCTTTCAGGAACTGGTTCTTCAGTAAAGTATACCAAGTATACCATGTTTCTGTATCCTAGCAACTGGCCTAAGCAGTCATTGCAGCATCCATGTTTACATCTATGATCTACTCTCTAGTGACATCACATGTCACTAGACATGTGATTCTCACTAGAGAGTAGATTCTACCCAGAGGTACTATGGATAGATCGGTGCATAGGTTGGCTGGTAGTTTTATCCATCCATCATACTACTCACTTCAACGTGAGGTAACCAGAGGGTAGATGGTGAAATAGCTTGAAACACCTGGTGATCAAATAGGGGACCTTTAAGACAGTGAAATAGGTCTATATCCATGCTGAATGATGCGTGTAACCCCCCTTGTAGGCCATGTTAACCATCCTCCTACTCAAGGTCTATAGAGGGAACCACAAATGAGTGGATCCGACACCGGTTTATGCAGAGAAATAACGTTTATAGAGTAAAGCAAAGAACTATCATTTACAATAGTAGGGTCTTACCTTAATCAATGCAACATCGCCAGCAGCATCACCACTCTGAGACCAAGGCAACTAAAGAAATAAAGACCAGTCTTTGTACGGACAAAAACAGAACTTAGATCTGGCCGTACAGAATATTGAAACAAAAAATGAAAACCGTAAAAGCAGTAGTATTTTAGTCAAATTATGACCATACCTTTCAACAACTCCTGAAAGTCCATGCAGCGTGTGGCTGCTGTGTTTGGTGTGGAGAGGCCCTGCAGGTGTGTGTGATCAGCCTTAATGACAATCAGGGGGAGGAGCCATAACTGAAATAATTTACCATTGGCTAATGTGTGTTGTTTTTTTTGCTCAAACTAAGCAAACAGATACACAAAATGATTATTTTTCATCAACCTTCTGAGCATTGTGGCGTGCTATGTGTTCAGTCTGCAATCAGCTGGTAAAAGGGACATTCTTCCACGAGTTGAATCAAACCTTTTATCATGTCTCCAAATGTTTGCAAACTTGTCTGTCAAGACGCCTCTCAAGTCAGTAGAAAGAGCTTTCCTCTTCCCTCTCTTCCCTTCTGTCAGTTCACACGGCATCATAATCACGTGTCTCACAAAATTATAACCTACTTGTAACTAATATTTATCACACGCATTTGAAAATTTATAATACGGCCCCTTTCAGAACTTGCCAAATCGAGAACCTTTTGGAACCGTGAAATTATTTAGTATCTCACCTGTTTTATAATCCAAACAAGATACCAGACTACAACATATATATAGATACTGTATATATTTACGAATATAGATCTCAATATCAGGATGATATTTTTCGAATAAATATCGCACTCCAGGTAAATAAAGCCAGCGGGGCGCCGCGGTAGACGTGTCTGATGTATGTCGCTTGTGGCGTTTGTACTGGCAACGGCGGGCGGGCGAGAAGTTTTCAATGCAATGACGTTAATTGCATTTGAGTGGCAGAGCTCCGATCTCTGGCAGTTCGGGGGGTAAACACGCTAGTAGCAAGTTTACCATGGCTCACCAAGACATGCCATGCATTTTTAATGGTGTTTGCACGATAGGCAGATGTCAGGAGGGGGAAAAAGTGTTTGTGTGTGTGTGTGTGTGTGTGTGTGTGTGTGTGTGTGTGTGTGTGTGTGTGTGTGTGTGTGTGTGTGTGTGTGTGTGTGTGTTTCCTGGGGAGGAGAGTTCGATCCTCCAGATGGCAATTCACCTGGAGGCATCTCAACGGGTCCTCTGATCTCGCTCCCCCCCCAGCCCCCAGCCCCACCAGCAGAACTGCCTCCTCTGGGAGTTAGGACAGCATGGGGGGGTGACAGATGGAGGGACTGCGTGGGGAAAAGCAGAAGAGATGGACGGAGGGGCCTGACGTGATGAGGGTTAAAGTTATGCACCTGGGGCTGGGGGGAGATGGTCCTGATCAGAGAGAGCCCCGTCTGGCTCTCCCTCTCACGGTTTAATCCGTCACTCTCAATCTCCCTCTCGGCCTGGTTCTTTGTTTACTGCTCTTACTCCGTTCCCTGCTCGTGTAATCAAGTCCTGCCTCGACGCAGCGGAATGCTGATGGACGCGTCGGCCATTAGCGTCCGCGTGCATCACCGCGTTGTTTGCCGCACACTCGCTCACACACACGCACACACGCACGCACGCACACACAGGTACGAGCACGGTAGCCGGAAGTCACCTGTTGGTGGCAACAGGGTGTCGCTGTTCAATGCAATGTTCTATATACATTATACTTCATGGTGTACTATAGATGTGGTGTACTCTGTGTAGTGTTCCGCACACTTCATGGTATACTATAGATGTGGTGTTCTCTATTCAATGCTCTGCACACTTCATGGCGTACTATTGATGTGGTGTACTCTATGCAGCTCTACACACGTCATGGTGTGGTTGGCAGAAAGAGAGAGAGCTAGTCACGAGTGTGTGTAGTTGATCATGCTTCATCAGTGTGGAGATGAATGATATCCGTTGCATCACTCGGTGGGATAGTCTGTTGATTATCCACTGATTTCTTTTCAGCATCGAAGGAGTCTGAGAAGCGTGTAAGGGGTTTGTCTGGGGGGAGGGGGCGGGGGGGGGATTCAAACGTGTGGAAGGACCGGAGGGAGATGAGGTTCGATGTGCTCGCCATGAGTCGCAGGTCTGGGAGAGGAGGAGTCTGTGTGGTTGCAGACGCCTGAACAGTCTGTAGCCTATCCCAGGTCCCTTAGATCATGTAGTATGGGTCTCCTGCACGTTCCACGCACTAGATTAAAACAGAGGGGCGACAAGGCTTTTGCTGTGGCTGCCCCCCGCCTTTGAAACAAACTGCCGCCTTCAATTAGAGACGCTCCTTCCGTCACCATTTTTAAATCTAGGCTCAAAAATACACCTCTTCTCCCTGGCCTTTCCTCCCCTTTGTGATATGTTGTTTATTTTCATGTTTTTCATGACCTGTCTGTGTATGTGGTATGTGTTCTTTTATATGCCTTTTGGCACCATGTACGGCACTTTGGCCAGTGAAAACTGTTTTTAAATGTGCCTTATAAATAAATTTTACTTACTTACTTACTATCCAGGTCCCTTCAGCCTGGCCGTGGCCCCTCCAGTGAGGGGCCCCTCCACTGAGAGGGCCCCTGCCATGGGGTTGGTGGGTGAGGACCCCAGCCTGGAGCTTAACCTGAAGAGGTGGAGGGCAGGGTGAAGCACATGAGCAGAGTGGACTTGAGTGAGAGAGGGCAGCTGTTGATTGGACAGGTGCAAAGGGGCGGGGTTTGGTAGTGTAGTTAATCTGGATGTCATCGGCATGGCGATAGTGGTTAAAGGGTGTGCAATTGCCGGGTTGAGACCAAAGGTGATGTGGGTAATAAACAGGAGCGAGAGTGTGTGTTTGTGTGCAGAGTGTACGTGTTTGTGTGGTATGAATACAAACTAATGGGGACATAAGGGATAATGCAAGATATGCAAATCACACTTTTCAACAAATCAATCGAGAAGAACCTCAGTGCTTTCCTTAATATTGTGTGTGTGTGTGTGTGTGTGTGTGTGTGTGTGTGTGTGTGTGTGTGTGTACATGTCTGCGTTTGCGCCCGTCAGAGCAGTGCGCTTGGCAATCTGCCCCCACAAGCCTCGCAAGAGCAGCATTTATTTGTTTCCACTTCAGGTTATCACTGGGATTGTAAAGATAAAAGAAAATTTCCCGAGCCCCCCATGCACTTTGTCAGAAATAATGACTTGCATCCCACACTTGCCACGCGCTTTAACATCCTCTCGCACCGCCAGGCAGGTGGCAGTGAATAAAAGCCTATTTTTTTTCCTTTTCTGTTAGAAGTATTTTATTTATTACCTTATTTGCATCACCTTCAGGTTTCTTCAGCACTCTGTTTTCGACAAGTGAAAAGATGTTGAATCCCACCTACCCTCCCCCACCTCCCCCGTGTGACGTCCAAGACATTTCATTGTAATGACGGCATGCGAGAGCAGTGTGATTTATGCTAAATAAGAGCTTAACCTCGTCAAATTCACGTTTTTAATCACATCGCATGCCGTGTCGCCGAGTCCCCTGACAGCTCAGAAGAATCTCGAAGAAAGTTACAAAAGCGATTGCAGACGCAAGACATATGTGCTAAACGAAAAGTCATGAGTTTCAAATTGTTCCTTTCACCGATTAAATGTGTCGTGTTTTTGTGTTTTCACACAAAAACGTGGGCCAGACAAAGTGGGCTCCGACCAAACCAAAGCAACATGCAAGTTGTTTTGCGTTCTCACAACACCATAAACAAGTTTAGGCCATTTATATATGTGAACAAATACTATATTTCTCTTTTTCTGTTCTGAATGATGATGATTGTTTTTGTTCAGGTCGGAAGGGCTGATAATGGTCCTACGTTCCTGCAACGCAATGACCACGCAGACGCTTCGACGCAGTCGTGAACGTTTATGGTTCTGCGTCGGGTTTTACTAAACGGACCAATCACAGCCCTTGCTGCTGCGTCGCCTCGACGGAAGGTTACGATTTTTGGGAGGTGCACGTCCGGCCATTGTGGTGGAAGCAAGGAGGGTCTGCAAGGACGTAAGGGGTCCGTAACCCCCTTGAGTTGCGTGAATGTAGAACCATAAAGAGCCCTTTAATATTAATATACTAGGAGCATGAAAGTCTGCAGCATACAGACAGTCCCACACACATACACACACACACACACACACACACACACAGACATCACACGTGCCCACAGACAGCTCTTTGGAAGGTAAGGAGAGCAGTCTCTTTGGAAAGAGCTTTGCAACATTTAAACAAGGTGCACACAGCACAATGTGTTCCTTTGAAGTCTCTCCATGAGTGCTAAACGCAACAGCCCCCAAAAAATGGAAAAAGTAAAGAAAACTCGGTGTTTGCTCAGTTTGAGCACTATTCAAGCTGTGAATGAGCATACATTAGCCCCAAAAAAATAACTGAAGTGAGGTTTCTGTACAACAAAATAAACAACCGACAAACTAAACCATTGTGCTCCATTGGAATAGAGGCAAGTGCTGTCATGTGCTGTCAAAGGTTCCCATTTCAACCGTTTTAACAGTTACAAATGCTACCAGAACACAGGTTACACAAGTGCACAGTCTAGTCTTATTTCGCCAGCAATACCCAGTGAATAGGAACATAATAACACTTTAGCAAACTAATGGAGTGAACGGGCAGAGTGTCCTTGGCATTCGCGCTTTAAAGGGAACCGGGGCCAGAACATTGTGTGTGGTTAATGCAATATCACACTGATAATCACAGCCGAGCTGATATTGAGTGTAGCAACACGACCTCGATTGATATATTGCGATCATACAAAAGTTCTACAAGCACAATTTATTAGTTAACAAATAAGCAAGAACAGATTATCATTAGTTTGTTTATTTAATCATTCTTTAGCCTCTGCCAACCAAATTTTTTTCTGCAATGTGTTGCCTAGCATCACATACACATAAACACTAGCTGCTACTTTTGTGTAGGGCTGCACGTTACTGCGTGCCAGCTACTTTGCATCATGTTCATTCATCTGTATGTTTCCGTTAATTGTGCAACCAGTGAATTAGGAGTTTGTTCAGTCGCTTTGGTGGCATATGTGATGCTGATGAGTTGGCAGCTTGACAGTTGACAATCATCAAAGTAATTAACGGTTATTAATAAAACACCTGAAAAAAGCAGAATGATGTAAAGTAAAATGTCCTTGTGCTGTTAGACTCTATCAACTCTCATATAATGCCTCACATTACTGAGTAAGAACTAACGGATGTCTAATTGTCTTTTTCCTCTTTAAATCCTTTTTCTTAACCTCTCTCTCTCGCTCTCTCTGTCTCTCTCGCTCTCTCTCTCTCTGTATCTCTCTCTCTCTCTGTATATCTCTCTCTGTATCTCTCTCTCTCTCTCTGTATCGCTCTCTCTGTCTCTCTCTCTCTCTCTCTCTCTGTATCTCTCTCTCTCTCTCTCTCTCTCTGTATATCTCTCTCTCTCGTTCTCTCTCTCTCGCTCTCTCTCTCTCTCTGTATCTCTCTCTCTCTCTCTCTCTCTCTGTATCTCTCTCTCTCTCTCTCTCTCTCTGTATATCTCTCTCTCTCTCGTTCTCTCTCTCTCTCGCTCTCTCTCCAGCCCTCATCAGAGCGTGTGCGGACGGCGCTGCCAACCACCTTTACAGCGTCACTGCAGGGGACCGCGAAAGGTGAGACCTGTGTGTGTGAGTCTGTGTGTGTGTGTCTTTGTGCGTGCATCTCTGCCTTGTGTAAGTGTGTCTTTGTGTTGTAAGGAAATGTTTGGGGTTATTTTGGATTGTCTGTGGATGAGATCTTGCCTTGTTTGCTCGCGTGCTGATTGGGGACTTGAGACACCCAGAGGCTGCACACAGAGAGAGAGAGAGAGAGAGAGAGAGAGAGAGAGAGAGAGAGAGAGAGAGAGAGAGAGAGAGAGAGAGAGAGAGAGAGAGAGAGAGAGAGAGAGAGAGAGAGAGAGAGAGAGAGAGAGAGAGAGAGAGAGAGAGAGAGAGAGAGAGAGAGAGAGAGAGAGAGAGGCCTAGCCAGGTCCCTCAAGTGTCAGAGCTTTCACATTAACACCCTGTGTATGAAACTGTGTGTGTTCATGTGTGAATGTTCAAGTGTTAAACCAGAGTCTGCGTGTTAATGAGTTTGTGTGCATGTGCATTTCTGAGGACAGGCTTTCTTAACTGTTGTATATTTTCTGTGTGTGTGTGTTTGAATGTGTGCTGTTGCCCCATTTGTGGAATTGACTGTGCATGTTTACTACATGGATCCATGAAACTAGCAGCTTTTCTATAGAGCCGTGCTGTGATGAGTATAGCCTGTCAAATGTGCTTCAGCACACTTAAGAAGTACTTTCACCCAGCCTCCTGATTACCTAATGTCCATCGATCGGCCGCGATCGCGGGGACACCTCTTGGATGTAAACACAATAATCAATACACTAAAGACTGTCGGGTTGCAGAGAGAAACAGCCAGCAGAAATTGAATGAGTTCTTGTCTAAAAATAGGAGATAGTGATATGCTTTTTTTTCCGTTTTTTTCGAGTGTACCTTTAAGTCTTTAAGTCTTTAAGTCTTACAGCGGTATTTGCCATGAAAGAAAAAGCTGTTGATATTCAATCGTGCTTTATTTTCCTAAACTGAAGTCTTTACAAGCTAAAAATGCAAACAAATCCACAGGGCTGGGAATACCTAAATATATATATGAAAAAAAATCCTGATGCTTATCCCCGCGGGAGGTCTGGCGTTTTTTAAGCGTCAGCCTAAACCTCTGTATCTTCAGGAGAACATCGTCATGGAACGCACACTTCTCCGTCACCACGGGGTACCGTATCTTTCTCTCTCTCTCTCTCTCTCTTTGCCGATTTTATTCGCCTCCGTTTGAGTATTCTCTTTCATGGTAAACCGGCGGTATATCGCTCCAAAAATGTGTTGTGGTTACTCAGAACTGGTAGTCATGCCGGTGGAGTCAACAAATCCTCCCATTCACTGATGGAGGGTTTACACACACACACACACACACACACACACACACACACACATACACACACACACACACACACACACACACACACACACACACACAGAAACACACACGCAACTTTTTTTGTGAAACTTTAGAGGTGCCGAAGGATCGAAATGCCTGTGTGTGGAAAATGTACACAAATATATTTTGGCGGTGGCACATTTTCTGTGGCCCATGAGGGAAGCATTGGGCCTGTTCACACCTGGCATTAACATGGAGTCCCGGGTGCTCAGCTCCAAGCTCTAAGCTCTAAGTACATCAGTTCACACCCAGTGTTGCGGATGCGTCTCGAGTGACCACTTGTGATGGGATCTTACTTCGCCCGCTCTCTATGCAAATAAACACGGATGACTTTTGAGTTTGCAAAGAACCCAGTGCGCTTTTTTTAACCCGCGAGAGGCGGAAATGCACTTCAGCTCGTGTGGCTGCAGGAAATGAACAGCAGAATCAGGAGAAGTCAAAACAACACAGACACGGAGAAATCTGATCGACCGAGGTGTTTGACGCACTCGGAGAGGGAGAGAGAGGGATATAGAAAGGGAGGGGGGAGAGAGAGAGATACAGTGAGAGAGAGAGAGATACAGACAGGGAGAGGGAGAGAGAGATAAAGACAGGGAGAGAGAGACGAAAACAGACAGAGAAAGAGAGAGAGAGAGAGACAGAAATAGAGAGAGCGAGGAAGAGGGATTAATGTAAAGAACCTATCCAGGTAGGGCGTACTATATAGGTGAAGCGCAGGACTGAGGGCCTGAGTGCCTGTGTGTTTATTGACCGGTGGCTGCACAGGCAAACAGGTCTTTGAAGCATGTCTGGATGCCCCCTTCACAGCTCGCCATGGAACGGGCAATACGTGTGTTGTTTGTAGCGCATACTGCCATGTCCTTCATTTTCGCCATGCACAACTTCCTTCCCTGCCCTCTTGGCATTTCTTTGGATGTATATATTTTATCTACCCTAGCCTCCATTTCAACCCGACTGTGATGAATAAGGTATTTTTCCCTTATGGTGTTTGCATGGAGGTAGAGTCTCTCTCTCTCTCTCTCTCTCTCTCTCTCTCTCTCTCTCTCTCTCTCTCTCTCTCTCTCTCACAACCTTTGAGGCAGAAAAATACACTATTTGATCCCCTTCTTTATCCGTCTTTTCTCACCTGCACTCCACACCCCACTCCGTCCCATTTTCACCATGTCCCTGATATTTTCATGTCACACTTTTTTTCCCCTTTACAAAAAAGACACTCTGAATCTCTCTGTCGCTCCCTGACTCTCTATGACTCACACTCTCTCTCTCTCTCTGCCTGTCTCTCTCTGACTCTATCTATCCTGTCTCTCACTCTATCTCTATCCTGCTTTCCTGTCAAACTAGCCAGCCTTCTTGTAAACCACAGAGGTAGTTTGGGTGTGTGTGTGTGTGTGTGTGTGTGTGTGTGTGTCTGCATGTGTGTGTCTGCATGTGTGAACACGTACATCTGTGCGATGGTGTTTATGCCTGTGCATGCGTCTGTGTGCACACAAGTGTGTGTGTGTGTGTGTGTGTGTGTGTGTGTGAGAGTGTGTAGCTATTCGGGAAGAGTTTAGAAAAATAGTTACACTTGTTGGTTCGGCACATGGGTACCATACAGTGATTACAGTGGGAACCAGCTACACAAGCACAGCTGAAAACGCACACGTTCACTGCCCCTCGACCAAATAAAAGAGCAGACACCTCACACATAGGCTCGCAGGACGCATTCACGTCGGCGGTTCAAGAGTCACACCGGCTTGCACGTCTCGGAGCCGGCCTGATTAAAATGTTGTGGTGTTTTGCCGGTGACACCCCGGCATCTCCTCTTCGCACCCTGAGGTGCTGCTCTGCAGACGCTTAGCAGCGTCGGAGAATCACGACACGGGTGACACGGTGGCAATGATGTCACCGGCACCGCGAGCTCTCGATATATATACAGATGCACCCCGTGCCCCCACTGTGATTCGCACACAATTAAGAACATTTTAGACACGTTTAGTCATATGTTCAATTTCTACCCTCATCCAAGCCCTGTTTCCAAGGATTTCGTTAGCCTTGTGTGTCCTTGTGTGTTTGTGTGTGTGAGTGTGTCCGTATGTGTGTGTATTTCATGTGTCATGGATCATGGTGTTCTTGTTGTTGTACACACAAGAGCTAGACTCTGGTATCTTGCTTCAATGGCGTTGGCATATGATATAATATAAAGTGACCCACAGCGCACATCAATCACCAGCTTCAATCACACACACACTCTGACACACACAGATACACAGACACACACCGTGGCGCCTGATTGGCCTGATGAGAGCAGAGTGGGTAATCAGGGAGATTGTCTTTTGTGTCAAACAGAAGTGTTTTCCCGAGACGAGGTAACCAAACAGAGTGGGGCTGTCTCACCCTGATTTGGCATAAACAGACGAAGAAGAACAATGTCTCCCTGATGAGGCTCTCGCGTGGAGGGCTCCAGTCTTTCTGTAATATTCAATTTTTTAAAGGGTCCTCGAGGTAACTGGCTGGTGGGTGGGGTAAGATAGGGATAGATAGTGACTGGAGGGGGGGGGGGCGAGATGATGCATCTCTTGGTCTTAATGAAGGAGAGAGAGAGAGACCTCAGAGCAGGTGGACACAGAACGACAGACAAGAGAGTGAGAGAGAGCCAGGGAGAAAGTGGGTGACCGAAAGTGCCACAGACCCAAACACGCACATGCACAAACACACACGCAAAAACATGCAAAGGTCACGGCCATCCATGCCGCACGCTACCCGGACAAACTGGAGGCAAAATGCTCTATTTCCCATCCAAATTAAAGTGTCAGTTAATATTAATGTGAAAGAGAGGGCTGTCAGAAGTGCTAAACACTCATGCACACACACACACACACTCTTTGACACACATAAACACACACGCACGCACACACACACAATTTGGAATGTCGTCTGGTCAATTACTGTCTGAGGTTTGAGCCATGCTAAAATTTGTTGTGTGTTTCTATGTGTAGGTGTGTGTGTGTGTGTGTGTGTGTGTGTGTGTGTGTGTGTGTGTGTGTGTGTGTGTGTGTGTGTCCCAAGCTGTGATCAGGCCTTGTGTTTTTTCTAGGCCCATCTGTCACATTGTTATTTATACTCTCATTCAACGTGGGGACGTAATCCATCTGAAGTACTGGTGTGTAGATGTGTGTTTGTGTGTGTGTGCGTATGTGTATGTGTGTGTACAAACTGCCAGCTACCTATGCATATAATCTTAATGCACAAAGGTTATTTCTATGCATGCTTATGATGGCACATGGCTGCATGAGAGCAAATCAAGTGTGTGTGGTGTCCCCGTTTTGACGTATGCGCACGTGTGTGTGTGTGTGTGTGTGTTTGTGTGTGTCTCTGAGCAAGTGTGTGTATAGCCTTGCTGCAGATTGCTCTAACTTGCAGATTTGTTTGTTTGCATTCTGGTGTCAAATGGTCCATATAGAAGCTGAGGAGGGAGGAAGGATACACTCCTCCTATCTCTGTCTTCAACCGCACACCACACACACACACACACACACACACACACACACACACACACACACACATACGCGCACACACTCAAAGTGAGACATACACACACTTGCTCAGAGACACACACAAACACACACACACACACACACACACGCATACCCAAAGACACTCACATACACACACAGTCCCGACACGATGGCTACCGAAGTGTGAAATCGTAATGTCAAACCTGTTAATACCCCCAGATAGCGGTGGGGACTGCGTCCACCTATTCTCCGTGTCGCTACGCACAAACACATCGCACACGGGTCTACACACAGCACACAACCGCCATGCACAGTGGAGCCGGGAAACAGAGAGCTATCTGTCTCACTGCGGCAACAAGTTTACTTTGAGGCGGGTGTGGCAGGCTATGTGTGTGTGTTTGTATGTTTGTGTGTTTGTTTGATTGTGTTTTTGTGTGTGTGTTTGTGTGCGCGTGTGTGTTTGTCCCTGTGTGTGTTTGTGCCTCTGTGTGTGTGTGTTTGTCCCTGTGTGTGTTTGTGCCTCTGTGTGTGTGTGTGTGTGTGTGTGTGTGTGTGTGTGTGTGTCTCTCTCTCTCTCTGGGTGCGTGTGTCTGTGTGTGTGTGTGTGTGTGTGTCTCTCTCTCTCTCTCTGGGTGTGTGTCTCCGTGTGTGTGTGTGTGTGTGTGTGTGTGTGTCTCTCTCTCTCTCGGTGTGTGTGTCTCCGTGTGTGTGTGTGTCTGTCTGTGTCTGTGTCTATGTCTGTGTCTGCATGTGCACGCGTTGTCTGGCTGTGTTTCCAAACTATCAGCAGTGGACCTTGTTAATCCTGACACCTTCGGACCAGAGGAGCCATTCAGAAAACGGGCCGTTCCGCTCCAACAGAAGGACGCGTGTCGGGGAAACGTATTAAACGTTAGCACCGTGTTGACACATATACACCCCCCCACCCCGACACGCCCGCACGCCACGTTCATTTGCAGATGCAATAACGCCGCCTAATTGGTTGTATTAATGGAAATATTCGATCAATTTCACGAACAGCCTTACAAATGTGATTTCTCCCTTAGCTCAATTTGTGATGATTGGGCCTTATATTGTGGTGGAATGGCATATTCGGCAGGATTGAAGAATTAAGTTATAGACAAGTTCAGCCTGTCAACCCTGTTGCTTGTGTGAATGACGTGACGTGTGTATGCTGTAATGCGTCGCAATGTTGCACATTTTTGTTGTGCCAGTTTTCCCTGGGGTAAGTTAAAGTGTATATTCTGTGGTTTGTGTGTGCTTTTTTTTGTGTTTGTGTGCACGTGTGTGTCCCGAAGCCCCTGAGAATCACCCTGTCACTCGCCTTGTCTCATTGCGACTCAACCTCTCCTTCGCGTAGCAGCAAGATTAAAGAGCTGACACACACACTCTCTCTCTCTCTCTCTCTCTCTCTCTCTCTCTCTCTCCAGTTTTCTTCCAGACTACATCAGTGGGGATTTTGATTCCATTACTCCGGAGGTCAAGGAATTTTATGCAGAGAAGGTACGTTTAAAACACACACCAACCCACCCACGAACACTCCACTTGTTTGCAGGGTCCTGAAACATGATGGTTTAAAAACCTGTTTCTTTCAGTCCACTTTCAGTCTTTTAGCGTGTCGGCTCTCACAAGAGAGCAGGCGTGAGAGAGTGTTAAAATGTCTCACAGTACCGTGAACACAAGGCATTGGAGCACCAACAAAGAAGAAACACTTGCAATACCCCCTCCGCTGTGGTTTCAACCATAGTCACTACCTGAGCGCAGAGTGAGCAAACAGGCCTGCGCGCCGGCACACTTATAACGCTGGGATTACTGTGAAGGACACAGCGGCGGAGAAACAGGTGTTGGTCCTTCTGAAGCGGAGATGGCCCGTCGTATTAAGTGTTTGGATGCAAGACGGACGGAAAAACAAGCTCTGCCATACGATGTGGGGGGAAAGTGAATTCAATCTCTCTCTTCTTCTTATCTCGTTCTTCCTGTGTGTCATTCATCATCAAGGATTGAGTGTTTAAGACCTACTTTATGTGGAAGAGCGGGCTGTTTTGTTGGCACGGTGCGGTTTGCTACTTTATCATTCTTTGCCAGCCAAAGAACAAAGACAAAGTGAGGAGTCCTGAGTTTCGAAAAAATACTTTCAAGAAAACTCTCACGCAGACACACAGGAACACACACCACACAGTACTAAAATGCTGTGGGTTTGATGTTTTCTTGACGTGGTATTTGATTGACCCCTCTCGAGAAAGAGATCAATAGGCCTCTTACGCACCCTCGCCATCACCCTTAAAAAGTCTAAAAAGCCCAGCATGGGGTCCAGGTTGGCGTTGCTAGGTTACAGGGCAGAGATCTTGACTCCTGTTGAGTGTGCTGCCGGCGGAGCTGTCTGCAGAGGTCTGAGAGGGGAAGTGTGGGGTCACGTCAATGTCTGTGCTCTGCTACTGCATGCTGCCCAGGACCCCCGCATCACCCACTGAATAACATAGGGGGGGGGGGGCTCTAAGGACATGAAAGACATACTGACGGTGTCTGCACCATTCGAGAGCATTTTCATCATTGTTCCCCGAGTTGCAAGATGTTGCCAGACATGAACGGTTTGCTTAGTGGATGTTTTGTATTGATATCTAAGAGCATAACCTCATGATATTCATTTTAAACATCATGTTTAAACACCGGCTTAGAAGCGTCAAACCGACTGCAATTTCCAAAGTGCAACTGCAAACCCATATTAGCAAAAATCGGTGAAAAAGAAAAAAGCCAGGTGTTTTAGAGTCGTTAAATGATTGATTGATCATCAGTTTATATAGGCCTACTGAGTGTATGTGAGGCTGCCTCATACACACACACAGAACACACAGTGGTGCTATCGTCATTGATCTCCTGCTCCTATCTGTCCGAGCTGGGTTCGGGTGGTGGTCCTGCACACCGCGGGCCTCGCTGTCCCCTTCGGGGGGCAGAAACACACGCCTCTGATGGCATATCACCCTCCGCCTTTCCCCTCTCTCGCGGATGGGCGCTCGCGTCCTATTTCCTCCGAGTCGTTTTTCTCAGGCTGGTGGATCCCACCAAAGCATGATGACATCGGGACCCCAGCCGACGGTTAATCCCAGGTTTTTTCTCCTTTTGGGGCGAGGGTGTGATCGACATAAGAAGGGAAAGAAAGAGGAAGGCCTGAGGTAAACAGGAGGACGCATCGAAGCGTTGTGCGCCTGCTAGCTGTGTTTAAAACCAAGTCAAACAGGACGGACTCACCCACTATAGGGCTGAGGGTGTGAGGCAGAGCGTGGCTGAATAAGCACCTAGACTCGGCGAAGGTGACACACACACACACACACACACACACACACGCAGACACACAGACGTACACGTGCCTGAGCATAGCTCCCGTGTGATCTTGGAGCCGTGTCACTCTGGTGCATCTGTGATCTGCCCAGGGAACCAGTGTTTACTGTTTGAAATGCAGATATGACTCCTGGCCAGGGCACACACACACAGATACACACACACGCACAGAGATCGTGCACGTGTATGCCCTCACGCACACACACAGCAGTAAGACTGCAGCTCTTGTCTGTATCCCTTGTGATTCTACTCTCTCTTTCTCTTTTGCTCTCTCCCTGTATTTATTCACTTTCTCTTATATTTTTTTTGATTCTCTTTTATATTTTCCATTTATAAAAGTGAACACAAAGATTGTTTATTTTAATTCTGTAGGACAAGAGACAGAGGGTAGGTTGATGGCATTCCTTGACTGAAACGCTGAATAATTCTGTTTCGGTGAATAACTGAACGGAAGCAGAGTGCAAACGGCAAGCTAGGGATTGGTATTGTGTGTGAGTGTGTGTGTGTGTGTGTGTGGATTTGATTGTGTGTGTGCCTGTGATTGGATCAAACAAACACAAGAAACACTTAAAAAGCATTTTGATCACTCTTCTTTACTCAATTTTGTGTGTTTGTGTGTGTGTGTGTGTGTGTGTGTGTGTGTGTGTGTGTGTGTGTGTCTAGGGATGCAAGCTGATAGAAACGGCTGATCAGGACCTGACGGACTACACCAAATGTTTATCCATCATGGTGGAGGAGATCAAACGACGCCAACTAGAGGTGAACACACACACACACACACACACACACACATACACACACCTACTTTTGATTACATTTTAATGTCCAACCGCTGCTGTTGGCATTAGCTGCTGATTAATAACTTTTGGGGGGGAAGTATCAACATTATCCAGAGCAATGACACAAGATAAATAAACAGATGGATGAAAAAGAGAATGGTATGACTGGTTAATCTGCATGCAGACGCAAGTATTGAACGCAATGTCAGGATTCAGCCAATGGGCTTCCTTCCAGCGACAAAGCGCTGTAGTTAGCTAACAATCGGCTCGGTTGATTTAATCTTTTGAGCCGTTTCAGAAGGGCTGACATTAGTGCCAACAGGAATACACATTTAAATACACATTTAAATGCATTCATTTCGATCGATGCCTGTCGACCCTAAATGTGATGCATGTTGAATGTTAAAATTGCAGGAATGATATAGTTCATGCATTGGTTTCCCTAATTGGCCACAAAAAGGAAAAAATACAAATCCCATTGGAATATATAAATACAAATAAAAACGTCCAATCTCGAAATTCCAATTGGAGCTCCTCATTCCCTCCCTCTATGGGCTAGCCCGTCAGGTGGAACAATGACAGCATGCCCCCCAGCACAGAGCCATTCCCAGACATATCTCCTCCCTCCCCGGGCCCTCTTTCCCCAGCTCCCCTCTAGGCATCTCTAGACCCAATCACTAGCCACCCAGGAGGTCAGACCTCCGACACACACAGGGACTAGCTCTAGGGGGGTCTCCTCCCAGTTGGACCCCCCCATCCCTCCCCCCCCCCCACACACACACACACACACACACACAGGGAGGACTGCCTGGGGTTGAAGGTGGGGTGAGGGGGTCTACTGAGTCAGCCCAGCTCCCCTGCAGAGCCCCCCCTCCCCTGGGCCACTCGGACCCACACTCTCGAAGCTCTCTTTACCAGAGTGCTGACCTTCTCAGCACCTTCCCCAATGGTCGACCTCCCACTCTATTTCCCTCGTGGACGAGGTCCCAGGAGGATAGCTGAACCCATTCATTTTCCTAAGGGACCGTTCCCATTGCATGGATTCAAAATGTCCGGAGCCGCCGGGTCTCGGCAGGAGACCTCCCATCTTGTAACATGCAGACTTGGATCCAACACGGTGGTCCCCAGGATGCTGGGGTTGAGACTCACACTGGCTGACTTTACATACCAATGACGTCCGTCTGTCCGCCTGCGTGCCTCCATTAATGGAGCATTAAGACTTACCGCGTTGGGCTTCCAATCACCACTGAGGTCTCCAATCACTTCAGACTTCAAGGCTGAAGAACATCAATTAGACGAGACAGATACAGAAGCCTGCACATGCATGCACACACGGACAAACACACACGCATGTGCACACACACACACACACACATGTACATGTGCGCACACGCACACACACACGCACACACACATAGACACTGTCTGAATATGTGCACCAGACACACATGCATATAAACATACAAAGACCGAAACATACTATTCACACTCACGCACACAGAAACAATCACAAATTGTAAGTGTGTATGCCTCAGACACACAATCATACAGACAAAATAAAAAAGTACTACACACACACACACACACACAGAAACACTAAGTGAGTGGATCTCCCCACTGTGCAAATCCATGGGAAAAGAAAAAAAAAAAAAAATTCACTATGTATTAAACCGTCAGGCTCATCAGAAAGTACGTCCGTCTGCCCTTCCATCCTTCTTTCTTGAGCTTTCATTCTTTTCCTCTTATCCCCCCCGCCGCCCGCCCAATCAGGGCTCTTATTTACCCTGCCTTTGAACCTGCCTCTTCTCTGCGGTTGCGAGATAGGAGCTGTGCGGTTCACATCGTCCCTCTCTCTCTCTTGGCTGCCATGACTTGCTGATGAAGGCTTTTTTTATTTACTTTGTTTATTTGAGCTTCTGGCACTTTGTTCCTCTTCCTGCTCTGTTTTTACTGTCCGTACGACTTCTGTTTGAACCCCCTGCGTCGGTGCTTTGAGGATCTGGGTAAAGGTTGAGCGATGTATACAAAAAAAATGTATATACAGCATCTACATTTATTTGTCGTGTTCTGTGTACATCCGTGGTTTATCACGTACACCGTGGCTGATATCTGCCCGTTGAAGCTCAGGCGGACAAATTTGAAAGTCGCCACACTTTGCATCCGTTGATGGATTATAGGAAATGTATCATAGCCTTCAAGTGTTTTCTATAATACAGCTTAGCATTATTCAATTTAGCTTGAGTTCATCAGTTTTTCTGTTTGTGGAAATCCTGAAAAGTTGGATCAGAGGATTAGTGTGTTTGTGTGCATTTGTGTGTGTGTGTTTGTGTGCGTTTGTGTGTGTGTGTGTGTGTGCGCGCTCAGCTTTAATAGCTTGGAGCGCTGACTGACTGTTTAACCGCCTTCCTATATTTGAATAAAAGCTGTGCATTTGAAATTTGTGTGTCTATGTATGTATGTATGTAAAAATATATATATATATATATATGTATATATACAGTACATGAGTGTGTGTGTATGTGTGTGTGTGTGTGTGTGTTTGTGTGTGTCTGTGCGTGCATGTCTTCAGGGCATGGCCCCCCTCCCATCCCCAGCCAATCAGGGAAAGACGCTCGGCGAGATCCGTTCAGAGCGAGCTGGTGGTGTTTACCACGTGCGGCGTCGGGAGATTCGCCTCGCTCTGCCGGTTCTCCGTGTTTGTAAACATTATGGAACGAGGAGGAATATAAAACATTACATCTTGCCGTTACCGTTAACACCGTTTGCCAGGTTACCGCACTGCGAGGTGCAGCTGGGGATAAATGGAGGCACAGGTTGTGGGGGAACGCAGTGTCATTAGTTATACGGGGGGGACTTCAAACATAAAGGTGCAATTGTATTCACTCTGATATGCCTTCTGTCTCGCCCCAGATTGGTCTTTTATTTTGTTGTTTTTCCAGCGTACTCAGCTTGTGTGTGTGTGTGTGTGTGTGTGTGTGTGTGTGTGTGTGTGTGTGTGTGTGTGTGTGTGTGTGTGTGTGTGTATGTGTTTGTGTGTGTCTGTGTGAGACAGAGAGAGATAGAGAGCTGAAGAGAGAGAGAGAGAGACAGAGAGACAGAGAGAGAGAGAGAATGTGTTCATGTCTATGTCACACAGAATAGTTTAGTTGGTACTTGACTGCGCTTTATTAAGACAAAAATATCGACCCCTGGTCTTTGTTTCAACTCAATTTCATCATTGCTTAAATTCCTCTTTTCTTAGTCATTTGTGCAGACCGTTCATGCCGTCAAAGACGCCCCAGAGAGCAGTAGCTACTCGGCCTGTGGTTCCACAGGAAATGTGGAATATATGATGGGCTTCTCTGTTCAGTCCTTTCCATGGGACACAAAGAAAATAGGACCTTTTCTGATCAGCATGAGCTGGTTTTCATTTTGCATCTTTCGGTTTTTTTGTTTGACACACATCATCTTTGAACTCCCTGTTCTCTGTGTTGCCTGAATCTCAGGGTTCCCATTATAAAAGGAGAATGTTTGATATGGGACACCCTGTCGGCGAATCTGTCTGGTCACTATGGCCACGCACGCGTCAACAGATCACATGGAATAAGGGATGACTTGATAAACTTCCTTCCCCGTCTCCCTCACTCCCAACTTTATTGTGTGCTGGTTGGTACTGTACTGTTAGTGATGTGCTTGGGTCGATGCCACTCTGTCTCTTTCATGTTGTCGATTTCCAATGTGCCTCTTTCCTCTCTCTCTCTCTATATATATATATATATATATATATATATATATATATATATATATATATATAGGTGTTGTAATTTTCAAAGATATACTTTTTTGTGAATGGGTAGCATAAACCTTTAAAAAGCAGACAAATATTATGCCTAGTAAGCATTTTAATATATTATTGGCAATTTCTCTTGAATTGGTGAGTTCAATGAAAAGCCCAGATCTTCTCTAAAAGAAAGATTGCACAGGAGGGAAGTACAAGAGAGTTGTTTGCCGCCAGCATCTGTACAGCTCCCGAATAGGGTTTACCGAACAGGTCCGATCCAAGTCTGAGTCTCTGAATACCATTCCTCATGCACTATTTGATTTTACATTCTCTTTATGGTTAATAATACAGGTTGCACTCATGTCTGTGCCTTCGGTCTGTCACTTTGATCCAGGTCATTTTAGGTCTTGGATCGGGTCCTTTCCATTTTAAAAAAAGGAGGTCTATGATCTCCACAGAGCTGACATGGTTAAATGAAGTGTTTGCCTCGATGGTAGAGTTGGCTTTTAAAAATGTTAGGGCTTTGGACAGCGATATGATTCAGATTAGTTTGGTCTGGTTTGGCAGCTCAGGGATGAAACCAAGAGGTCCAAAATCCCTGAATCATCTGCTATTCAGCTAGTATTTACTAAAGCACACAAACACATGAACACACGTTTACGGTAAATAGATAAAAGCAGCGAGAAGTAGGAATTTTGTTTCAGGATAACGTATTTGCCTGATAGTAAACTGAACAAATGGATTGCGGGGGGGAAGGGGGTCAAATCAATTAGTGATGTCCCAGTTGGTTAGCTGATTTTTGGTGTTGGTAATTACCTCTTAATGGAAAAGTATGAATCACAAAGCTCACCTCCTCCTTACTGAGAAGGCTGGCCTACATCAAAGCCTGTCAGTAAACAGTAGGAAGACAATTTACATTTGGGTGTGCATGTGCATACATACACACACAAATAAATGATCTATGTGTGGGTTTGTCTGTGTGGCTGTGTTCGTGCTTTTATGTGTGTATGTGTCCGTAAATGAGTGTACATGTATGTGTGTGTTTGTGTGTTTCTGTGCGTGCATGTGCATATATACTGTACTTGCACACACATATAAATTATCTATGGGTGTGTGTCCGTGTGTGCATGTGTGTGCGTTCGTTTGTGTGTGTGTGTCTGTGTCACGGCTTTTATGTATGTATGTCTCCGTCTATGAGTGTGTGTGTGTGTGTGTGTGTGTGTGTGTTTGTGTGTGTCTGCGTGCGGATGCATTCAGGGCACGCACCCCTGCACCCTTCCCCCCCCTCCCTCCTCAGCCAATCAGGGAGAGACGCTCGGCGAGATCCGTTCAGAGCGAGCTGGTTGTGTTCACCGCGTGAGGCGTCGGGAGATTCGCCTCGCTCTGCCGGTTCTCCGTGTTTGTAAACATTATGGAACGAGGAGGAATATAAAACATTACATCTTGCCGTTACCGTTAACACCGTTTGCCAGGTTACCGCACTGCGAGGTGCAGCTAGGGATAAATGGAGGCACAGGTTGTGGGGGAACGCAGAGTGTCATTAGTTATACGAGGGGGGACTTCAAACATAAAGGTGCAATTGTATTCACCCTGCAATGCCTTTCGTATGCCTTTGTTGTTTTCCTCTATACTCGGTGTGTGAGTGCACGAGAGTGAGAGTAAGTGTGAGTGAGAGTGTGTACGGAAGAGATTGTGTGAGTGCAGATGTGTTTTTTTTGGGGGGGGGGTTTACCTAATGGCACTTTATATAATACGGGCCAGTAATGGCCGCCATAGTGGTTGGGAAGGGAGGGGTGAATCTGCAACCTTGCCACTTGATGCTACTAAATTCTTCTTTTGATATATATATCATTGGTTATTTCTTCTTCTTCAATGAGTGAGTTCAATGGAAAGCACATATCTGCTCTGAAGGAAAAGTGACACAGGGGAAAAGCCCTAGAGGGTTGTTTACAGCCAGCGTCTGTTCGGCTCCCGAAAAGGGTTTAGCAAACAGGTCCAATCCAAGTCTCTCTGAATACCATTCCTCATACACTCTTTGATTTTACATTCTCTTTAAAAGCTATGGTGAATAATACAGGTCGCACGAATGTCTGTGACTTTGGTCAGTCACTTTGATCCTGGTCATTTTAAGTCTTGATCGGGTCCTTTCTATGTTTAAAAGGAGGTTCATGATCTCCAAAGACCTAACATGGTTGAGTAAAGTTTGTGCCCCGACGGTAGAGTTTGCTATTTAACATGGTTATGCCTTGAACAGCGATGTGATTCTGTTTTGTGTAGTCAGGCTTGGCAGCCCAGGGCTGAAACGAAGTGGGTCCAAAATCCCTGAATCATCTGCTATTCCGCTAGTACTTGCAAAGGCACACACACACACACACATGCACACACACATGAACACACACACTTTTAGTGAAAATAGATAAAGTGGTGAGAACTAGCAATTTTGTTTCAGGGTAGCGTTTTGGCCTAAAGTAGACGTAATGAATGAATTGCGTGTGAAAGTTTTCTCCTGGTTGGTTAACAGATTTTTTGCAGTTGGAAATAACCTCTTGATAGAAAAATGTGAATCATAAAGCTAATTTGATCTTATTTTTCTTTCAAAGCCTTTTATAAGGCCACAAATACCAGATTCCCAAACACGTTGTTTCATTACATTAGTCTCCAATATTGGTATTGTTTGTGACAGACAGACAGGGAGGCCAACTGAGGTATTTCTGTGTTTTTCACAGATTGTTTGAGTTTGAGCTCAGTAGCGCACGCCTCCCCACGAAACAACTTACAACCAAATCATCCCAACGACGCCTCTCTCTCACTCTCTTTGTCTTTCTAAAAAAGGAGTTTAAGCTATGATGAAATGGAGTTGAAACAAACATAAGGGGTCGATATTTTGTCTTAATAAAGCGCAGTCAAGATCCAACTAAACTATTCTTTGTGACATAGACATGAACACACACTCAAATATGTTACGCTGCCAGGGAACGAAGACCTCTACGCAACTCCTTTACCTCAAGCGAAACCACTTCTCAGAACACTTTTATATTGTTTGTCTGTTTCGTTACCACTCTCTCTTTCTCTCTCTCTCTCTCTCTCTCTCTCTCTCTCTCTCTCCCCCCCCCCCCTCTCTCTCTCTCTCTCCCTCCCTCTCTCTCTCCCCCAGGTGGATGCCATCGTGACACTGGGCGGTCTGGCGGGCCGCCTGGACCAGACCATGGCGTCGGTAGAGACCCTCTACCACGGCCTGGCCCTCACCCGCCTCCCCCTGCCCATCATCCAGGGCACCAGCCTGGCACTGCTGCTCAGACCGGTGAGGGGTCAGTGGTCCCAGGACCGCTCTCCACCCGCTAGACCAAGCACCACCACCACCACCACCAGCCCCACCACTCCCAGCCCCACCACTCCCACGACCAACACCACCCCCACCACCACCACTCCCACCCCCATCTCCACCACCACCACCACCACCACTCCCACCCCCATCTCCACCACCACCACCACCACCACTCCCACCACCACCACCACTCCCACCACCACCACCACCACCCCCATTCCCACCCCCATCCCCACCCCCACCAACCAACACCACTTCCCTCACCACCACCACCATTATTATTATTAGTAGGAGGAGTAGAACTAGTATTAGCAGTAGTAGAGGTGGCAGTATTGGTAGCAGTAGTAGTTGGCGCAGCAGAAGTTGGAATAGCATCAGCAGTAGTAGTACTAATAGTAGTTGTAGTTGCAGTATTAGCAGTTGTAGGAGAAGTAATAGCAGTAGTAGCAGTAGTCTTTGTAGTACTAGTAGTAGCAGTAATATAAGTAGCAGTAAAAGCTGAAAAGTGCCGTCCATGCACAATAGACGTGTTTAAGGATAATTTATAAGCTGCATGCTGAAAGCCAAGTTGTTTTGTGCTGTTCAGCAAATGCTGCGGCTTTAAGGCTGAGGCGTTGTGTGCAATTTAAGTGAAGGAGTGGTAAATGTCCTTTAAGTTAAAGAATAAACCCCAAAAAACTCCCTACTGTCCCATCTCCCCTCCTCTCTCTAGTGCCTGCAACACACATGCGCGCACACACTCGCAAATAAACACACATGCACATAAACACACACACACACGCTTGAAACGCTCCACCTCCCCTGAACTGTATTTCTAATAAGATGTGGTTGTGGGAGAGGCTGGTGGTGTTCTAGAAGTGTTGTAGCAAGAAGGGAGAGAGAGAGAGAGAGAGAGAGAGAGAGAGAGAGAGAGACCGTCCATCAAAGATGGACGGTCTGTTGAAGCAGGAAGTAACCACCTAACTAGCCACTTGTTGTGGGTGAGAGACGGTAGTATCCCCATAATTCTACAGATATCTCAGTGTGGTTGCCCATTACTCAAACTTGCCAAATATTCATTAAGGTTGCTGTGATAATGATGATGAGGGTAATTCCAATCTACACCTAGTAAAATAAATCAAATCAGAAGTCGCTAGTTCTCTCATATGCGGGCATATGGCTGGCTATCAATGTATTTATATAAAACAGACACCCCATTGGCTCTTCATCCCCTCGTCTCATTTGTATATGTCCCTCTCCCTTCATTCTTTGTAATTCTTTTTCGACGTATTTCTTTTAACAACGTGCTTTGTCTGCCAGCGACACTCTTGATTGGACTGATGAGCATGTTCCTGTGTGCAGTTCTCAATTCAAGGGCACAAAGACACACACGTGCACGTGTGCACATGCGTGTGCACGTGTGCACACACACAAATACACCCACACGTACAAATGCAGATACTTACCCACAAAAACACACCCACACGCACACATGCACATTCTTACTCACACACACATACACACACACGCACGTCATGCACATACATGCATACATACACACACACACATACACACACACACACATGCATGCACACTCTCACACACACAATACACACACACACACTATTGTTAAAAAACACAGCCCACCTTTTCTCGCTCTTATATTGCCCCAATTTGCTGCAGTGCGTGATGGAGTACGCCTGCGTTGGATACTCAAAAATTGTCATCTTCCTCGCCTCTAGCCTCTGAATCCCCTCTCCGCGGCTGATTGAGTTTACAAGTGGGCTGAGCCAGCGTCATTCAGGACACACACCGCACACAAATGCATGCGGACAAGCGTGCACACACACACACACACACACACACACACACACACACACACACACACACACACACACAAACATACTTCTTATTGGCTTACTCATCATCACAAACAACTTACTGTCACACTTACTGCCACCATCACCTTCTAATTAATTAGGCAAAGCTTTCCTCCCCCACTCTTGTTTCTCTCTGCCTTCCTCTCTCTCTCTATCCTTATTTTGCTCTCTTTCTATCTTTCTCCATCTGCTCTCTCTCTCTCTCTCTCTAACTCTCCCTCCCTCCCTCACTCCCTCATACTAAAGTGTGTCTCCCTTGCCCCGCCTCTGGGAACATCCTAAACTCTCTCTCTTCCTCTCTTATTCTCGCTCTGCCTCTGTCTTGCTGCTTTCTGTCTCTCTTTCTCCGTCTCTACGTCCGTCACTCACTCTGTCTCTTGCGTCTCTCTCTCATATTTAGTTTCACTTACGTCTGTGTCGCTCGTCCTGTCTCTCATAGCCCAGCTCCAGTTGTCGTTATTCAAAAGGTGTTTTGTCATTTGCCACTTCATACCTCCAAACCACCAATTAATCGTCGTTTGCCGAGGCTAAATTAAGCTCATTTGTCAACGCGCGGACCGTTTGTAACCAACGGAGGTGAACACAACCTTGGAGAAGGCACCGGGCACAACACATAACATTTTGTGTGGAGTCGCGCTCCAGTTAAGGAGGAATGTTTACAACCTCTGCCCCGTGTTGCCCCGTTCTCTCAGTCCCCGCAAATGACCCCACACCGTGAGGACGATGGTTGAATGGGTGGGGTCTGGGGTTAAACCCATGGTGCACAGGCGGAGTTCGAAGACCGAAGAGTTTGGAGGTTATCTTCAGTGTTCCATGGCATTGCAAAGCTCAGTCAACACACATGTTAAATATATTAACTTTATATAATAATAAAGTTTAAAATAATACCTCATATATAAATATCGTGGGTGTTGTTGTCATTTGATCCTGTCTTCATTACATATGGATCCATCACAACAGGTGTTAGTGATTTAGTATTTGTTGAGTTGGCTCAAATGAAAACCTTTGTTTTCCATTACTTAATCAGCTCACCCTTTAATAGAAAAACGATGAATATAGCACATGGTGATTATATGTTATCGTTGTTTATGTTTTACTGCTAACAAGCTCGTAGCGGAACTGAGTCGTTCAACACATTCTTCTATGTCTGTTAACGAGAGCCAGTACAAGCCAGTTGTTAATGATAATCGGATATCAAATGCTAAGCTAGGCATTGCTAGCATATTTGTCTTTATTTCTTATTCAAATGCTTAATTTAAGCATTTGAAATATTCTAAGTGAATAAGGCTAATTTTTTTATCATTTGTTTAGGTTTGAGGCGGTTGTTTTCTGCCTGTAATTGAGTTTCCTATACTCTGGAGATGCTGTTGAATCAGGAAACCCTTATTTACACTTCATCTGTTTTTCCTCTACCATTCTCTCTAAACTCCTTCCCTATTTGTTTCCCCTTCCTCTCCACCTGTACTAGTTTCAGAGCCATAATGAAGTGAAGGGGGGGGGGGGGGGGGGGGGGGGGGGGGGGGGGGGTGTGTGAGGGGAGCACTGTAACTGTGAGGGTGGGTGCCTGTTCTTCACCTCTGGAGGAACTATGGGGGTGTCGAGAGGGACCCCTGATGTGTTTAGCTGCTGCCCTTGTTTACCTAATGAAGCATAGAGGGACGCGTGTTTAAATGATAAAGGGAGTCAACCGAGCAACTAACTCGTCCAACATTCAGTAGCGCCCACACAGTACAGGCAGAAATACAAATAGTATAACTCATAAGACACAATGTGGAATTGGGAGGGGGAGGAAGGGGAATGAAACAATAATAACAATAACAGCTCTCTCGTCATCGGTCATTGTGGCTTGTCTGTATTTAATGGTGTGTGGGTTTGTGGGTATGGGCTTGTGTCCAGTAAAAGGTAACCAATGAATTTGAATTGTTTTTTTAATCGTTATTACTATTCATTTTTTTTACCACTTTCGCACATTCTGAGGAACAGTGAAACCGCACAAAAACAGAACGCAGCCATGCGAACATCCTCATGACATTACCAACAAAGCACTGCAACAGTTAACCCCCCCCTCCCCCCGGCTCTGTGGCTCCATGGAACAATTCAGGAGAGAGAGTGCGTTGAATGTGTGAATGTGTGTCAACATCTGCATGATTGTGTGTGTGTGTGCATAATGAATATGTATGTAAATGTATCTATACACCTATTCGTGTGAGCTTGTGGGTCTCTGTGTGTGCTTGTACGTTTTGATGGGTGCATCATCATGGGAGTCTAAATATATCCGATTCTTCTTTACTTAGATCAGTGGTTCTCACCTGGTCTACTAGCCTCAGAACCCACGTGTGTCGTCAGTCACGAAGTCGCACCCAAAACAACAATTACAATATTTAATTTAAAGTATTGCAGTAATCAACAATGCCTTCATGTACTGTTAAAAACATGGCGCAAACAAACAGTTGCAACATTCGGGGTTCAACCAAATGACATAATAAGCATTTGAAAGATGGATTAACAGTGCCGAACTAGTTAAAGATTATGGTTTGGCATATGCGCTGCAACCCATCTCAAAATGCCGTCGCGACCCACCATTTGAAAATCGCTGACTTAAATGAACTGCAGACGAAGGCTTTGAGTGTAGGACCACCTCGACCACACCACATAATGATCCCGGTCTTGGTTTGGACACACCCCTCTGTGTGACTCTGAACCTTGCTTTGTAGTGGCGCTCTGGCTTATGTATTACAGTAGGATATACTAAAATAGATGTCGAATCGCAGAGTTATCCTCTAAAATATAGTCAGCATGGAAGTGGGTCACAGGTCTGTCGGTGGCGGATGCTGGCTAGACGCTGATAATCACATATTTTAATCAGTCTCCTCTACTGGGAATGTGCACTGAGGAATGTGTTTCCATTGAGAAGTGAAGCCTTTAAAAAATAGTACATGCATTTGTGTATAAATATCCCAATGGTTTATTTTAATCTTTTTATTTATAAATGGTTTGGAATATATTCCCTATCCACATGTACATGCTCCCGCACGCACGCACGCACGCACGCACGCACACACACACACACACACACAATGGAGATGGAGCGACAGAGATGGGGTGAAGGCGCAGTCACAGTGTTTTATTTGTGTGTGTGTGTGTGTGTGTGTGTGTGTGTGTGTGTGTGTGTGTGTGTGTGTGTGTGTGTGTGTGTGTGTGTGTGTGTGTGTGTGTGTGTTCAGGGGTCCCACAGAATAGAGGTGAACACGGGCCTGGAGGGCCAGTGGTGCAGCCTGATCCCAGTTGGCGGGCCGTGTCGAACACACACCACCGGGCTCAAGTGGAACCTGAGTGAGTGAGACAAACACACACACACACACGCACGCATGAGCGTGCACGCACACACCGACACAAACAGACACATGCCTCACATGTCATCCCTATCTGCATGCATGCGCTCTAGCTGCCTTCAGACTTTGAGCTGTTTTGAATACATGGAAACTGAAGCGCTGAGGTAACCCCCCCCCTGTACAAACAGTAAAAGTAAAAGTATTTTTTCCAACTGGTATTTCCACACTGAGTTCATTAGAGAACTGCCAATAGTGATTTTAACAACTTGGCTCAGAAGAAGGCTGGAAGAACTAAAGAATTTAAGAACTAGACTTCGGGCAACATGGCTGGCAGCTCTAAAACGACTTCAGAATTCAAATAACGCCCAGCATCCAGCAGTGACGTTCGTTTAGAAGGGCCAGTCGGTGCCACCCTTCAGCTAGAGTGTGGGAATTGTTATGCACCCCCCCCCCTTCCTTCTCCATCCACCCTGTGGATCCTGGGGGTCTATCCCTGTCGTAATCCCCGCGCCCAGCTGTGATTTTAATTAGTTGGCAGGGACCCACCTCTTCACTCAGACACACCGTCTGTCACAGGTGTTACATAATGTGGCCTCATCCCATGTTGGGATGCAACATTCCATGTTGGTGTCCACACTGTGTGCGTGTGCGTGCGTGCGTGCGTGTGTGTGTGTCCTTGTGTGTGTGTGTTTATGGTTTTGTGTGTATGTGTCCTCGTGTGTGTGTCCCTGTGTGTGTGTGTGCTTATGGTTTTGTTTGTGTGTGTCCCCGTGTGTGTGTGTTTATGGTTGTGTGTGTGCCTGTGTGTTCGCGTGATGTGTGTGTTCATTAACTGGCGGGGTTGTTGACCAGCTTAAATGCGCTGTATATTTACTCTGCACACCTGTCGTCATTGTAATGAGCATGAATTCATACATTACAATCCTATGTAGATTAGCTTGGTTAGTAGGATACATAATTAATCACATGGATAATTAGGAAGTCTAGAATTTATGATTTCCCTGTGGAAGGAATCGACTCAGTATGCCGAAAAAACAACTCATTCTGGAAAATATGAAAGGAACTCTTTTACTTTGTCATAGTTGTCTTTGCTAAATGCTCTATTTTCTCGAACGTGGGTGTACAAAGTGTTTCTGTGTGTTTGCATACATGTATATCTTTGCTGACACACAACCTGCACTTGTAGCGTAGGTTTGTGTTCTTGGGTGCGATTATGTGCTCCAATGTGTGTGTGTGTACGTTTGTGTGTGTGTTTGTTGTGTTTGCATATGTGCGTATACACACAGTATTCGCAGACAGAATTTCTATGTGTGAGTGCTCCATCTCTCTCGTGTGTGTGTGTGTGTGTGTGTGTGTGTGTGTGTGTGTGTGTGTGTGTGTGTGTGTGTGTTTGCGCGCGGGTGTGTGTGCGTGCGTATGTGTGTGTGTGTGTGCGTCTCATCTGTTGGGGGGGGGCTTCATCAGTTTTTTGCCTGTATGCAAATATCTCTATTCTATTTGATTCAGCGCGTCTGGGGAGCCCGCCGAGAAGAGTGCTCTTAAGCTGCTCTTGTGTGACACCCGGGCTCTTCAGAAGTCCATTGAAACGTTCCCCGCCCACACTCGCGGTTCAAAGGAACGCCGCCGTGATGAAAAATATACGACGCGACCATAAAGAAGTTTGTACGCTGACAGCTATTACCCTCTCAGGAGATCCCCCCCGAGCTTGTTTAAAACTCACTTTAAAGAATGAAAACTCGCTCGCTCGCACCCTTTATGTTGTTTTGATCCCCGCAAAGAGTGTGGATTGGGGGGTGAGTCTACATTCTCAGTGACTAACCCCCCCTACCCCCCACCCACACACCCTCCATGCCTTAGCTTGTACTTGAGAGAGGATGCGGCTTACAGTGTAACTGCCACATCGACTATGGTGCGACGCAACCGAATGAAAGCCTGGTATTTATACCCATGTGTCTCGCTTTCAATGTTAAACAGTCGCGGGCGGCGACACGTAGTCTTTCTCTGCTCCGTGCTTCTGCTCTGGGAACTGTTCAATGTGCGGGCTGATCGCTGAGAAGTCACAGCAAGCCAGCCACGACTCTGTGGGGGCAGAATAGCTGAAAATAATGAGCTGCTACCGTTTAGCGCGAGCAATCTGATTTGAACCGCGTCTGTCAGGTTTTTTTTTAACCTGACAACCGGGCCTTTTTCAAACGCGATCACTACATCAAAGTGGATATCGATATCTGTATATCCTTATGTAGATATATATACTTTTTGCAGAGGAAGACATCATTATTTGGAAACGGTTGACAGGTATCATCCGCATATCTGGGGCGGCAGTAGCTCAGGAGATAGAGAAGGTTGCTGGTTCGATCCCCGGTTCCTCCTAACCTCCTAGTCCCGACGAGCTGGCTGTCGCCTTGCATGGCTGACACTGCCGTCGGTGTGTGAGCGTGTGCATGGGTGAACGTTAGGCAATATTGTAAAGCGCTTTGGATAAAAGCGCTTTATAAATGCATTCTTAAATTGACCATTTATACCTTAGCGCCGGTATGATCGTCACCGGGACCGTTGACGACAGGGACCGCCGGGGCCGAGACAGTGACGGTTGAGTGACGTTTGACTGTTCCCCCAAAAATAAATGAACACAACAGAGGCAGAAATGCTGCACCTATACGACTCTTCCGTAGAGTCGTATAGGTCATATCTGAGAGGGGAAAAAGCAGCCAAACTGCATCCCGGTTGTCGTTGTTTTCTTTTAATGGCGGGAGTGCGGCGGCGTTGCGGTCGTTACCGCGTAACGAGGCGTGGTGCGCCGCGGACTGATGCCGCCGGGGGTCCGGTGCGAGTTCGGACGAGGCCGATAACAAAGTGCCTTAGACGCACTAAAATTGGAGTAGAGGGGAGGGGGAGGAGATGAGAGGAGGGGCACTCGTCCCGGCTGCCACTGCGTAATGAGGACAGCAGCAGTGGGCTAATGAGACACCCAGGTGGAGCGAGAGACGGATGGAGTGGGGGGGGCCGGCGGGAAAACACACTTGGCAAGCATGACATTGCATCTCTCTCTCTCTCTCTCTCTCTCTCTCTCTCTCTCAACCCATATTTTATATTTTATAAGTCCCTAACATTTCGTTTCACAAGAAAGGAGTCCGATGGAACAGGTGTGAAGAGGCCTCGTTCCACAGCGCTTCATGGCCCCAATGCCAACCAATCATCTCGTGCATAATTGATTGTCCCCCATACTATTCTACACACACCGTAGGTTAATTTACATTCGGGTAGATTCAACATGATACCCATGGGTATCATGGTGAACGGACATGTGAATGTTTCCCGAATCGCCCTTTTGAGTTCAAAGGAATTTGGCCGAATGAAACGGTTGGCTGGCCTACCTGTCTTTTTACCTATCTGCCCCAGCTATCTGCGTGCGCTCGGACAGGAAACTCACTACATATGACTAGAGTCTTCCACAAGAATAGGCAGACCTACCGCTAAAGCTAGCTAGCTAGTCGTGCACTTTGGGGCGAATGCTTGGGGAGGAATGGCCTAGATGGATTTTTTTTCTTTTTTTTTTTAACACTTTCAAAATCAAGCTTAGACTATCTGGTTTCTGCATATTGCCTGGCATAGCTTAAACACAAATGCTATTTGATAATTAATTTCGGTAAAAAAAATCATTTTGTCGCCTCGTCTTCCAAAATGCCCCGTGAAACGTTGCGTTCAAAACTTATATGGGCCGCTTGCCACTGTGCCAACCCCCACTGTGTGGGGGTTGGACTACAGGTTTCATGGTTAATAATGTGACATCCTCTCCTTAGCATAATGTCGTATAACTCATCCAAGGAAGTCATTCAGCTCACCCCATACCTCGGGGGGCTGTTTTAATGATCCCACCGGGAACGGACTGTAACCTCTCATCTCTCCTGTAGCGCACGGACGAGAGATGGAGACATTAGAGGGAGACATCGAGAAAGAGAGAGAGAGTGAGAGAGTGGGAGTGACTTAGAGAGACAGAGAGAGAGAGAGCGGGAGAGACTTAGAGGGAGAAAGAGAGAGGGATAGCTTAGAGAGAAGGAACTTGACGGGAGGGAAGGTGGGGGGGAGAAGATGTGTGATGGATTGACAGAGGAGATGGAGAGAGAGAGAGAGAGAGAGAGAGAGAGAGAAGGAGAGAGGGAGAGAAGGAGAGAGAGAGAGCGTACAGAGACGACAGCCATGTTGTTTATTTGTTGTCGGTGGAGGATGACGCACAGCTGGAGTGTTCAAAGATTAGGGAAACAGCGGCAAAAGTTTGTGCTTTAGCATATGCACAACACAGACAGGGTTTTAATTATGTGTGTCTGTGTGAGTATGTGTGTGAGTGCATGTGTGCATGTGTGTCTGGGTGTGTGTATGTTTGTGTTTGTGTGTGTGTGTGTGTGTGTGTGTGGGTGTGTGTGTTGGCGTGTATATGTATGTGTGTGTGGCCATGGGAGGATTTTATTTTGTATGTTCCCTATTTTTGTTTTAAGAAAAGTTATTTTCTTCCCTGCAATTTCAGAGTTGCAGGCTATTTGAAGAAACATTATTCTTTGCTGAACCTTAGATAGCGGCCATTTTGTCAGCCACCCTCGCCCCTGTGGTTCTGCAATGTGCTGTCTCCCTTATTATTGTATTTGTTGCATTTATCTGATGATATCCTATGGTGTACCAAAATAAATGGTCCCATTCCTGCTTTGGTCTAGACATTCACATTGCTTACCCACATACACACAGCCCATCCAATGATAATACAGTATATGTCTGACAGTATATATTTGTATAGTCTTGTCGAACGGTAACTGACACCTTTCGTATTTTCAGACTATATATATACACATATATATTTATATATTTATGTATTCCTGTCTAATGGTAGACACCTGTCACATTTTCAGTATGTATATATACAGTGGGGAGAACAAGTATTTGATACGCTGCCGATTTTGCAGATTTTCCCACTTACAAAGCATGTAGAGGTCTGTAATTTTTATCATAGGTACTCTTCAACTGTGAGAGACGGAATCTAAAAGAAAAAAACAGAAAATCACATTGTATGATTTTTAAGTAATTAATTTGCATTTTATTGCATGACATAAGTATTTGATACATCAGAAAAGCAGAACTTAATATTTGGTACAGAAACCTTTGTTTGCAATTACAGAGATCATACGTTTCCTGTAGTTCTTGACCAGGTTTGCACAAACTGCAGCAGGGATTTTGGCCCACTCCTCCACACAGACCTTCTCCAGATCCTTCAGGTTTCGGGGCTGTCGCTGGGCAATATGGACTTTCAGCTCCCTCCAAAGATGTTCTATTGTGTTCAGGTCTGGAGACTGGCTAGGCCACTCCAGGACCTCAAGATGCTTCTTACGGAGTCACTCCTTAGTTGTCCTGGCTGTGTGTTCCGGGTCGTTGTCATGCTGGAAGACCCAGCCACGACCCATCTTCAATGCTCTTATTAAGGGAAGAAGGTTGTTGGCCAAGATCTCGCGATACATGGCCCCATCCATCCTCCCCTCAACACGGTGCAGTCATCCTGTCCCCTTTGCAGAAAAGCATCCCCAAAGAATGATGTTTCCACCTCTATGCTTCACGGTTGGGATGGTGTTCTTGGGGTTGTACTCATCCTTCTTCTTCCTCCAAACACGGCGAGTGGAGTTTAGACCAAAAAGCTCTATTTTTGTCTCATCAGACCACATGACCTTCTCCCGTTCCTCCTCTTGATCATCCGGATGGTCATTGGCAAACTTCAGACGAGCCTGGACATGCGCTGGCTTGAGCAGGGGGACCTTGCGTGCGCTGCAGGGTTTTAATCCATGACGGCGTAGTGTGTTACTGATGGTTTTCTTTGAGACTGTGGTCCCAGCTCTCTTCAGGTCATTGACCAGGTCCTGCCGTGTAGTTCTGGGCTGATCCCTCACCTTTCTCATGATCATTGATGCCCCATCTTACATGGAGCCCCAGACCGAGGGAGATTGACCGTCATCTTGAACTTCTTCCATTTTCTAATAATTGCGCCAACAGTTGTTGCCTTCTCACCGAGCTGCTTGCCTATTGTCCTGTAGCCCATCCCATCCTTGTGCAGGTCTACAGTTGTATCTCTGATGTCCTTACACAGCTCTTTGGTCTTGGCCATTGTGGAGAGGTTTGAGTCTGTTTGATTGAGTGTGTGGACAGGTGTCTTTTATACAGGTAAAAGTTAAAAAAGATGCAGTTAATACAGGTAATGAGTGGAGAACAGGAGGGCTTCTTAAAGAATAACTAACAGGTCTGTGAGAGCCGGAATTCTTACTGGTTGGTAGGTGATCAAATACTTATGTCATGCAATAAAATGCAAATTAATTACTTAAAAATCATACAGTGTGATTTTCTGGATTTTTGTTTTAGATTCCGTCTCTCACAGTTGAAGTGTACCTATGATGAAAATTACAGACCTCTACATGCTTTGTAAGTGGGAAAACCTGCAAAATCGGCAGTGTATCAAATACTTGTTCTCCCCACTGTATATATATATATATATATATATATGTATGGTCATATTTTCAGACCATACATAATATATCTGCACATACATTTCAATCAACCTCTATGGCCCTGACTCAAGCAGTTCGGCGCACCGTATTCCTCTTCCCCTCAAAGAAATAAGAGAGCAATCCAGTGGACTCCGACTAAGCAAATGACTGCTGACCCTGACTCAGGACCCATTCCCGCCGCCGCTTCTGCGGTGAAACGGCCACAAGGTTAAGGGCTGCCAATTGGCTGTTCCCAGATTTAAAACATCCACTCAAGAGTCAGGATGGAAAGGTCTGCAGATTGTAGGGACTCTAATTCCCTCCAATGATTAGGAATTAATGGTATGCCTTTGTATAGCGCCTTTTCGCCCTACCGCTTCCACTCAAATTCCATTCAAGGCTATGCTTTCAGCCAGACGTACGCGCACAGACACACACACACACACCTACACACACACACCTACACACACACACACACACACAAAAAGGGCTTCTGTCCAACACAGGCTAAGGAAAACATTTCAGTCAATTTGGCCTTGTACTACGACAGTGTATGTAAGGTTTGACCTTGGGGGTGGAGGGCTTCAGAAACATGAACCAGAACCCAAACTGGAACACTAAACCATAGAGAGTGGATGACTCTCTATAGAAAGTCAGTATAGAGAGAGTGGTGCCTGAGACAGGAGTCACAGTCTGCAGTCAGCCAACACGGACACACAGTGCACTTTTTAAAGGAGTTATAGTAAGTTGTCTCTTTTGATGATATCTCAAGGTGACATCCGTAGTGAGGGATGTTGATGAATGGAAATGCATCGCATAACATCACATGAAATCCATTTCATCCCATGGATCACTGCTTTGGGGGCTTTCCCTTCAGGGGTCACTGCAGGCGCTGGTGTGGAGTAGGGTAAGGTTATGAGCACATGAGTAAAGATTTGTCATGGCTTTGTTGTTGGTCCATGAGGTCATTTTGTTTATCAGCAGTTTGACATCACAGCCAAGATTGCCATTCTTTGAAGAATGGATAAGATAGGGAAAACAAGAGGTAAATATACAAACAAAAATATCTGGTCAGTGGATTATTATTCAATGCATTCCTCAAGCTTGTGATTAAAGGTAGTGTGAACTGAATACTGAATAATTGTAGTATCTGTGTGTGTGTGTGTGTTTGGGTTGTGGTGGTTACTATTCACTTGTAAAATAGTAGAATTATCATTTCATACTATTTGTGTTTCCCGTTATTTATGGGCCGCTGTCTCAGTCAAGCATTCAAGATATTTATCCATTCATTCATTCATTTACCCATTCTCATTCATGCACTCAGAGTCGCACTCCCTCACAGAACTCTTCCAGTGGCCTCACCAAAGCGTGCCTCATGCAATGGAAGGCTAATTCCCCTGTCTGGCAGTCAGATAACAGGAGCCAGAACATTATCACCCGCTACAGTCACCAACATAAGGTTGGCAGCTGTTTGAATTTCATGCCGCCATGGTTCGGTTCAGGCCTTCCCCGGGAACTCTTAAGTTGTCTTTATATTTTCCCCCGAACATTTGCGCTGGCTTCTGTTGTTCTCTGCTGCTTTTAATGCATTTATGTTTCTCCTCCCCTCCGAGGTATGGAGATCGTTTCATGAATCTGATCCAACGCACGGCTCCAGCGATGCATGCTTTGTCTTGACATAATAAATTACAGCCTTAATCATTTATCCTGTGTCTCGCGGTGGTGCCATGTCCCTGAAGCGCCGCGCTCATATTTTTCTAATGGTTTTATCCGTTCTACCTGCCTAGCTCTTTCTAATTATGCATTGATTCATTATTATTATTCCTTTCATTTAGGTTGTGCGTGTAGCCTCACAAAACAGCCAACGTATCCATTCCTGTCGCTTTGAGTTGAGATCCGAGCCTCAACTTGGGTTGCCAAAGCCTGCTGTAATTCTAGCAAACTCTCAACTGACCACGTGAAGCTACGCTATGCTAGGCTAGGCTAGGCTAACCGGCTAGCCAAATCTCGAAAGTCTGGCAAACAATTTGCGTCGCACTACGTGCCCTTGACTTCTTGTATTTCCCACCTCCCGCTAACTCGCTCTTTGTCTTTACCCCGTCCTTGGTGCAGCTCACTGAGAATGACTGGCACGGAACCACCCACTGCAAATATTCTCCGAGACATTAATCTGGCATAAAGGAGGGTGTCATTGAGTCTCCATAATCCTCAAAGCAAAAGTGGGGTGACCCAATCGAAATCAGTGACCCGCAGGAGCAAAGGAACTTAGTGAATAAAGTTTTTGCGCGCGTGTGTGTGTGTGTGTGTGTGTGTGTGTGTGTGTGTGTGTGTGTGTGTGTGTGTGTGTGTGTGCGAACAAATGCAGTGTTCTTTGAAGAGCATTGTTTACATAAAATCAGTCATGCTATTTTGGACAGACCCATTTCCTACATGTGGCAGCGTTTAGTTTCAAACCGAGACACCCCTGTAGAAAACGATGTCAGCGATCAGCAGGGGGTACCGCCTGACCTTTAGATATGAGACGCGTGTCTGTGTTCCTGAGTGCGTGCACATGCTCATTATATGGCTCATGGAACAAACGTGACAAGGTCATAGCGATGGTAGCGCACACACATGTGCCCCATCCCCATGAAACACACACACACACACACACACACACACACACACACACACACACACACACACACACACCCCGTGGAGGATCAAACAGGGATGTGTGTCGATGACAATACAATTAGACGCACAAATAGGCAACGTCGCGGGGGGAATGAGTGTGGCCCCCCTCTCACACCAGGAGGGGGTATTTAAACGACAGGAAGCTCGCTGGGATCGTGGCGGTGACGGCGGTCGGGGATTTAAACGGCAACGTACCAAAGACATGTTCGCCAGAGGCTACCGATTGCACTTTTCCATTGCCATTTTCGGACCGCAAACTGCGACCATTGTGCGTTCCCACTCGAGTCTACTGGACAGATTCGTCATCCCGTCTTCTTTTCAAGCAAAATGCATTAGATACCAATTAATCGTTACAACAGTCTGAAAAGAGGGCGCCGTTCCTCAAACGTGATCGACTCCAAAACAAGCGTGTCACCAGTTAACGCCACACCTTCACGGGGGGAGCCCTGTTGTTATGGAGATGGGAACCCAAGCCAAGCCAGGCCAGGCTGCCCCACTGTGCCCCAGACTCAAGCCAAAGCCAGGCTAGCACATTTGTATGGGTAAGGGGCCCCTAGTCGCTCTTCAAAGAACGGACCTGTTTCATGTTTGCTCATGTGGGAGATTGCTTGCCAGCGCAAAGATTTCAAGAGACGACCGATGTGATCTGCCATAGCAGCCGGTCGCTATCGGGATCCTCCCATAGCATGTTCAAAAGGAAGGGGAACCGACACACACGCAAACACACACCTAACACACATACAGTAGGTGACCGCATGATGGTTAGTGACGGGGATTGCGACAACACGGTGACCCGGAGCCCTTTCAAAGATCGGTGTTCGGCTCAAAACCGTTCCGACGCATCGAAACACCTGCCCGCCGAACGGAATGTGCTGTCACTTTCAGGAGCTCTATTCCGTCGTCCACCTCCCCGGCACGGTGCCTCTTTTATCCCCCGAATCCATCCAAAGAGCGCCTGTTGCTTCTGTGATCGTTGCTGGTTCAGTGGTGAGGAGGGGCGAGAGGTAGGGGGGCTGTTGTGGACTATCTATCATGCAAAGCGAGCTTGAAGGAGCAGAGCGCGGGGCCCATCCGCTGATGATGAATTGGGTCGTAATGCCAGACGCCATCCGCGAAAAGCGCTCCACACAGTTTGACGGCGGGGCTAACGGATATGATTGAAAACACGGCGGCGGTGGCGCTGGGCTGCCATGGTGTATGCGGGCGCCGTCACTCATGTTCCCCCCCAGTGTTTAGCCACCCCCCCCCTTATGACATCGCCGGGGGGACACAGCTTTGTTTGTTTTTGTTGCTTGATTCGTTTAGACAAGATCGATTTTGAGCGGCTAGGTGAGCACACATACTGATTTGCGTACACGCACACAAAACTGTTTTGTGGGAACTGGGAACTCAAAACTGCGCCATGGCCAACGATGGTGTGTGTGTGTGTGTGCGTGCGTGCGTGCGAGGAGGCAGACTGAGATCGCTGCCAATCCAGAACAAAAGGGTACCATGCTGTCAGGTTGAATGGTGAGTGTGTTGAAATGGGCCTTTGTGTTCCTGCCCGAGCGTGCTCTCTCTCTCTCTACTGAAACAGTGCTGATTTGGACTTCGTATTGAGGGAGAAGCAGGAATGTCGCAGGAAAATGGGGTTAAAAAGCGTTAAAATATCTCCCCATCAAGGCCAACAGCAGAGTAGCCTACGAAAAGAATAGACTGCAATAATTTGAATGCTAAAGATATTAAAACATAATTGATTAGGCCTAGGCCATCATATGTATCGGTCCTAATCCTGAATGCACTGTGCGTAAAATAATTTACGGCATTTTCCCCCCTTCCATATTACAAAAATAAAAAATAGCTTGTGTGACAACTAGGTGCTGATTTCTGAAACATGCTTTGCGCAGCAAAGACTTTATCTGATTCCGCATAAGGTTTCGTCACGGCGCGAGCTTTCTTGGTTCACTGGAGAAGGCGGGGCTGCGCACGGAGTCTAGACCTCTTTAGAATAATTTGTATTATTGCATACTCCCGAATGTTTAAATTTTTTTATGAATGAAGACACCCGCATGCAATAATGAATTCACGTCTGAGTGTAGACTGCAAACGCGATTAACTAGGGATGTTCGTTACTGTCTAGACACGGTCCAATGAATAGTGAACTTCATCACAGCCTCACCGAAGCGCCAACAGTGCAAACAATCGCAACAAAAAATGCCTGTAGAAATTATCCGACACCCGCTGGTCTCAGCATGATTCATGCCTACACTAGCCTATGTCTTTTGTCATTGATCAATGTGAGGACATTTTAACCACGATGGTTGAATTAAAATCAGAGGGAGACAGCAAGTGCAGATCGAAAGCGACCTCTCACACAAGAGCAATGGAATCATTTGATTTTATTATATGCCTTGTGACGTGGCATCTGATCGGTACATTTCGGCTGCGCATGTATATTTGGAATTTTAAATTGCTGCAATCAATTATGTTGTTGACTTCTAACATGTCTCTATCTTTGCTGTTTAAATCTAACAGTAGTCTATGAGTAACATATCGGCGGTAACCACTGTTTTTGGTTGCGGAATTGTGCCAGCTGGGCATTCCGTGGTTTTGGATGTGTTTTAGTAAAACACATCCAATACACGGAATGTCCGCTGGTGACGCCACAGAGGCTATAGTAGGCTAACGATGCTCTTCCTACGAGTACCCCTGGAGTCCTCGTTAGCTACGAGCGTTTTCACGACGTTCGTTACCAACGATGCTTTCGGAAAACGGTGTGAAAACTGTACGATGCTCGTATGCCCAGGTCTGTCACTGCCTCTGCTGTGTCTTGGACGTAAGCTGCATGAGCTGTTGGGCTCCGCCAGTAATCCTCCACTTGTTGATGCAGGGTTGATGTGGTTTCAGCCATCTACCAGCGCAGTCACATGGCGACAGGGATTAGGATTTGGTGGCGAGCCCTTACTTGAAATCTCGGCTAATTAATTTCCAAATAATTGAAACCGGAGAATCAGAAGTCAGCACTGTTTAATCGGACACGCGCCCACGCACATTTCCATCAGTTTGATTTGCTTCTGCATGCCACACTTTTTTCTTAGCTCAGTGCTTTTGGGTGTGGAGGGATGTGCATTTACACAACAATATCCTCTGATTTTCTCTTTGGAAGGTTATTCCCCAAAACAGCAGTACCACAGTGTGTGTGTGTGTGTGTGTGTGTGTGTTGTTATATTTCGCTGCATCACTATGTTTGTGACTTAACACAGACCATAACAAAGATAAATGGACAACCTGTCATAGGTGTCCCCTCAGAGCCTGTCGGTCTGTGACTGTGTGTGACTGTGTGTGTGTGTGTGTGTGTGTGTGTGTGTGTGTGTGTGTGTGTGTGTGTGTGTGTGTGTCTCTGTGTGTGTGCGCGCGTGCGACTGTATGTGCTTCTGCCTTACTGTATGCTTGTGGATGTGTGATATGTGTGTGTGTGCCTGTGATTTGGCCTGTGTGTGTATGCCTCTGATTGTGCCTGCCTGCATGTGTGTTTGTGTGTTTTGCGTGTATATGTGCATGAGTTTGGCTGTGCGTGTGGCTTTGTGCAAAAGTGACAAAAAGATAGACAGAGAAAGAGACGGAGAGAGAGAGAGAGTTGTAGAGATCAAGGACAATGGCTGTCTGGCTTGTGAAGAGAGAGACTGTGAGCAAGAGATCCTCGTTCAGTATGATGTGTCAAAGCCCACTCAAGTGCTCCAGAGGGCAGCCTCGCCCACCACTACCGCAAACATCCCTCTGCACAAGTAAAGTCTCTCTCTCTCTCTCTCTCTCTCTCTCTCTCTCTCTCTCTCTCTCTCTCTCTCTCTCTCTCATTTTCCATTAATGATTGTCTAATGTATTGCGATTTCTTCCTACTTTAAGCCCTGTGAATAGTCTTGTGTTTGAATACTGCTTCCACATCACAATGCATCATGGGATATTTTTCTGGCGATGTTCCCGCATAATGGGTCCTCAAGAGAGTTGTACAACAGTAAAACCCTTAATCAACTAAATACACCATATCCTAGGCTAATAAAAACTTTGTTTAGCCACATCTCCCCTGAGAAACACTGGGGAAGTTGCTAACGCTACAATGTCTTCCTATAATGAGAAATCATTCCTGTTTAATTACCAAACAATGGTCAAATAACCATCATAACTAACAATGCAATGCTCCTATGCCTCCAAAATGGAGGCGGCCATTGTGATGTGACAATCCCCCGATATGAATAAACTTGCCTTGCATTTGCATCAATCTCTCTCTAAAAAATTCTAAATGTTTTTATGCGTGTCCCTGTGAAATAGAAAGCCTCCAAAATGGCACTAGGACTAGACAGGGTACACATCATTATATTTTAGTTAGAAATACTAATTTACACATAAAAAATGAGGTGGAACAGGGCCTATGATGTTTATAAGCAATTGTCCTATCAAGAAGGGTTAGAGGGATGTAATGAAAGTTAATAATGAATTTAAATCCCAATATCAAACTTCCACATTCTGATCCAATTGAAGTCATAAAATCTCAATACAACAGTGCCCTGTCGAAAAGTACTAACTGTCCATCTAAAAACAATTGTAATTTAATGTAGATGAAGATTTCACAGCGGCAATCTCATTACTAAGACTTCATTTCAGTATAAATTATTTAAGATTCTCTTATCTAAAAATAGAATCACACACACACACACACACACACACACACACACACACACACACACACACACACACACACACACACACACACACACACACACACACACACACTTAGCCTTTATTACTCGGGCAGAATATAAAATGTTTTAAACCACAGATATTGTGTTCATAATTTCTTTTGGAGCAAGTTAGGGAGGAGGGAGTACTTGATCTCGCGGGGGGGCAGATGGATGTATCTGCTCATGGATCTTGTCGGCGCAGGTCCCAACCGCCGTCCCCGCAAGTGGTCCGCATAACTTCTCCCTTCTCTCCCTCCGCCCTTCCATCTTCATGCCCCCTTCAGAGGCAATCGGGGCATCCAACCCCCATTCTCCCTTGGCTTTCTCTCTCCTCTTTCCCACTTCCTCCTCCTCTCCTGTGTCTCGTCCTTCTCACCCCATCCTCCTCCTCCTCCTCCTCCTCCTCCTCCTCCTCCTCCATCGACCCATCCCCTTCCTCCAACTTCTCCTCCTCCTTCTCCTCTTCTGTGTCTCAGTCTCAACATCCTCTCCTCGTCCTCAGCTGCTCCTGTCCCCGTCTCCCCTCGTCCACCCTCCACCTCTTCTCCTGCTCCTCCTCCTCCTGTCTCCGTCTCCCCAGATGCCCTCCTCTCCTCCACCCTCCTTCATGCTGCCCTGCACTCGCTGTCCGCCCCCTTGCTAACGCTTTAATATCTCCCGTCTTGTACTTTCCACGTTGAGCTCGGGGAGGAAAATATATCTGTTCCGTCTTTTTTCTCTTGACCTCTCGACTCTCCCTCGTTCAGTAGCTTTCTCTCCCCTTCCCTCTCTCCCCTTCCCTCCCCTCTCTCTCCTTCTCGCTCGCGCACCCTCTCTGTCTTGTGCAACCTTCGCCCCTACCTACTCTGTCTCGCTACGCCCGGGCATCACTCCCCATCCCTCTGTGCACTTGACTTCACCTTTTTCATCTCTCCCTCTTATTCAATCTTCATCTTTCTCCTTCGCTCGCTCTCTCTCTCTCTCTCTCTCTCTCTCTCTCTCTCTCTCTCTCTCTCTCTCTCTCTCTCTCTCTCTCTCTCTCTCTCTCTCTCTCTCTCTCTCTCTCTCTCTCTCTCTCTCTCTCTCTCTCCTTCTGCCTCACCCTAATCCTCACCAGGACGCCCCAGACAGACTAAATTAACACAGTGTATACTGTGTCATGGGCGATGTTACTACCTTTTTATCACTTTATTTATGAACCCTCAGATGCCTGACATCACACGCATCACCCGCATGTGAGCCGGGGGGGGGGGGGGGGGGAATGAAACGGAAACCCTGATGTGAACCTCTCATGTTCCGCAGAGGGGGGCCAGGAGACACACACACCCACCAGGCGCACACAAAGACACGGCCTCGCTCGTTCTGCATGAGCCTGCGTTTTCCTCACCAGACATGAATCGTTTAAGTAACCTAAAATTTTTTCCTCTGCGCTACGATCACGTCAAACATGTTCCGCCAGTGAACTAGGACCTCTACACAACCCTTGCGCCTCAAGTGAAACCACTTATCAGAACACTCTAATAAAGTTTGTCTTTTTCGTTACCTTTCTCTTTCTCTCCCTCTCGCTCTCTGTCAAAACCACATGAAGCCATGACCCCAGTTTGCAATATAGTGTTTTTCGTTACCCCTCTCTCACTCCCTCTCACTCTCTCTCTCCCCCCCCCCCCCCATCCATCTGTACCAAGGTCCATCTGTACCAAGACACCGAGAGGTTAAGCCGCGGCAGAGCGGTGATTGGCGCCTTGATTGCGCGGACAACAGCCCCTAGCCACTAGCTCCATAAACATTTAATGGGAACAGCCTATCAACGCCCAGCAGATGGGGCCAACATTTGCTAGGCCCGCGCCGCTAGGCCTGGCTCACTGGCCAATAAATAGCTGTTTCATAAAAGGGTGAATGTCAACCGCGGGGAAAGGACACTGGTCCTACATCACACAACTCGGTGACATGAAACAGATGAACCCAAGACACCCGTCGTGTCTCGTAATGAACGCTGCCAACGTGTTTATGGTGTCATTTCCTTTCTTCCTTCCTTTTGATCACCCGTTCATACGTTCATTTGGCGACTAGTGAATTCACACATTCGTTCCTTGGTTGTTTATAAATTCATTAAATGATCCTTAGTTTGTTCATTCCTTCATTCATTTGTTCTTTGCATTCATTCATTAATTCCTTAGTTCCTCTGTTCATTTGTTCCTTAGTTCATCCACGCATAGATTGTTTTCCTTAGTGAATACATGCATTCAGTGATGCCTGATTTCATTCCTTCATACCTCCCAAAAGAGAGGCCAGATGGTGAAAGCACAATTCAGACCCTTTTGATGATACTGCTTGATGAATCTCCAGTTTTCCAAAGCATTTATGTGTTCAGATGTTGTTTATTACCAACTCATAGACAGCCTCGTCCAAACCACTTATTAGTGATAACAGCTGCGTATTGGCACTGCCCATGATAGGCTTCCATTGTGTGTGTGTTTGTTTGCGTGCATCTGAAGAGACTAATACAGCTTTAAAGTTTCTGTCTGCTGTACTTTTCGTGACGGACGCGCAAAGTCCGGGAAGGGAAGGCAGGAAGAAACTTATTTTTCCACGGCCCGCCAAACAGGGGAGCATAAGTGCTAGAGCCAATGCATAACTTGGAGAGTGCACCTGCCTAAATGTTTGCCTCACCCCCCCCCAAAGTTAGGTTTATCATTTATTCACTGAATCTTATTCATAAAGATGAGCCGTTCCCAGGAGTGGATATCAGAGTTAACATCTGTGATGTCTGACTGGCCTCAAAGCAAACCTCATTGTGGTCCGGTATACCAGTTGTCTCTCCTTCCATTTCCCTTAACCCCTCTCAGCCACTCGCTCCACACAAGCACAGATTCTGGGAGGCCCTACTAATGTTCCCAGTAAGAACGGGGTCGTTGTTTATTGTGTTTTCTTTCCCTTCCTATTTTCATTCAAAGTTTGAATTTTCCGCTGAAGACAAGAAACCCTTTCACGTGGTTTTATTTCAGCGGTTACTACCTCCCACCGTACCACTCCATTTATTTGATTTTACAAAACCTGACAAGACGCCGCCGCCCCACAGCTATTTTCATTTTCTTTCTTTCATCGTTCTTTCTCTACCTGTCCAATTTTACCATTAGCCTCTGAGCCTGTACATGCCCCCCCCCCCCGCCTACCCCAACCTACTTTCCCCGCCCCCCCCACCTACCCCAACCTACTCCCCCCCCCCCACTGCGAGCCCCCCTTCTCTGGGGTAATTTGTTGGGTAAATACGGCCTACTTACGGTTGACGGGCCCTCTCGGCCGTGGCGCTGGAAATGCAATTACAGGCGGCAAACATCTCCTTTGTTATCACTAGAGGGTGTGACGCTCATTCGGTCCCCTCGGCAAGAGGGGGGGGGCAACATCGATCGGTATCAGCTTTGAGGAGGGGATTACTAATGAAGCCGTGTGAAAGCCTGTTGTGCCTGGTGAAGAATATTCATGTGTGTGTGTGTGCGTGCACGTGGCTTGTTCGCATGGGTGTGTGTTGCTGCGTGTGTGTTTTTGGTGCGTGTGTGTCTGTGTGTGTTCGAGGGAGAACAGAAGGAAGAGATGAAATGTGGGAGGCAGACTGCAAAACCATGGCTCCCCTCATACTCCACATTGTTTTCAGTGCACTTCACAATTTGTGTTTCTTTGTATTATTGGTGCTTTGCTGCCACTGGTGGTCAGGATGAGCATTGCAGGCTTTGAGAAGCAAAAAAATTGTAATATCCTACGTGTGCCAACAGACGTGTATTTCTTGTATTTCTTGCTGTTCTATCTCTATTACACTAATATAAGACGTTTGCTTATATATTTTGCCTTATACGCCTATTCTTAATTCTATACCTATTCTATATCAACCTAATTTGTTAGTTTCCTCTCAAGGTACACGCTAGAACTACCGCACTCGTTATAAATCTGGGCAGACAGCCTGTGACCTAATGTCTGTCCCTACGTGGTGCGTCGAACTTGAGGTATGTTCCTAAATCCCTGGGTGGGTGCAATCGTACCCATCTAGGGTGTGAGGTACTCACCGCAGGTCCACAGCCACCGTAGGCGAACAGATCCCTCCGTGACACGCCGCACCGGCACCTCGTCTCCAGGTGACCAGCCCTAGCTTTGAATCCCGTCGTTCGGTTTCCCCAGTGTACAGCGTTACAACCCAAAAGTTCTCTCATAGAAGTGACTTCAACAAAAACGTGCATCCTGTTTTAATTCAAAACTGCAAACTCAGAGTCTCACCTGCAGAGAGCCGCCTCCAGAGACTCTCAACCCAGAGTCTCACTTCCTGACGCCCACCTGCCCTCAGCTGCTGCTATTTACAGCTAATGAGCACCTCAACACCGCCCCCTCTGTGTAATGTCAGTACTGGCCCTAACCATAAGCACATAAGTACATTCTATACCTAATCGGAACAATGTTGCAGTGAGGCTTTAAAAAGAAAAAAAGGCTTCATATTTTATAGAAATCCTTGGATTACAGGGAATTACATTGTGCAGTTTTACTGTAATACCCAGCAGGTCATTTTTTACCTGAGATCAACAAATAGATTGCCTGTCATATTTAATCCCAAATGACGGTGATTATCCAGTCTAGTGAAGGCAATTAGCGCAAAGACAAATATTAATTACGACCCCAGAACTACAATGTCAAATATGCCATTTAGCCGTGTTGTGCATCCCATACTTCCTCTGACAGCCTCAAATAGAAATTGGTTATAACATGACAAGAGATCAATTATAAATTTGAATTATTATAACAGGAACCTTTGCTTCAGTTTCAACGCTTCCCAATGCTAGCAATACAAGTAAAGATGAACACGCAAACACCCACAAACACAAACACACATACACACAACAACACAAATCAGAGGTTGTGTGTGGAACAAAGAACCCCCATACCACATGGCGGGGTACGGGGCGAGAAGACAAAGGCACCCTGGGGTGAAGGACTCAAGGGCACTACTTTTGCACAGTTTGACACTCCTACCTTCTTAAAAAGTCTGGAAACCGCTGCTCCTTCTCAGTCACTATCACTCTCTCTCTGTAGCAAAGTGTCCACGAAGCAAACTCAAACTTTGTGAAGCAACTCTGTTTTTATTTCTTTGGTTTGGGGTAGCCCTTTTTACATCATGGTGGGTTGCCAGTCTTTGAAGCCGTCTTTGATGTCCACGCAGGCATCCGTAGCCGACCGATTTGCTCTGTGACTACAAAAAGGCAGTGTAGAAATAACAGGGTTTTTTTGTTTTTTTTAACTTTCTTTTGTTATACTGTTTCATGCATATTCATTAATAACTTTCGTATTGTTGCTCCTGTCATGGGTGATTTGCCATTTTATAAAGGACGTCCAGACAGCACAATTATAATAAGGTTTGACTGCGGTGGGAAACACATCAGGTGTTTGATCCTGGGTGTTTTTCTAAATCAGGTTTCAAGATTCTTCCAATTATTTTAGGCCCCGAGGGAGAACCACTTCAAGTTCACACGTACACAAATCATTTACTTCTCAGTACTCGGCTCTCGTTGACAGAAGTTATGGAATAAACTTGGTAGAATTTGCTTATTTCAATAACTGCACTTTATTACTTCAATGCCTTTAAGACAATGCATACCTGAGGAGACTGAGTAGTAGTCTGCTCAGGAAAAATAGAAGCAGTTAGGAAAAATAGATCATAATAATAATAATGTAAAAATGCTAATGAATAATTCACACAACACAACGCTCTAAAGGGCTCTTTATGGTTCCATGTTCATGCAACGCAAGGGGGTTACGGACCCCTTATGTCCTTGCGGACCCACCTTGCGTCCACCGCAAGGGCCGGACGTGCGCCTCCCAAAAATCGTAACCTTCCGTCGAGGCGATGCAGCAGCAAGGGCTGTGATTGGTCCGCTTACTAAAACCCGACGCAGAACCTTAAACGTTCACGACTGTGTCGAAGCGTCTGCGTGGTCATTGCGTTGCGGGAACGTGGGACCATTATCAGCCCTTAACTCAAACATCAATATCCCTCTCTCACTATGCCTTGATTAGAAACATTTTATTCTTTTTGCCTTCATTTGAATCAGTTTTGTTATGTTGTGTGGAGTGCCCAGTTGTCTCATGACGTGTCGGTCAATTATTTAAGCAGGGTGTTCTATGTGTCATCAGCGGTTGACATGTTGGAAGGAAAACACATAGCTATGTGTAACAAATCAACACTTGGGTCTTTGTGAAAGGCTGTTTTTGTACGTTCATTAAAGAAAAAAACATTTGCCTTTTTCCTTCGTTAGTTTCATTATAATCGACCGGCAAAAGCGACCGAACAAATCCATGCCACCCCGTCCTCATAGATGCCTCAATTTGGCCTGCATTGACACAGGCCTCTGTAGTTAATGTGGAAATAAATTGTGCATTCTTCCGTTTGATCACTAGAGGACAGTGTTTAAGCTTTGCCAATGTAAATATGAACCTTTGTGTGCGAAAAATAAATTGGATCCCCAAACATTAGCAATGATCAAGAACCAATTTCAGTTCTCATCTCCTAAAATTTGCTCTCAAGGGCTGAGCGGTCACACTCTTTTGATTCCGAATTTTCTCAAGTCACCTTGAAGTTTCGGCGGCACTTTGCTCTTTATCACGATGGAAGGGGACCACACAGAGAAGGCAAGAGTGACTCATGCGACCCGGCCGTCTGTGTTGGCAGAGGCTGAAGGGGTTCACGATTCAGGGGGATTTGTTGGTGCTCTGGTGTCTGGTCTTACTTTGGAGCAGCGGTAAACACTCCAGCTCGGCACACTTTAGTATTCAGGTTTCCTCCCTGACCTCAAAGCTGAAACGGGCTTGTGGTATTGAGTGGATTACCTAGAATACTTAGTGGTCACTGGTCACCAGATCGACTTTCAAAGGGGTTTTCGGTTGGCACCTGAGGTTCTTTTAGGACAAAGTCTTTAGATATGTTTAAGGAAGAATGTTGCTGTGTGGTTTTAGGGGGAAAAACATTTTTTAATATTACATATATAATAGGGACATCTTCCATGCCTTTGAGTTCTCAAATCCAAGTTGAGCACTCAACCATCCCTTGCCTACTACGTTTATTCCCACTCTAATGTCCAACCTAATATTTAATCAAATTATTGTGATTCCTATGTGAACAAAAACACCACAAGGTAAGGTCTATGGACAACCCCAAAAATATCTAATAGTATTGCCTAACTAGGAGTTTGTGATGAGACCTAGTTCTGTGATGTAGGCTACAAAGTGTGTGTCCAGTCCCCCAGCATCTAATTCCTCCCTTGTGCCCGGTCTCCCTTGTCCAGATGACCAGGTCCTGCAGTTTGGGACGCTGGTGAGCACCTCCAACACCTACGAGCCAGTCCCCCCAGGACACCCCAGGAGGTCAGTGACTGTGACAACGGACCAACCACTGCTGTGGAGCATGGGCGTCGGCCAGGACAGGGAATGACATGCCAGCGTTCCTGGTCCAAACCCAGCCAATCAGGCCCAACGTTTTTTGCTGAAATGTCTAATCAGGGTCATTGCCAAATCCTAATCTCTGAACATGCAATGACAGCAAAGTTAGTGATTTTTGTAACAATTATGGTGGTTTGAAATGCACCAATGTTAAAACACAATGTTAATTCACAGCACTGTTAAGTGATTTTAGAGCAATTATGGTGGTTGGAAATTCACTGTTACACATTGTTCATTATAATTCACTACTATGTATTCAAAAGAAGAGGACCCATGTTGCCTATCGAAGTGCATAACTGTGAGCCCTCTTTTGTATCATACTATAATGTGCCTTTTCCACGGTTTCAGTCCTGCACCCACAGGAGCCTTCGAGTATTTCATGCAAGTACAATTTGAGAGAGACTGTAGTGCCTTTGAAGAACAAAAGAAAGAAACTTGTAGCGACTGAACAAAGAATAATGAGGAAAACACAGCCTTTTGGGTTTCTATGATTTTATTAAACAGAGTCAAGTACAAATATTGCACACTGAATGTAGAAATGACATCCTGTGAAGTCCCCCAAAATCCCCCCCCCCCCCCCCCCCAACACATGGTCTTCTTTCTCAGTTCCATCCGGTCTAGTTCTGTTTGGACATACAACGTTTAGCCGCCCCTAGATGAATAAAGAAACAGTGTTTGTTAATATTTGACAGGAGACCTCACACTGAAAATTAGTGCACATGTTTAATACTAAATAATAAGCATTGGTGAACAACACAAAATTAACTGGTGTAGATTATAATCATCGGTAAATGCCTAGAACACTATCAATGTTGCTAAAACATACTATTAATCAGGTCATGAACTGATTAAATATGGATTACCAACCAATTACCTATACCCAATAAAGGTTTTTCATGTGACCTAACTGCTGAGACTATGTTTTTTGCTTGGTAAAATATGTATGGTATAAGTGAAAGATTCCAGTGATTCTATAAAGTCCTCATGTCTTATTTACACAACATTGTTTGACATCCAGCTGATGTGTCGCATAAGTCTGCAACACAAGCAACAACATGAAATTGGCCTTCAAGGAAAGTCAAAGGCTAAATGCGTTAAATTGTTAAATATGTGGTAAATGGTGATGCACAATGCATACCAGGTACTATGTACCGTTGTATGTAGTATTCCTGTTTGCCCGCCTGGACTTGATATCTGCAGACGGTACTGCATCTCGCAGAGATGTTGCGACAGTGTGTTCAATGGGATTTATTATTTAAAGCGCTGCGCTCTCAACCACAAGTAGATTTATCCTCATGGTCGTCCCAACAGCCCAGGGTTTCTGTTTCAGATTTTTTTTTTGCAATATTTCTGCCTATATTATTATCCTGTAGCACCACAGACAATTTGGTGAAAGGGGTAAGGTATTTTTTTTGTATTGATACACCATTTTATCATCCATCTTGAGAAAAATAAAAATAAGCACAACCACGAAAAAAAAAAAAATTATAATCCTATAAACTTTTTTTCCCTTTGGACTTGGAGAGTTGTTTTTAAAGGCTACTTACACAATGATGTTGTTGATGGGGATGTGGATGAGTTTGACAAAGAAACCGATGAATCCCATAATGGCAAACCCAATAGCTGTGGCCATGGCGATCTTCTGGAATTCTAACAGATGGAAGAGGAGGAAATCGAGAGACCAATAATTAGACAATCTCTTGACCTTCTCCAGCCTTTTTGTTGATAGTCTCAATGCTGAAAATCCGTTTTAAGGACTGACCAGACATTTAAAAAAAAAAAAAAACAGGCAAAATAATAGTTGCTTACCTTTCCTGTCTGGTTTGGTACATCTCTTTACCAGTCTTATGGAGTCTTTTACGAACTGCCGACTGGGCTCCACGAACTGCATGATCTGGTCCATGTCTGCAACAGGACGAGTCATCATTAAGGACACAGGTCAAGCAGTGGCTGCTGAGGTTTTAGATCAACCGCTGGGACGAAACTAGCTCATTCTGAGTGAATCACAGAGAATACGCCAAACCCTTATCTCTAGAAAGACACCAATGGATTAACGGATGCTTCAATGTCAATTCATGTTTCAAAGTTGCAGCTTTTTTGGTTCGCTCCATGTTTCTTAAACGGTACATGACGTCATTGAATACTGCAATATTTCTGGATACATTTTGTACTTTTCCGTTCGTGACTTAATCACTAAGGTTAAGGACAAATGTGGGTCCTCCTCAGGCCAGACCAGAACCACTGCTGAAGATGACCCGAGTGCTGACGTTGTCTGTGAGGAGTACGGCTAGCTGCTAGGCTAGCCGACACAGCTATCGTCTAACCCTAATACCAACAGGCAGCTGGCAGGAGAACTTGTTTTTTTTAAACCAATCACATGTTAATTAAACAAATGTAATCTCAATCCCCAAACGGGTTATCCATTTGATTCGTGAGTAACAGCTCGATAGTAGTGACTACTAGTGATTTGTTCCTACTCAAGCGAACTAGCATAGCGGACACGTCTTATTAGTTGCTACGATTAGTTTAAAAGGGTTAGGATCCAGCAAAGGCACTGCCGTGTAAATATAATACACAATACACCTAGTCTTTTTAAATAGCTTCACTTACTTGTTTAGGGGGTTTGTTCGACCGAAAAACGAATGTTGCAGGAGAAGCGGAGACACTGAAAGCCACGTCGCTCTCCAAAGCTTATTGATGTAGAAAGGTTGACGTCGATTTAGCGTACGCATGCGCCGCAGCACATTTACCCCTGTTTAAATTTGGACTGGAATGTGTTGTCTGCCACCTTGTGGTCGGAGAGATAAATACAGTGACTAGGCCGGGATGAATCAGGCAAACAGACTTATGGTCATTTATGAATTCCAATAAATTGCAATACAGTACAGGATTTAGAGGCAATGCATTGAAAAAATACACAAGCATCCCTGAAGTAACAACTATTCATAAAAGCAGAAGAATGGACGGACACAAATCTGAATGATGCTGTTAAAATTACTCTTTATTTTTACATAAAAAACATAGATGTGTATGTTATGTACCTAGACCAGATGTCTGGAATCACAGTACAGAGACTAAGCCTTACAGGAACAACTCAGTGCATTAAAATGTGAGTACTTTTTATCTAGTACATGTAAATAAATAAATCGTGCTTTGGTGTGAATATACTTTTTAGAATGGGGGGGGGTGTACAGATGTACGAGCTAATTTATATAACACTTAAAATAACTATATCTTTCGATGCCATACATTATATATATAAAAACAATGGTGTAGTATAGTATAGTATATATATATATATTTATAGTATATATAATATTAAAAGATGTATAATATATATATTATGCACACACACACCTTCTTCAACCTTCCATCCAAACCCCCCAAAAAACATGAATGCCACTTTCTTCTTAGTCCTAGTGTCCTTGAAGCTGTTTCCACTCTTCTTCCAGGAAGGGAGCCAGAGCTGGTGTTTACTCCCAGGTGAGGGTGAGCATGCTGCAGCTGATCTCCCACAGCTTCTGGCCTAAGTCATCATCCACAGCTTGCCTGGAGCGCCTTCCAGGGGCACAGTCACTGTTGACACACACACAAACACATACATACATACACACAAGGGTTCACTCGCACACAGACATACACACACGTTCTCACTCACACACACACACACACACACACACACACACACACACACACACATAGAATGGCAATGACAAACTTCTGCTCAGCAGCAACAACAACCCTTTCATCTAAAACAACTATGACTTCAAAACAAAATTAAAAATACACCAACCATCCAATACTGACATCAAGGCCATTGATGAAAGCCGGGAGAGGCTATCTCAGGTTCCACGTTTGGGTGGTATGAGTGAGTGAATTTACTATTGTATTCTGCCGGGAAAGAGAAACAGCCACTGATTGGCCAAGGTGCATCCAAGTGTTAAATTACAAGGTCCCATTCCAGTTTTTCCAAGGGGTGTGTGTGTGTGTGTGTGTGTGTGTGTGTGTGTGTGTGTGTGTGTGTGTGTGTGTGTGTGTGTGTGTGTGTGTGTGTGTGTGTGTGTATGTGCCTGCATCAATATATTTGTGTGTGTTTATATGTGTGCATGCTTGTACGCTTGTGTGTACGTGTAAGTGTGTGCTTTACCTGAAGTACCCCCCACTCTGGCTCTCCAGGCCTGGCTCCAGGGCACAGTACAGGGTGGTCTGGGCCCCTTCCACGGGGGTCTTGGTGAACCAGCCAAAGAGCTTCACCGCCACCTGGATGCAGCGGTGCTGGTGTCGCCACAGGTCCGACTGCACCACCCCAGGGTGCAGAGAGAACACACTCACACCGGTACCTGCAGAACACACACACACACGTGTGTGTTTCATGTTGAATGTATTTCACGTGGAAGTTCAAACAAACACACACACACACAAACATGTGTAAACAAGCACTCACAAACAATGGCCCTTGCGTTATAGATTAAGGGGGATATCAGAGATGGGAAATCGAATGCATGTTTGCTGACAAGACTCTTCTGAGTAAATAAGAAAGGAACCACATGTCTTTGAACCCGTGAACTTTTTCTTTCCTACTCAGCTGGAAAGAATAGTCGGGCAGATTAGAGGCGTCAAGGGAGAAGAAAAGAAAGAGAGCTCTCTTGGAAGCCAGTGTTGAGCATATGGAGACATGTGATTTGTGAGTCAATGGACCAGGGCTGTATCCGAACACTTTACAATGGACCTCCGGCACTTAGCGGCTAAGTCAGAAGCATCAAACCGAAGAATGGCTGCCAATTGGATCTTCTTTCTTTTCTGTTCTTTTATTCTTAAAGGAATAGACAATGTCTTCTTTCTCTTACAGCATTTATAATTGCTGTCCTAACTATGACAATTCTAAAAAAAAATGTTCTGTGATTTTTGAGTGACAGGTTAATTTGAATAAAAGTTAGGGCTTTCTTTGGGGGAGGGGGGGGGGGGGGGGGGGAGTTGGGTTCGTTGGCGGTTTAATGGGTTTGTGGTGGTGGGATGTGGATTGCACCTTTATCACCATCATCATCATCATCATCATTACCAATTGCAGTTCAATTGGTTTGGTAATTCGCATTGAGTACATATTTAATAGAAATCGCACCTTCAACTGCTATCACAATTAACTTTTGTAAAACTTGAATTGAGTCGAAGGAATACCTGTCTGCATACAGAGAATTACATCCAGTAAAACTCAATCGATAGTCAAACTTTAGCTTTGTTGTTTTAAAGATGGCATACCATACCACCAGGTTTGAGTGTGATTAGCCGTTACAAGCCATTTTGAAAATCGGCCTCTTCTGACATCACAGGTGGGCGTCTCCACCTAGATGTATGACGAATAGATGAGCAACCTTTGCTACAGTCCAATGGGTAGGCTGGTAGACTGATCTATCCAGCACACATTTAGGTGGACACGCCCTCTTCTGATGTCAGAAGAGGCAGATTTTCAAAACGGCTTGTAACGGCTAACCACACTCACACCTGGTGGTATAATATGTCCTCTTTAAATGTGAGCCCACTTTTCAACATAGTTGGATAACAGCACTTTTGCTGCATACCCTCTATGCATTTGTCTCTTTCCGTGGACCTTTTCTTCCACTTCCAATCCAATCCAACTTTATTTGTTAAGCCCTTTAAAACAACCATTGGTAACCAAAGTGCCTTACAGGGTAATAAGTTAAAGACATCACAAATAAAAGACAAGAAAACAGCTCAACAGGACAACATAATAAACGACAACAAGATAAAACGATCAAAAGATAATACTAAAATTCCAATGTCTTCCTAAGTGTCAAAAGCCAAAGAGAAGAGATGGGTTTTGACGAGGCATTTAAAACCAGACAGAGAGAAGGCCTCTCTGATGTGCTGAGGCAGACCGCTCCAGAGTTTTGGAACCACAACAGCAAAGGCACGGCTCCCCCTCTACTTCCTCACCTTGCAAGCGCGCGGCCAGGGAGCGGGCGAAGAGCACGTTGGCCAGCTTGCTCTGCCCGTAGGCCTTCATGGTGTCGTAGCTCTTCTCGCTGTTGATGTCCCCCAGGTTGAGGCCCGTCCAGGTGTGAGCCACCGACGCCACCACCACCACCCGGGACGGAGCCGAGCGCTTCAGCAGGTCCAGGAGCAGGTAGGTCAACAGGAAGTGACCTAGAGAGCATGTCCGGGTGAGAGGTCGTCCAACAGCGGAACATACTCTTTACTACGGTTCGATTATTGGTGACTTTTTACAATAAGGGTCAAGGGTCAGGGTTGAGTTGTAAAGGAATACCTAAGTTAACATGAACACCCTTAGTACTACAAATGAACTGAAGTGGGTGACAGAGAATGAACTCATCTTCCAATCCTTCAGTTATTAACTGGGTGTGAACACGATGGAGGCTTTATTTTCTGGTCCGCTGAACTTCTCTCATCAGGTGTTAAATCCTGCTGTCTGCCGGCACTGTTCTGTTGTTGTGAGAGTTTGAGCCTCTGTGAATGCCTAGTGCATGTTAGGTTTAATAAATATTAGACCTCACAGGCAGACCGCGACAGGAAACTTATTTAAAAGTGTGTAAAGCTAACAGGGGAAAACAAATCCTGAGGCACTGAGAGGCCAGGCCGAGTGCATATAGTGGTTGGACCTTCAAACCTACAGGAGCCTGTTTCCACCTATAGAACTGTCCATTGTTCGGTCTTCCTGTTATATAATCGTTTGTATTTCCCATAGCAGAGCGAAACGCATGATGAAAAATGATTGGTGTGTATGGTGCGCACGAAAAATGTACGTCTGAACTTTGGTCAAGTTATGGTATGTTATATTTAGTGGGGACGCCTGAAGGTCTGCAATTAGATATATTGATGAATTGTATTGTGATAATAGTTGAAGGACGCTTCTGTACAACTTCAACAAAATCAACACATTTTAGTGTTTTCTGAAAAGAATTCAATGACAATTATTTGGTGTTTTCTGGGGAAAAACATTTTCAGTTGGGTTCATGTTCCTTTTTATCAATTAAACATGTACCAGAGTATAATATTACAAAATGTCAACGGACAAGAAACACCAGATGCTCTGTGGTCCCTCACCCAGATGGTTGACTCCCAGCTGCATCTCAAAGCCATCTGTTGTCTTAGAGTAAGGACACATCATGATGCCTGCATTGTTGATCAGGATGTCCACCTGCTTCTCCTCTGCGGGCACATACACAACCAAACAGACAAACACACACACACACACACACACACACACAC